>NC_064921.1:913213019-913530519 GCF_023897955.1 Schistocerca gregaria
CTTCAGGAAATTTCAACCTGTTTATAAACGGTCTTGAAGATTTATTACCTCATCTAAAATTTAAAAAAAAAAGAAAATAGTGGTTGCTGATGATTTTAATATAGATGTCTTGAAAAACACTGTCAGTGAACAGTTACTGAAATCAGTTACACTGTCATTCAGTTTAATCTCTACTGTAAATTTCCCAACCAGGCTATACAAATGTTCTAAGACCGCCATTGTTAATATATTTATAGACAATTCTAGGCAACTAAGCCACATTATAAAACCGGTAGTAAATGGGCTATATGACAATGACATGCAACACCTGACATTAAATTTTGAAAATTGTCAGGGTAATACATCTATCGGAACTGAATACAGAAGGCCAATAAAACAGTTAAAAACTGAGAAATTTAGGAGATTGCTCAAAGAAATTAATTGGATGGATGTTTACAGCATCCAAGACACAAATGGAAAATATAAAACATTCATTAATGAAGTTGGCACCTTATTTGAAAATTGTTTTCCCCTGAAGGTAACTCAAATTAAGCAGAAGTCTAATAAGAAACCATGGATCACACAAGGGACAAAGATATCATGTGAAACAAAAAAGACACTCTATCTGATACATCGGGACACCTTTGATACTTGCATTATCAGGGTGTATACGCGCACAAGGAAAAAAAAAATTCCCGGCTTTTTCCCGTCTTTCCCGGGTGAAAACACACTTTTCCCATGTTAAGTGACATTATATTTTCCCTGCAAAACTTATCAATCCTTCGGATGGTTATGGGTTTATACACAGGCTTTGAATTTCCCGGCACTTTAGAAAACGAAACACAGGGAAAAAGACACGTTTTAGAAATATCTTTGATGTGCAGCAACATGTACGGTGCGTATTTTCGTATTACGAATGTATACATTGGAATTCCACCAAACACCACATAGTACTTTCCGAATCATTGAAATAGAGATTGTGATGTGCTTCTGTAAGCCAGTCATTGCTCATATCACGTGATCTCACCAGCTGATGACAGCGGGTATTCAGAGCACAGGACTTGATGTAGTCAGCCAACAGCAACGTCACTGTTAAGAAGCACGAACACACAAACAGGGGAAGTTAATACTTTAATTTAATATACATAGTGTTGCGATAAGAAAAGCAAAGCGTTCACATATAATATTGGTCTCAAGGTTAATAAGCTACCAGAGAAGCTAAGCTATCGCATATAATGTTGATCTTTTTGTGCTTGTTACACTTTAAGGTATATCACACACATGTGCCAGTAAAATTTTTAATAATGACAAATGTCTGACCGTCTGGGTTTGAAATTCTTCTCAAAGACTCATCATGAAAGAGTTGATTTTTAAATGAGAGTCAAACGCTCAGTAATTTAAGAAAGTCATGGTACATTCTCGCACATACTTCAACTTACGTAAAAGGATTTTTACTTTGAAAGTAATGCTTTTCAAACCATCATTCGCAATATTTTCCCGCGATCTGTTAGAAATATGTTCGTTTCAGCAGTTGCCAGAGATCGCATATAACAGGCAACACCGCGCTTGCGCAGCTGCCATGACGTAGGAAGCCCGTATGTATGTACGTGTAAAACATTGAACGATCATACATTATGTCATACAAGAAACAAGACATCAGAGGATACTCCAAGAGCATCAGAATTTCGTGAACCATACTAAAATGTGCACATTTAAAATGCATACTTAAAGTGCACATTCTTATATCCAGATTCCCAGTGAAGTAGACCTCGACCTTCTATTAAGCTTTTCAGTGTGATTTTCGGGATTTAAATTTTCTTGTAACAACAGTACTGTATTTTATCATGTTTGGTTCTTTATTGTGTCATAATGCCATATGTGATAGAAGATGAAAACATGCAGCCAGTGCTGTCGAACTAAACATTTCGTTTCAAATACATTGACTGTCTCAACCGAAAAGGTTAATAAAAGTCAAATTTCTTTAGCAAACAGACAGAAATAACTTCATTGTTCTGCAAGGCGATTAATGCTTCACTGTCAGAAAGTGGAAATAAAATAAAGTCTGAAACTAATAACATATTTTCGCCTTCCGTAATTATGTGAATGTATTCTAATTCACTCGATAGCGCCCGGCCACAGATATCCGTTTTTTTCCATTTACGTGAGAGTAAACGAAGGAGAAAAAAAAATTCAAAAATATGTTCATCTTGAAGTGCACATCTTCCTAAAAGGTCTGAAACATAAAACATATGTGTTCGAGGAAATCAAAGACATGTTGTTTGGTCTTAAGTGTGTCAAAGTGCAGTGCCATGCCTCTTCAGAGAGCATTCTTCTATCGTGTATATTTCGTAATGCAGGCCATCAATCTATATTCAGGACAAAGAAGAAAAAAAAAACTCGCAATTAATAGTGGCTGGAATTATTTGTAGTCGGCAGAATACGACCTCTTCAGAAAATATGCACTCTTTATTGCCTGTTAGCTAATAACTTGCTGTTTTGTGTGACATAAAATTAAATATGGGGTATATAAAACCAATAAAGACAAGAGAAAAGCAAGAAAGTACACGTTTCTTCAATTCTTAGCTCCTAGCCTTTTTCTCTCTCTAATATTGCTACAGCTTTACATGGCGTGCTTTCCATTCTGAGAAAGGATGTATTACCTCATCAAAGTTCGTCAAACGTTTTGCTACATGAATAATCGAAACACTGAAAAAGCTGTTCACACAAATAATACCCAAAACTGGTGTGGTTTCTCGATTTGATCACGTATATTTTGTCACTGTCTGCTAGATAAAACAAAACAGGCCTTTCTAATATCACAGCAATTTTGTAACACACACCAGATAAACGAGACTGTTTTGGCACAAATGGTCATTTTTATAATACGACAGAATATAATTCACTAAGTACCAATATCAAATGCCTATTAGGCCTACTACAAGCAAAAAGCTTTATGCTAGGAAACAGTTTCACATTTCATTTACACGCACCAGTTTCTCAAGTACGTATGAGATCGAAAAGCAGTATTAAGAAATTTTTATATAAATTTAGAATCTTCTTATTCTTCCATAATTTGTGTGATGTCCCCGTTTCTTCTCCTTCCTCGTTCTAACAAACAATCTTGTCGTCACCAATTCTGTAGCTAATCCTGCCATTGTCATAATTTGTTCGCCGATTAACTTCACTAATCCAGCCAGAATTACAGGTTTAGTTATCCCACGACCATTCTCTGGTTAGGCGTTGTTACGTGTTCATACAACAATTTTTCCGTGTTACTTCCAGAATAGAACTTAAGCGGCTACTGTACAACTGGTCCTTACTAGTGTAGCAATCTGGTCAAAAATTTTCTGTAAAAATTTCGTTTTCTGGGATATACCGAGAAGATAATACGTAATCTTTCTCACCTGTTATCCCTGTTAGTAGTTTATTTCCATTTTGGTAGTCTGAATCTATGGATTTCGCTAGTAATTATAACAATGCTAATCATTCGCAAACCCAATCAACCAAATAATCAGACAGCGATTGGCATTCATCCGTTCGGCTTTACTCCGCTCAGCTCGTATAGCCCTGCCCCCTTTTGTCTGCGGAAAGTTTATTTCTAGATGCGACCAAGATTCTCCTGACAGAGACATTACATACGCTATGCACGCATTCAAAAATCAACTTACGATTCATTCATAAATCAAAATGTGTTCAAAAAATGTCCAAAAACCAACAGGGATGCGTTTCAAAATCACATGAATAATCGATAGATCAACGTGCGCTGGATGGTAATCGCTTTGTGAAACAAGCATTTTTTCCTCAAGAATATTAATTTGGCGACCCCTTTTCCCGGTAGCATGTAGCTGCTTGCTGCGACTACTTGCTCAGCCATCAGCCACATTCCCGTAGCCAGAAGCGGGCGAATCTACTTACTGTTCAAACGCGACTCAACTGCGCATGCGCGTGAGCCCGCTCATAACTGCTAAAACGAATCAAATATAAACAGTTGTGACTTTATGCTCATAGGAGGCTATTTGTTGTTATGAAGCATTGCATAGTCTTCCTAAAGCCTTTGACACATTTTGCTGTTGGCACATGCTTGTATGAGCACTGTGTGTCGTTGCATACGGCACATTTCCTTTGCAATTTAAGTTATTTTCATTTTTCTCTCTCGTTTATGTTTTATTGTTGAAGTATTATTCTGCAGTAACGGGATACAGTATTATCCTTTGTTAGAGTGTCGGTTCTTACCGGTCAAAATTACACAACTTTAACAGAAAATTAAAACACTGAAAATTCCCAGAATTCTAAAAAATTCCCGGGTTTTTCCAGGTTTTCTCCTGGATGAAAAAAGTTCCGGGTTTTTCTTGGATCTCCCAGTTGTCACGGGTCGTATACACCCTGATTATAGCTCGTTACATGTGTAGGAATCAAGTAGAGTGGGATACCATCAAATTAGGATTATCTGACCGTGCTGGCATACGGCTCAAAATTGAAAATCTGACCACTTGACGATACCAGGATGCTAACTACATATAGAGCTCTCAAGGAAGAGAGCACTGACGTAATGAACTAAATACAGTAGAATGGACTACAATACTAACCATCGACAAAGATACAAATGAAAGCTTTTCTGCATTTGTATCTAATATATAAAAAAAATACATTAGACAGTAACTGCCCTCTTATTACTTAGAGATGTAACCCTAGCTATATGCATAAACCACAACATAGCAAAAAGTGGTACATTACGCACCTCAATAAAATGAAAATTCTTCTACTCATGCAGAAGAACAACATTGAAGGCAGCCAAGACAAAAAGAATAGGTATATGAAGTTACAAAAAAATATACAAATTTGAAATTTAATCAGCAAAAATGAAAGCATATGAAAAGTATATCTTAAATTCTACAAAGAAATGTAAAGTTTCCTGCAACATAGTTAAAAGTGGGATAAACATGGTAAACGAAGAAATCAGTAACCTAATAAATTGTAACACTCTCAACGAACACTTCGTAAATTCAATAAATGTCCATGTACCAAAAAGTGACGATCTGAATTATGCGGAAACTTTTTTCTTGCAATCACAGAATAAAACAGATGAAAGATTTAACTGGAGTAGAATAACTGCTACATATATAAATAACTCTGTAAACAAGCTGAACACCTGTAGAACAGAAGCCTACTATGGATAAATTTAAGCAAAGCATTTGATACAGTATCACATGAGATAATTTTTAAAATATTATAGTATTGCAGACAAACCACTTAATTTGATTAAATAATACCTAAATAACAGACAACAATTAGTGCATGTGAACAATGAAAGAGCAGAACTAATGAAAATTAAGAGAGGAATTCCACAGGGCTCCTCTTTATTATCTATGTTAATGACTTCTCAAACTATATAGCCTGCAAAAATGTTTTATATGCTGATGATATGACCATGAGCTCCACAGGTGAGAGTATGCAAGAGGTGCTAAACAAAAATAATGGACTTTTTAAAACTGTAGGGTGTGATGTATTGCTAACCAGTTATGTATAAACAGCACAAAAACAGAGGAAATTTATTTTAATCTCAAGAAGAGAATCACAGTGTCCAATCAGTTGGGACTAAGAATAGACCAATGGTTCTCATGGGATGACCAAATAAGCTGTCTGACAGGCAAAGTTGCACTCGTGATATTCCTGCTGTATAAACTAAGATATTCTGTTGGTAAAAGTTTATTGACACTTTGCTATTATGCATTCTATCAGTCACAGCTGCAATATGAGATTCTGTTATGGGGTAATTCGACAGGCACAAACTGTGTATTACAAAAAAGGGGAAAAATAGATGCATACAAGGATTGGGCCCAAGAGAAACCAGCAATGAGCACTTCAGGATATTAAACATAATGATCCTCCCAAGTCTCTATATGTGACAACTATACTTTTATGAATATGAAAATGTATTTTGATGAAACCAACTGCATGGTAAAGATGCTGAATGGCTAATAAAGAAACAAACACCACATAGTTGGAACGAATATTTCCTAGACTTCATGATGAAGGCTAGATATAAAAACAGTTATGCTGATTCATGTTACTTCTACGATCAGAGCAACAAGAACTGTCTATATGTTGCAATCTATTTTGATGATGGTTTAGTTGTGGGCAGCAACAGAGAAGATATTGAAGAGTTCATGAAAATGTTGAAGCTGGTGTTTCATACAACTAGAGGGTCTCTCAACACCTTTTTGGGTATGGAGATACAGCAAAATGAAGATGGGTCAATAGCAGTGAACCAAGAAGACTACACAAAGGAAATTTTGAAAAGATTTGTCATGGCTGAGTATAATGGAATTTCTACTCCAACTGTACATGAAGAAAATAATGTCAAAGAGAAGACCACAGGCAAAGTTCCCTATTAAGAGGCAATGTGTTGTCTGATATATTTGACTACAGTCTCACATCTAGATATTGCTTTCACAGTGAACAAAGTACACCAACAAAGAGAGGTTGAAAGTCTATGGTGATGCTGAGTATACCGGTGACAAGGACACAAGACATTCAACAACAGGTGTCATTGCAACTATCAGTCATGGGATTGTATCATGGACCAGTCAATTACAAAAGACAGTGGCAATGTCTACTATGGAAGCAAATAATATCAGCCAGTGAAGGAGGAAAGGAGTTAATCTGGTTAAAAAGGTTGTTGTATGAATTGATTGGAACTACCAAAGAAGTGATACCTCTTACGCTGTATGTTGACAATGCAAGTATAGTAGAACTATCAAAAAATCCAGCATATCATCAGAGATCAAAGCACATAAAAGTTCATCATCACTTCTATGTCAGGGAGAGATTCTTGAAAGGGGATCTTGAATTAGAATACATTGATGGGACCAACCAGATTGCTGATATACTAACCAAGCCACTGGAAAGGGTTTGACTCAAGATGTTGCGTGACAGAATTGGAATGCAGGAGAATAAATCCATGTTAAATTTGGTACTCACCTTTTATTTTTCTTTGGAGGAAGTGTCAACATTAAAAGAAAAATGAAATGTATTGTAATATCTGTGTAATGCAAGTTTTTCATATTGTAAGTGGTGACTATTGGGAGGCATGACAGATGGATGGTATGTCACGAGTCACTCTCCTAGTTGGTCACTTGCCAGTTCCTCAGGGAAGAGGAGGTGATTGTAACCTGTGTATCCCGGTTGGTGCAGTAAAAGAAGAGTGACTTTTAACCATTTATTTCTGAAAATGCATCTGTCCTTTAGTGATGGTACAGCAGTCCTCTGCCGCTGCTAGCCTGGGTGTGCCTCGAGTGCCCAGCAGCTACTCAGGAAGTGGATGTTGCGTCTCCACCCTCCGCATTCAAAGAAGGTGGCGCATGCGTATGTGGCTTACACATGCCAGCCTAGGAGATCCTGAATCCCCTCCTGTAACTGTGGCTCATCTCTGCTCTCTGAACCCCGATGATGGTTGTCGTGTGGTCAAGAATTGTGCCAAACCTGGCCTGCCATGCAGGTAGGCCCTGTGGCCCCACTGAAGTGTAGGAACACTGGAGTCCTGGCCCAAGTTGACACGGAAGACACCAGGCCTTCCCATCTGCATTGAAAGCTGTCATCAGTGCCGAACTCATGACTGGTGCTTACAGAGAGGAAGACATATCTCTGGTGGCTGCTGGTGGTGTTGACTACGAGCAGGAAATTGCTGCAGACTTATATCCTGTGTTAACACCACGTCAGGGAATCGAGTACATGCGTCCCGTACCCCATCGATCCTTCTGACCAATTCCCTTCTGAACTCAAAATCTGGAATATTTAAAATGTGAAATATCTGCTGGTGTTGACCCATTGATACTTGTAACGGCTGCATAGCCTTTCCTAATAGGAATGTATCAGTGATTCATATCACACCCTATTTGCTTTACACGTTTGTTATATCAACAGACTGGTCTGTAACAATGTTCAGTATGCCTTCTTGCATTAGCGACATGGCTTCTTACTTCATGTTAACGAGGTGATGTGATACTTCTCAGTTGTATTGCTTTACTAAGCTTCTGCTGATACTAGCTACCCAGTTGCTGCGAAGCACTGATGCCCTGCTTTCTGCCTGACTTGCTAATGTGATGAAACACTGTTGTTTTGTGTTGCATTTGTTGACACTCCTGCGAGGAACGCAAAGTGAATGAGGTCTTGCAGTTATGAAATTCTGTGACCAGCTGACTGATACAGCGTTGGTATGTTACAATATCTTTTTCATATCTACACAATCTAATCTTTGGACTGTAGAACAGATGGTGCTCATCTTTGTCACAAAACTGAACCTTTGTGTGTGTGTGTGTGTGTGTGTGTGTGTGATTGTTATCTGTGAGGAACCACGTTTTTGTAAATCTTATGCACTTTGTAGTCTGTTTTCAATAAATAATCTTAACAGAAATGTTAATTATTCTTGTTATTCTGATCACGTTATTTTTAGCAATCACTTTCTGAGTGTAGCAGCAAAAATAGGATTAAAGGGTTCAGTTGAAGAAGCAAAAAAATATGTTAAAAAATGTCATTCCCCAGGACTTTAGAAAGAGCACCAACATCTCCACTGATATTAAAGGGAATTGAAAATATACTGAAAAACAAGGGTCTTGTGGTGGTGATGGAGTCTAACAGAACTTTGAAGTGTTGTTCTAATTTAATAAGTGGCACAGTGAATTTTTCCAGACAGATTGAAATACACAATTGTCAAATCTCTTCAAAAGAAATGGGACAAGAGTGACTTAAATAATTATAGACCAATCTCATTGATGACTTTATGTTCTAAACTATTCGAAAAATTTATGTATTCAAGAGTGGTCTCACATTTATGTGAACATAATTTACTCAGCATGTCACAGTTCAGATTCCGGAAGGGTTACTCGGCTCAGAATGCTATCTACACATTTATCCATCAAATATTACAAGCCCACCTAACAAATTATCACCAGTTGGTATTTTTTGTGATCTTTCCAAGGCTTGCCAAGACTGTGTGGACCATGTCAAACACAAATAATGTTGGGAGGGTGGTAAATTCTTGTGAATGGGGAGATTTCACAAAGAAAGTCCCACAGGGTTCAGTTTTGGGTCCTCTGCTGTTCCTTATTCATGTGAATGACCTCTCACTTAACGTTCAGCAAGCAGAACGAGTACTTTTTGCAGATGACATGAGTGTTTTAATGTATCCCATTCCAGAAAAAACAATTGAAGATATTGTTAAGGATGTCTTTCAAAGAACTATTAATTGGTTCTCAGGAAATGGAGTCTCCCTTAATTTTGAAAACACTCACTATACCCAGTTCTGTACACCAAATAGAGTCATACTGACAGTTGATGTAGAATATGAACAGGGCTCAGTTAACAGGGTGGATTTCTCCTAATTTTTGGGTGTTCACATTGATGATAACTTGAACTGGAAAAAGCATATTACTGAAATTCTCAAACAATGAAATTCAGCTTCTTTTGGTCTTCATATAATTACTAGTCGTGGTAATAAACAGATCAGCCTCCTAATTTACTTTGCATATTTCCACTCAATAATGTCTTATGGAATAGTTTTCTGGGGTAACCCACCACTTAGACATAAAGTACTGATTGCACAAAAGAGAGCAGTGAGAATAATGAGTGGTGTTCACCCAAGGACGTCATGTAGGCACCTATTCAAGGAGTTAGGTATGTTACCTGCACCATCAGAGTATATATATTCGCTAATGAAATTTGTTATAAATAAATCTCAATTCGCGAAGAACAGTGGTGTTCATACGTACAACACTAGAGGTAAAAATTACCTTTCCTATTCGTTGCTGAAGTTGTTAGTTGCTCAAAAAGGGGTACATTATTCAGCAATAAAAATCTTTGATCATTTCCCAACAACATAAAGTGTCTGGCAGGTAGCAGATCAAGTTTTAAATCTAGCTTAACATAATTTCTTTTGGACAACTCCTTCTATTCTGTGGACGAGTTTCTGTTTCCAAACTGGTAAAAAATAAAAATCTTGTAATCTGACTTGTTCCACATCATTGTTTGTTGTTGTGGTCTGCCATCCAGAGACTGGTTTGATGCAGCTCTCCAAGCTACTCTATCCTGTGCAACCTTCTTCATCTCCCAGTACCTACTGCACCCTACATCCTTCTGAATTTGCTTAGTGTATTCATCTCTTGGTCTCCCTCTACGATTTTTACCCTCCACACTGCCCTCCAATACTAAATTGGTGATCTCTCGATGCCTCAACACATTTCCTACCAACCGATCCCTTCTTCTAGTCAAGTTGTGCCACAAACTTCTCTTCTCCCCAATCCTATTCAATACTTCCTCATTAGTTATGTGATCTACCCATCTAATCTTCGGCATTCTTCTGTAGCACCACATTTCAAAAGCTTCTATTCTCTTATTGTCCAAACCATTTATCCTAAATGTTTCACTTCCATACAAGGCTACACTCCATACAAATACTTTCAGAAATTACTTCCTGACACTTAAATTTATACTCAATGTTAACAAATTTCTCTTTTTCAGAAACGCTTTCCTTGCCATTGCCAGTCTACATTTTATATCCTCTCTACTTCGTCCATCATCAGTTATTTTGCTACACAAATAGCAAAACTCCTTTACTACTTTAAGTGTCTCATTTCCTAATGTAATTCCTTCAGCATGACACGACTTAATACGACTACATTCCATTATCCTCGTTTTGCTTTTGTTGATATTCATTTTATATCCTCCTTTCAAGACAATATCCATTCCGTTCAACTGCTCTTCCAAGTCCTTTGCTGTCTCTAACAGAATTACGATGTCATCGGCGAACCTCAAAGTTTTTATTTCTTCTCCATGGATTTTAATACCTGCTCTGAATTTTTCTTTTGTTTCCTTCACTGCTTGCTCAATATACAGACTGAATAACATCGGGGAGAGGCTACAAACCTGTCTCACTCCCTTCTCAACCACTGGTACAACTTCATGTCCCTCGACTCTTATAACTGCCATCTGGTTTCTGTACAAATTGTAAATAGCCTTTCGCTATCTGTATTTTACCCCTGCCACCTTCAGAATTTGAAATAGCATATTCCAGTCAACATCATCAAAAGCTTTCTCCAAGTCTACAAATGCTAGAAACATAGGTTTGCCTTTTCTTAATCTTGTTTCTAAGATAAGTTGTAGGGGCAGTATTGCCTCACGTGTTCCAACATTTCTACAAAATCCAAACTGATCTTCCCCGAGGTCAGCTTCTACTAGTTTTTCCATTCGTCTGTAAAGAATCCACATTAGTATTTTGCAGCCGTAACTTATTAAACTGATAGTTTGGTAATTTTCACATTTGTCAACACCTGCTTTCTTTGGGATTGGAATTATTATATTCTTCTTGAAGTATGAGGCTATTTCGCCTATTTCATACATCTTGCTCACCAGATGGTAGAGTTTCGTCAGGACTGGCTCTCCCAAGGCTGTCAGTAGTTCTAATGGAATGTTGTCTACTCCTGAGGCCTTGTTTCGACCCAGGTCTTTCAGTGCTCTGTCAAACTCTTCACGCTCGCATATCATCTTCATCTACATCCTCTTCCATTTCCATAATATTGCCCTCAAGTACATCACCCTTGTATAGACCCTCTATATACTCCTTCCACCTTTCTTGTTTCCCTTCTTTGCTTAGAACTGGGTTTCCATCTGAGCTCTTGATATTCATACAAGTGGTTCTCTTTTCTCCAAAGGTTTCTTTAATTTTCCTGTAGGCAGTATCTATCTTACCCTTAGTGAGATAAGCCTCTACATCCTTACATTTGTCCTCTTGCCATGCCTGCTTAGCCATTTTGCACATCCTGTCGATCTCATTTTTGAGACGTCTGTATTTCTTTTTGCCTGCTTCATTTACTGCATTTTAATATTTTTTCCTTTCATCAATTAAATTCAGTATTTCTTCTGTCACCCAAGGATTTCCACTAGCCCTCGTCTTTTTACCTACTTGATCCTCTGCTGCCTTCACTACTTCATCACTCAAAGCTACCCATTCTTCTTCTATTGTATTTCTTTCCCCCATTTCTTTCAATTGTTTCCTTATGCTCTCCCTCAAACTCTATGCAAACTCTGGTACAGTCAGTTTATCCAGGTCATACATTTCTTCAATTTCTTCGCCATCTGCAGAGCTAGTTGGCATAAACTTGTACTACTGTAGTAGGCGTGGGCTTCATATCTATCTTGGCCACAATAATGCGTTCACTATGCTGTTTGTAGTAGCTTACCCGCATTCCTATTTTTCTATTCATTATTAAACCTACTCCTGCATTACCCCTATTTGATTTTGTGTTTATAACCCTGTAGTCACCTGACCAGAAGTCTTGTTCCTCCTTCCACCAAACTTCACTAATTCCCACTATATCTAACTTTAACCTATCCATTTCCATTTTTAAATTTTCTAACCTACCTGCCCGATTAAGGGATCTGACATTCCACACTCCGATCCGTAGAACGCCAGTTTTCTTTCTCTTGATAACGACATCCTCTTGAGTAGTCCCCGCCCGGAGATCTGAATGGGGGACTATTTTACCTCCGGAATATTTTACCCAAGAGGACGCCATCATCATTTAACCATACAGTAAAGCTGCATGCCCTCGGGAAAAATTACGGCCGTAGTTTCCCCTTGCTTTCACCTGTTCGCAGTACCAGCACAGCAAGGCCATTTTGGTTAGTGTTACAAGGCCAGATCAGTCAATCATCCAGACTGTGGCCCTTGTAACTACTGAAAAGGCTGTTGCACCTCTTAAGGAACCACACGTTTGGCTGGTCTCTCAACAGATACCCCTCTGTTGTGGTTGCACCTATGGTACGGCTATCTGTATTGCCTCCCCACCAATGGCAACGTCCATGGTTCATGGGAAGGGGGGGGGTCCCACATTATATCAATAAAATAATTATGAAAATAATCTACAGAAGATGACATAACTAAACTGAACTTTCCTAAAGGTTGCAATTTTTTTATTCAACTAATTATGATTAAGTGGCTGGTTTCCCATGGCAGATGAATATGATTTGTTTTTTTGTAAAATAAATAAATTTTAACATACTGTTTTATTCTGAGCATTAGCCAAATTGTGAACCTTGATTTTGGATGCTGTTAATTAGAGTCACATTACATAGTCTTGAGACTGGTAAAGCAAATTCTGGGTTAACTGATGGTTTAAAGTAACCTTATTTTAATTGATTAACTGTTTAATTAAACTGTTGTTTGAAATTAAATGGTGAATGATGCTGAACAACTTGGGGTCAAGTTCTTCCATGTGAAAATTTCCCAGAAATTCTTTGGGGCATAATTTTCTCTTTCCACTTTACATTTAATTAATCCTAGGAAAAAGACTATAATTAGAAGCAGTTTGAGTACAATGGCCCATATTATAGTTCTGAAGTAAATAACAGAACAGAATAATGAATATGTATTACATATCAGAGAGAACTTTCGGTGCTTTGAGAAAGCTAAGTACTGTTTTTAAACGAAATACCCTTGATATAAAAAGTATTTCTTCAGCCTACATTAGTGTGCTAAATTCTGTGTGTGTCTGTGTGTGGGAAACTTTAGGCAAGGTATTATTCAAAAATGGGTATCAAATGGATGTTGATGGCAATGGTTGATGATGATTCTTTTCATTCATACAACAGTAGTGGTTCTGTATGCTGTGACTATACATTACAAAAATGATCTAATTATCTATATTGAAGATGCAAGAATTCATATTGGCAAGTGGCAATGCTCTATACTTACACTCTTATACCATGCCTTTTGAATACTGCAAATTATTTTGATGCTGCTGCAAATTGGATAAAGTAAAAATCATAGCAATATATATGAGGTATATTAGAAAAGTGATGAGACTGACTTCAGAGTAAGTTTTACCCTGTGGCAGCTATACACTGGCAGGACTTTTTTGAATGTTGGTCACATTTTTTTATGTTCTCCAGAGTGCCAAAATGATGTCCTTTTAAGACATTTTTTGACTTTTAAAAAAACAAGAAAGTCACAAGAACTCAAATCATGTGAATGGGGCAGGGGGGGGGGGGGGGGGGGCTGTGGAACAACAGGAATGCCTTTTGAGGTCAAAAATTGAGTGATGGAAATGGCTGTGTGAAATAGGGCATTGTAATGATGCCTCATCCACTTGTCTGCAATGTCTGGTCTCACTCAGTTCACCCTTCTTCCTGGGCCTTTCAAGGACATCCTTATAAAACACTTGGTTAGCATTTTGTCCTGGAGGAACAAATTCTGTATGCACAATACCCCTATAGTAAAAAATAATAATAATAATAATAATATCTGCCTTCTTTTGATCTTTGATTTGTTCATGCAAGCTTTTTTTGGTTGAGGAGATGTCTCAATGTGCCTCTCATCACTTTGCCACTTTGTCTCAGGACTATTGTAAAAAAATCCAGAATTCATCAACTGTGAGCACATGACGGAACCATTCATGGTCATTGGCAATCCTCTCAAGAAGATCAATGTACACAGTTCTTTCTTTGTCCTTCTGCTCAGTTGCAGGGTTTTACGGCAACATTTTGGTACAAGCCCTTCACCTGTGTAAGTCTTTGATCAAAATCTGATGTATGGTGGAAATGTTTAACAGGTCACCCATCATCCTCATTGCGAAACATTAGTCTGATTTCACAAGAGCATTCAACGTTTTCATTGGTTTTGAAAGTTGAAGGTATCCCTGAGTGAGGTTAATCTTCAATGTGTTCTCGGTCTTCCAAAAATTATTTTTGCCAATGAAAAACTTGTGCTCTTGATAAGGAATGTTTTCCCCACAGGCCTTTTTAACTTTTCAAAGGTCACACTCTCTGACTCCCCATGTTTACCACAAAAATTGATTGCATAACATTGCTCTAAATTTCACAGTTCCATTTTTGTACTGCACAGTAAAAATTCAACTTCATTGTCAGTCTCAAAAATCATGTAATGGCTGTATGGAAGTGAAACTTGGACTGAGCATCTGGAAGGGTGAACACACTGATATACACAAATATCACAACACAGCATTGCCAGGTCACTCACAGTGTTGTCCGTCTCATTACTTTTCTCACACATGTCATGTATCATCTAGTAGGAATATAGACACATTCATTAATAAATCCAAGTCTCTGATGGACATATGTTTACTGAAAAACCCATTACAAGTGTCTGTGGGGGCTTCACTATAAACCTCGTGAGTGAAGCTGCATACAAGGAAATTTTTTTAAATCTGTTGCTCCTGTTAAAAATAGCCCTACAAGAATGATAAATAAAACAAAGTCTTATAGACAACATATTTTCAGTTGTGGTCACCACAGAGATAAAAACTGAATTAGGGGTCAACATTCTAATTTAACAGCTTTAGAGTTTGTGTAGGAGTTGATAATAAATGTACTTTAGTCCATTTCTTTAGGGATTGTATGTTTTTTATGTTGTTGTATATTTACATATGTTTGTATTACATTTTTTATTCATTATGTAACAATTTTTTGACCAATCTGGTTATACTGTTTGTTACAAAAAATTATTATACTTCAGAATTTCATGTAAAAACATTCTTATTCTGCTAAAACAATAATTTATAATTCAGGAAGACAATAACTCACTTACATAACACAGTTTTTGCAAGAAATATACAAAACTGTGAAATAGGAATTTCTGGAAATTCCAAATAGTGCAATTGGTAATATAATAATTGAATATAGTTTACAAGGTAATTGGTTGTACCAAATGATGTAACTTTGCATCTTAAACTTGTGTAAATGGAAGTAATTAAAATAATTAAGCACTTTAGTAGCAGTTTGCATATTTCAAAAAAAATTGTTCAAAATAAATACTGATTTAAATTCCTTAAGAGAGAGAGAGAGAGAGAGAGAGAGAGAGAGAGAGAGAGAATCGTATTACAGGACAAACAGTGTCAAAAAGTTTCTTCATTCTTGTAAAACTTAATATAAATAAGTTAACTGCAGGTATATTTTGGAATTGCAGACTGAAATTAAAACGATAAAAATGTGGAGTCATAATGCTTGGACTCATTATTCAGGACTACATTATTTGCTGAAAAAAAGAGCTAAGTACTGAAAATTATTATTCTTCTATTCTGAGTTTAGTGAAGTGGACGCTCCTTGGGAAAAATATTGCACATGAAACTTTACTATTATTTACCATAAAAACTGGAAATATGTGAAAAGGATGAATGCCAAATTTAAAATTGTATGACATGTAGAAACATTTAAGAGGGATAGGGCAGAGGGTATAATTCAAGTTTTTACCAAAGATTTGGAAATCCACTTTTGGGTGGAAATTTAATGAATCAGAATGTGAAACAAATGACAAAATTAGTGAACCGAACATTGAACCGAGTAAACAAGTAGCAGAAACAAATGACAAAATTTCAAGATTAAAAAATAAATTCACAAAGAAACTGCATTATGAATTAGCAGACATCAACATTTGAATGAAAAAGTGTCTAATCAAACTGCTGAGTCAAAAAGTGAACCGAGTAGTCAGGTAGCAGAAACAAATGACACAGTTATTTAGATAAACTGTGAATGTAAATTGGATTTCAGATTAAAAGCAAATAAGTTGCAGCAGGCAGGATAGACTTTAATACATTAGAAATAACTGTTGAATCAGGGCACAAACAATCAAATGCTTGTATGGATGTAGTTGAAAACTGAAGTTAAAATGTCACATTAAAATTGTCTAAATAAATAGAAAAATACTTAAAAGAACATTGAAACTATTACAGATGAGAGAGCCAACAACAACAAAGGACATTGCTTTCAGTTAACTGAGACCACACGAGCCATGTTTGATTGGCAGTTTACTTAATGGCTTCTGAGTGTAAAGATGTAGTAGTAGTAGTAGCAGTAGAGGGGTTTTGGGCGCACGACAACAAGGTCTTCAGCGCCCGTTCAGTAACTTAGTGAGATGGGCGTCAAGAAAAATCCCTGAACAGGAATATAAAACGGAACAGAAAACATGGGTAAAAATCGTCGAAAAACATGTGCTCACCCACACCAAAGTGTGGGATGAAGCAGAGCGTCAGCAGTAAAACATGGACAACACAGAAAGAAAATGATAGAGGAAGCTAAAACAATGTAGCAGATGGAAGTGGCTGGCTGACCACAAGGAAAAAAGGGGAGGAGTCAGCCACTCTGCAATACACTAAAACCTCCAGCCTAAAATTTTAGGCCAGAGTCCAGACACATCACAAAACTTAAAAACCCTAGACACACACGTCTCATCATTAGCTAAAACAGAAGGCAGATCCCGAGCAACTTGTGCTTCTGCCCGTGCTCACGGTATAAAATGCAGTCTGTTAAAATGTGCCGGACAGAGATGTGCACACCGCAAGCATCACAAAATGGTGGATCCTCCCGCCGTAATAAAAAGCTATGTGTGAGAGGACAGTGCCCGATCCGAAGAATTGTGAGCGCCACCTCCTCCCACCTCAGCAACCGGCAGGAGGAACGCCACCGCCGAGTGGTTGACTTTATCAACCGCAGTTTATTGGCTGTCACCGCCAGCCATTCGTCCTCCCACAACTCCATGCACTTCCTGTGGAGTGCAGCGATGACTGACTGCAAGGGAATAGGACACTGGACCACATCGTGCTCTCTGCAGGCCTCCTTGGCAGCCCGATCGACCTGTTCATTGCCCCAGATGCCAACATGACCAGGCACCCATCAGAAGGATACTTCTGTACCCCACCGTTGGAGCAAGTACAGTTGGTCATGTATCAGCTGGACCATTGCCTTAGTCGGATACAGGTTCTGCAGTGATTATAAGGCACTAAGAGAATCGGAGCAGAGAAGAAATCAATCGCCCCGAACACGATTCATCTGCTCCAGTGCCTTCAGGATCGCGTGGAGCTCCGCTGCGAAAATGGTATATTCAGCAGGGAGGCGAATCCGGGTAACTAGATCAGGGAACACTACACACTACACAAAGAAATTCTCCTGTTTGGAGCCATCAGTGTACATGACAGTGAAACCGTGATGCACATCTAAAATGTTAAAAAACAGACATTGGAATGTAAAATCTGGTGTGCGATCTTTCGTAAAATTAGTCAAATCTAAAATAAGTTTGTGTCTCTGGAGGAGCCAAGGTGGGGACCTGCTCCAACCGCGACGCAAAACACGAAGACCAGCCATAGACATCGCAGTGAGGCAATCCTGTGCGCGAATCCCATAGGGCTGTGTCGCACGTTGCCGGTTATGAAATAACTGTGCCAGAGGAGGCTGAGCAATGGCAGGGTATGCAGGGGTGCATGGTGTGGACAAAGTTTTATACGCCTGGCGCACTGTAAGTAGCCGTCGCCGCATAGGAAGTGGCGGTTCACCAGCCTCTGCACAGAGGCTTGGTATGGGGCTAGTTCGGAATGCCCCAGTGGCCAACCGAAGCTCTTCATGGTGCACAACGTCCAACATCTTCAAGTAAGAAGGCCTCGCAGACCCATACACCGTGCACCCATAATCGAGCCGAGATCGCACAAACACCCAGTAAAACTGGAGCAGACAAGTCCTGTCAGCTCCCCATGTACTGTGGCTAAGACATTTTAAAATACTTAAAGCCTTAAGCGACCGCCGTTTCAGGTCTTTAAGATGAGGTAACCACGTGAGCTTCGAGTCAAAAATGAGCCCCAGAAACCTCACCGTGTCTTTAAAAGTGAGAATAGTGTCCCTCATCCGCAACTCAGGAAACGTTAAAATCGAATGAGAACGGTTAAAAAGAACACATACAGACTTCTCGGTGGAAAACTTAAAACCACTCTTCCGCGCCCAGTCATCCAAACGTCTAATCGTAAGTTGCAACTGACGCGTTGTCGTTGCAAGGCTTGAAGAAGAGCAAAACAAAGAGAAATCATCCACAAACAAAGAACACTGGACAGGACTTTTCACTATGGACGTAATGCTATTAATAGTGATGGCAAGGAGAGTCACACTTAAAACGCTACCCTGAGGGATACCGTTCTCCTGCTCAAAGCAATCAGATAGGACGTCACCAATTCGGTATCTAAAATATCGTGGCGAGAGGAAAGATTGAATAAAAAGAGGAAGACAACCCCGAAAACCCCATTCGTGAAGTTGCTCCAGGATGAGACGCCTCCAAGTGGTATCGTAGGCCTTCTCAATGTCAAAAAATACACCTAGAAGGTGATGACAGCGTAGGAAAGCTTGTTGTATAGCCGCCTCCAGTAGGGCCAGGTTATCGAAGGTGGAACGAAACCTCCTGAGCCCACACTGAAACTGACTAAGGAGTTGCCGGGATTCTAACATCCAGACAAGGCGGCAGTTGACCATCCGCTCCAAGGTCTTCCCTATGCAACTAGTGAGGGCAACACTACGGTAGCTACTCGGGCTCGTGCGGTCTTTCCCAGGTTTTAAAAAAGGGATTAAAACTGCCTCACGCCACGCATCAGGAAAGCGACCCGACGCCCAAATTCCATTAAAAAGTGCAAGGAGGATTTCTTTGTTGCGCATTGTGAGGTGCCATAGCATACTGTAACGGACCCTGTCGTGACCAGGGGAGGTGTCACGAGCTCTAGACAATGCAGAATCCAGCTCCCACATAGAAAATGGGCAGTTGTAAACTTCATGAGATGTGGACTGGAAGTTCAGACTACATCTCTCAGCAACGGCCCTATGGCGCTGGAAACCTGGATCCTGACTGGTTGTTGCAGCAACTGTGGCAAAATACGCTGCCATAGTCTGGGCAATGTTTCGCGGATCCATGTGGAGAGTGCCGTTATTCATTACAGCAGCTATGGGACACATACCTCCTCTGCCAGAAATTCTCCTGATGGTCTCCCACCCAATGGAACTTTTGGTGGAACTATTAATGGTGTTGAGGAACTGTTGCCATGACCTCTTCTTGCTCTCGTGAATAAAGTGGCGACACCTTGCCCTCGCCACCCGAAATACTGCAAGATTCTCAGCAGTCGGCAGAGACTTGAACCAACGCAGAGCCGCACGCCTGGTCCTGATGGCAGAGCGGCAGTCGGCACTCCACCAAGGCACAGGTGGCTCTGAAACACTGGCTGTGTTGCAAGTGCACTGACAGCTGCAGGTGTTAGTGCCAACACTCACCACCTCGGTCTGCATTGAGGCATCGACTTTTGGAGTAGGCTTCTGAACCAGGGATGCGAAAGATGTAGCAAATGTGGGAGGTTGCATCGACTTATAGATCTTCTTGGCCTCACCATAGGGGATTCGCTTGGTTGTTTTGATTTCCTGGACTTTGCGTTCCTCTAAAAATATTTGGCAGTCCCTACTCCAAACAGGGTGGTTCCCAGAGCAATTAATACATTTAGCCAGAGACGAGCAACCAACTCCCCCATGAGCAGCCTTACCACAGTTGCCACAAGTCGCTTCGCCTTTACATCCTAAGGTGGTATGCCCAAAACGCTGGCATTTCAAACAGATCATTGGGGTCGGGAAATAAGGCCTCACACTAAGGCGAAGGAAGCCAGCTTTAACATGTTCAGGAAGTTTTGTGCTACTGAAGGTCAGAATAAAGGAGTCGGATTTGACAAGATTGCCATCAACCCTCTTCATGATGTGTGATACCTTCCGGAGCCCACTCACGTTGCAGTTCGTCCTTGGGAATGTCAACTAGATCCCGGCATGTCACAACACCTTTGCTGTAGTTCAAGGTGCTGTGCAATTCAGTGTCTATGGCATACTCTCCAAGACATTTAGCAGATTGGAGGTTAGTTGCTTGCTGGGAAGTGGAAGTTTCCACTGGCAAAGTCCCATTACGTAAGCGCTTCACCGATTTCAAGGAGCCACAGATGCCCTCCAATCCCTTTTGTATATAGAAGGGCGAAACCTTCTCGAAACTACCCTCCTTCCGTTTCACAATGCGAAACACATTCTGAGCACCAGAATGCATCCTGTTACTAAAGACTTCACTTGTCAAAGATGTGCTGCAGTCAGGGGGACTGACTGCACGAGCCCTCTTCAGAGACTGGGTGTTAGAACCCTCCAGCGGCCCACCCTTTCTGCTGGGAGGAGGAAAAGAGGATTTCAAAGGATCCATCTTAGTCCCACGAGCAGCTAGGGAACTAGAAGTCCACCTAGACAGAGCCCCGCGTGCCTAGGTAAGCCTTATACAACTGAGGTGTGGCAGGTTCCCCAGAGGTTGCCTGCTAATGACTGTTCCACCTCAACAGCCATGCATCTCATCGGCGCGCAGCACACCTTGAGATTGAGGGGTTGTTTATAGAGGTTTATTCCATCCTCGCGATCCGGGCGGCCAAGCCAAGATCCCCACTCCCTGAGACACACAACATTCCACCGCGGCGCCGCACGGTGGTCGTTGAAGCATGCCCAGAGCTTACGGTGACAGGGGACTGGCGGCGCTTACCAGTCCCCAGCTCAGGAACCCCGGGGCTGCCAAGCCCGTACCCAGCAAATGAATGCTGAGCCCCTGGGGGCTGTAAAGATGTAACACGAGGTTACTCAGGTTCTTCTTTTCAATCATTGTGTAGCTCTACAGAGACACAAAAAATGTGAAGATGAAAAATTATAGTCAGAAACTCTTGTGCAAAAGAAAGCTTAGAAAAGACAGTGGAATTGTTTAAAGGTGATACTGATGATAAAAAATTTGTAATTAACATTCATGTTATTGAAGTAGAAAAGAATGTTGCAATTAATATTGACTACTGTAAAAGCAGTATATCTGTATTAGATGAGAATATAGTTGATGTGCATAGAGACTTGTAGTTTACAAGAAGATTTAGCAACAACAAGTTATAATACCCATTATGCCATGTGACAAACATTCTTATAAGTTTTTCTGGGGAAGATAAATTGTGTACTACAGATTTCATTCAACATTGTCATGATAATTTTGTCCCTGAAATGAGTTTAAGAATAAGTTTGTAAAAATGTTTTTGAATGGGGAAGCACTATCATGCAAAATCAAAAAGCAAGTTCAGAATTGTCTTACAGCAAAATTGAGTTGGGATTTTTGAGTAAATTTTGGTCTAAGTGAAAACAACTTGTTTGTGAGTGTAAATAACACAACATACACAGAATTACAACCACCTAAAGCTAAAGTGATTGACAATATCTCCCTTGAACTAGGTAACTCAGTTCTCAAAGAAGTAGGGAATCATAAATTATTGGTTATAATTATTGATAAGCACCTGACCTGGGAGGACCATATCAGCAAAGTATACTCAAAAGTAACCACTAACAATGTATTATGGCCTAGTGTACTCCCGTCTATCATACTGCATTATAGTCTGGGGAAATGCAGCACATATACATATACATAGGTTAGTAAAGCTTTAAACGAAGGCTGTTGGAAGCATTGCAAATCTGACCCCAAGAAATCATTCAGAAGTAAATTTAGAAAACATAATATCATGGCTGTTGTCTCACTATAGATATCTGCAACAATAATGTGCCTGAAAGGAAGTAGCACGGCACAATGAAACAGAGACATGCTTGATTACAATATGAGAAACAGGGATGATTATTATCTACATACTAAATGGCTCAAGTTAACTGAAAAAGATACCCACAACTGCTGAGTGCATTTTGAACAATAAATTAATGCACAGAATAAAGCTCTTTGAAAATACATTAGTTTTCAAAGAAAATTAATGAGATTATTTATTCTCTTTATCCCTGCATAGCCTAAATGAATACTTAGAAGCTAAACAGTAGAGAGGATCTCCTTTAAAAGAAGAAGGATATCATAAAATGTCATTGTATTCATAAATCAGGAAGCATGTATGTGCATTTATTTGTTGTTACATAAAAATGATCCTGCTGCAGATTGCTCTTTTAATATTCTGGTTGTCTTTGACAGACATGTTGCTACGAAGTAAGGCTGTCAGAGTGTAGGCCTACCGTAGTAAAGATTAGTGAGTGCATGGTATATACTGCATAAGTGAAATAGTGAAAGTGTAAAACTGTAAAAATGTGAAGATGAAGATTTGAATTTCACGTGGACAGCAAATTACATTAGATGAGTACATGTTATGTTATATGTTTAAATATGAGATTATTTATGTCCTGACTACATCCATATGACAGAAATTTTCTACAGATGTGTTAATAAATAAATAAGTTTGTGGCACCCAACAAAATACACACTGAAAATGCTAATGATCAGTCTATTAGTGTAGTGTGTAAAAGTGGGATGGAACCTAGCATTGCCCTGAGTACTCTATAGACACATGGGAAGAGACTTGTAGAAGAAAACAATGCTAAATAATGAATTTTAAATAGACTGAAAATGATCTTTTATATGGAAGGTACTCAAGGAAAGAAGGTACTGTGAAATCCACATATTAATGTTCAAGCTGATGGTTAGGGATTCAAGTCTTCAGCAGACACTTGTAGTCCAATCTCTGGAATATCCAAAAAGTTGAGGGATAAAATTAAACAAAGCATAGATTTTGTTATACTTGCATCTGTGGTCAAGGTTACTAATGCATTCCTGTGTAATGGTACTTGACCTGGAGGTACAATAGCTCTCTGATTGTTAAAAATTTTCACTGCAAAAACTTGTCAGCAAGGGGAGGAGTGGTGGAGTTGTGAACTTCATGATCACGTCTTTGCACCACAGTCCTGGATTTCATACCAAACTTCTATGCAATGTCTCATGAAGCGAGGCATGTGGCACTTTTAATGATGATCTCTCTGTTGTATGAGTTTGTTCAGCTTGGTAGACCCCTTAGTGATATTAAAAAAGAGTAAGCTATTTTCTGGTAGGAGGTTTCACCCTCTCCCTTTCCTTCATACATAACAACATGAACCTAACACTACATTGTACAAACACGTCCACGTGACACAGATACACAACACTTCACAATAGGTTAGAGGAAGGCAATAACAGACCACCTCCACTAGGACATTGCCTAAAATAGCAATGCAGGATTCCTGTATGTGCTCTGCTACGTTTGTTCCCTGAGTATGGGACCAAATTTACTCAGCAAACCTTGTAGAAATACCAGTAGTGGGGATCAAAATAAGAGGAGGAGAAACTGGGAGCCACAGTAAAATTGTGAAGAAACATGTATCATTTACTACAATGACAAATTTTTTGCATGGCTGTTCAGTAATTGCAGATCTAAGCAATACCATTATTTTGGGAATCAGTTGATTGCAAAAATGTTCAGGAAGGTTTTGATTGGTCTAAGAAAATCTAGTTTTATGAATCCCATAAACAGAAGGTTATTCAAAGTTATTCAAAATTGTGTAAATAGCAATAACCAGGCCAGTGGACTGACATGCTCATGAAAGGAGATATTTTAATAGTGTTGACTGTACTGGGGATGAGTTATTTGATGAGCAGTATAGTAGTAGGACCTTAACAAATTTTTAGAGATGGAAACTGTTCATTCAGAAAATATTGACAATTTTACCCATAAGTTCGAGCATACTAAATTAATGAACAGTAATGATCTTACTTTAGGTTTTCTCTTACTCCACTGGAATAAGGTTCTATGAAATATACTAGTATCTTGTAAAGCGATACCTATTATTGATATTGTGTAGCACCTTTTGTTTCTGTTTCATGAATTTATTCATCCTTTGGGCTTTGCATAGAGACATAAATGTAAAGGTCTTGTGGAAGCTCTTACCCAATTGATAATTCAGTTTAATCAGCCAAAACTTTGACAATTGAGATGTTACAAGGCACACATGACACTTTGATTCAATTCAGAATTCATTGCAACTGTCAATTGCCCACCACACAAGCAATTGCAAAACATTACTAGAATATATGAACAAGTTTAGTCAAATGATTGCAACATAGCCAGAGTCTCGTTAAAAATAAAAATAAAAAAAAAAACAACTTCTTAATTGATTACATAAAAGTTTAAAATAAACAATGACACAATTGTTTTTAAATCTGAGGTACAGTTAATGGTGGAACTAAGTAACAACCCCCAAAAAAGATTTATTTCAACAGACAGAGTAACAAAAAGTAGTATTAATCCTAACAATTCCACCATATTACTCAGCCTTTAACAGAAACATTTACATCAGAAAACTTCACCAGGCAGCAATAACAAAGTGAGAGGACGTTAACCTTTGCCTTAAAAAATAGAAAAACTAGTACTATTGCCCCAAAATAAAGTATCTACTGAAACCTTATGAAGCAGTAGAAGAAGAAAATAACACTTATGCTTCATCATCCTAAGAGAGAATTAGGCCTAACACAGGTATAGCAAAAGCAGATAAATGAAAGACACTACAGTAAAGACACTTCAATTTCAATCAACAGTGGTGGCCATCAGCGGCACAAACCACAAACCTATCATGAAATAAAATAACTCTTACTCACTGTACTCATCAAAAACTAGTCAGAAACTTAATAAACAAAAGGTGAGTGTAGACACACAGAACACAGAACAGATTTCCTTAATTTAAACAAGTAATAGATATAACAATTAACTAACAGAAAGAGCAACCATATTTTAACTTGTAAGGTAAAACAATATTACAGTGCAGTACACTCACTGTATGTGCTACCTTCATGCTCAACAATTAGTTGCAATGGGCTTGCACAAGTGTTCATTACATGTTGCCAACCAAAGACTCCATTACATTACACTTCCCTTTATGTAACAAAAATAAGCTTAGTGACAGCCTGAAATTCACCACCTGTAATCAGATAATTCATACATGAAATAAAATGCCACAGTTGGTGATAATTGGCTTAATGAATCAATGTAAACATTCACTCAAAAGGAAGTAGGATATGTGACCCAAGCAAATAGGTGAATTACACACCAAAACAACTAAATTTTCAGCTACTTGCCAACTTATCTTTAATACAACAATACATAACATGTACTGACAACTGTAAATACAAAGAAACTTTCAGCCACTTGCTGACTCATCTTGAATAGAACAATGAATAACATTTACTGACATATTTAACAAGGCAATGTGCTCTCTACAGCTAACAATGTAGTCACTGACTCACAATTAGGCACTAGGTAACCAGGGTGGTGAATTATGATCTTGACAAATACTCGAAAGTTCAACAAGAAAACTATTCACCAATAATTTCAAGCTGTAATAGCTATGCATTGTCCTAGCAATGGTTGAGTGTTCAGCCTTCTTCAAATGCCATAACAACACATACTGTCCTTGGTCACAGTTGCTGCAATTCCACTATGTCCATACAAGGTACAAAATATACATGTCCACCACGGTCACAGACACAAAATATTGTCTCCTTATATCAGGGAGCACAGGCCATTTCATGTTGAACCACAACTACCTCCCTTCACATAGCTCATGCTTCCTGCACATTGCTGCTCTGAGCCTCATCGCGGCTACCTTGCAGGAGCATATCCACAAGGTGCCAGGCAACTCGACCATCAGGTTCCTGTACAGTGGACTATATTGATAGCAAAGCAAGTCACTGATGTAGCCTGCAAATGGCACAGTTCTCCCTACCTTAAGGTGGAACAGAAGGGAGAGAGTTAGCTGAAGTACCCGATGGCTCATCAACAATCTGGTTACCAGTCCCTAACTTAAGCTGACAAATGTGTGCCCTATTGCACTTAGATGTGTACTGGTCTCTGATCAGAAAGATGACTGGAGACATTGCCTTGACAACCTTGTAGAGCCCTATAAAATGGGGCAACATCTTAGACATCACCTTTCACACCCTTTTACTACATGTCCAGAAGTCTTCTAGGTAAACATATCCTCTAACCATAGTGGTAGGACACTTGTCTTTGTTACAGCAATTAGTCTCCCCATGGTGGCCAAGCTGGGTAGTGCTGTGTGCTGTTTCTCATTTTTTCATTTTTCTAAATGATGTTGGGGTCATTATCCTCCTGCAGAAGATTATTGACTGACCACAGATTGGACTGCAGTGAGTTGAATTCATGGGATAAGAAGGCTTGTGCATTAACACTAACCAGCACATTCGGTGGCCAATAGTCACATTGCTAGTACCCAACCTTCTTGGTACCAACCACATAAATCATGAAAAGGCATCCACTGCTACCAATATGTAATAATTCTCTGCCTTGGTACAGGGCAGGAGGCCAAGTATTCAATGAAAATTTTATCCCTGCTAGAATTGAGTTCTCCTATCAGGGTGCTGGATTTTGGTTTAGTCTTGATACATTCTTCTAACTGCCTGATTAATTTTCTCAGATTCTCATTTAAGGTGAGCCTGGCTAGGTGTTCCTTAATCTTTAATATTGTTTTGTGTACCCCCAGATGCCATCTCCCCCCCCCCCCTTTTCACAGAGGGAATGGTGAAAATATTTAAAGACGGGCATGACTAAATATTCGGGTGGACGTATTTTATCCTTATCATCGTAGTGGTTGGGATAAAAGAGCAATTTCTTCTTCAGTGAATTTGTTTGTCATCCTTTGATTACCTTCTTAAATCACATACATGAGGCTCCTCATCCCGTATCTCGGGTAAATTTTTTAATGCCAGTAATTTCATTGAGGACAGCACCAGTGCAAACAGGTCCCTCCATACCCTGCAAGATCTCTTCCTCCTCATCCTCACCTTCATGCTAGAATATTCTACATTTTAGCTACCTGCATATCAGTGGCTGAAATGTGACGTATCTCTAATCAGCAAGCTGAAATTCTCACAGTCTAAATGGCTATCCCTCCAGTCTTCCTAGTCCTTGCCAGTGCCCAACTTAAGGCCTGATTTTTGTCTCTAACACAACAGGTTTATGTTTTATGTAGAACTTATATTTCATGTTTTTCCATTATATTTGGTTAAGGGGAGCTGCAAGCTGAGTGAAGATGGCAACGAATTTTCTTAAAAAAAAAAAAAAAAAAAAAAAAAAAAAAAAAAAAAAAAAAAAAAAAAAACGAATTTCATGAAATCCTTTCCGTTCCAAGCCTGCAGGAAAGCACAAATGGCTTTTGTGCGCTCATGATTCCAATGCCAACACTATGTGTCCTACAAAAGATATTTTCCTACATGGAAAATTTATCTTAGACAACTTCAGGGTCAGCACAGCTTCCTAAAGTGGTTCAACAACTGGCCTTTGTGGATTAAATACTCCTCAAAATTCTAACTATAGGTCACAACATCATCTAGACAGACAAAGACATGCTTGAATTTAATGTCTTCCATTGATGAATCTAACTGCTGAAACAGTAACACCCCAGTAGCCAGACCAAATGGGATGCGGTTGTATTCACGTAAGTTACATTCTGTACAAAACACAATAAGAGGTTTTGACTCTTCTGCCATAGTATACCTGATTGAGACTGATGATAACAAAATAATGGTTTTTTGAGAACCACATGAAACAATTGTCTAAGTCTGGCAATGGTACAAGCTCCTGAATCACCTTCTGACCGAGAATGGTAAAAGACTGCCAGCCAGTACCCCTTACCACCAGGTACGGGGAAACTGGGACCTATTCACACCATCATGATCTTATGCACTTCCTTCATATTGAGATGTAAAAAGCAGTATTGTGACTGACATATGAAAACATGATCTTGTACTCAATTCTATTGTTTATCCCAACTGACCAGTTGATACTTCAGGATATTGAGAGAAAGTCTCTAATAAGCCCAATCTTGCCCTTGATCTAAATGAAAAATGTCAAAATGTAGCTCCTTAGCCTTCACGGAGACAATTCATGACAGAACTGATGTTGGCACTTAGGCCGGTATTACACTATCAAATTTCTTTGTCAAAGATTTGTTCAAAGATGTGATCAAATATTCCGTCAAATATATTTGACAAAGAGCTTTGACGTAGCGCTAGAAGGGGTATTACACTGTCATCCAATTTTTCGTCAAAGTTCAAGATGGCTGACAATAACAACTGCAGCAGTTGCATGTACCACAATTGCACTGTGTGCATATGCGGAAGAGAAGCGGGTGGAAGGAAACAAACATGGGTAAAGCCGTGGGTTTTATGATGACATGATAAAAGCATTCAACAAAACTTGTTACATGAGCTTATAGTGGAGGACGTCAAGTCGTACTTCAATTACTTAAGAATGGATGAGCATACATTTCTGTATGCGCTCAACGAAGTGTATCCTCATATCACAAAGCACAATATTCACTTAAGAACTGCTACATCTGCAGAAGACAGGCTCACTGTAACACTCCGATTCCTTGCTACAGGAGAGGGTTAGGTTAGGTTAGGTTAGGTTAGGTCAGGTCAGGTCAGGTCAGATCTCCAACATTCCTAATCTATTTTTGTATTCAGCGTGCCTCACATTAAAAAGCACCTCATCAGCTTCATACATCTCTATTAATTTTGTAGCTGTCGGCACACACCAATTGTATTTACCTGCAATGTTTATAAAAACACTACAGACGACAGAGTGCAGCGATGCTAGGGCTCCATGTGGTAACATGTCACATTGCAGTGAACAGAAGACAAGCAACTTCTTTGATCATATCTACAGTGAGGCCCTAGATTTGATCAAATATTGGACGACATTTGACAAAGCTCCTTATTACACCATCAGATATCTTTGACAAAGATATTGGACAAAGATATTTGACAAAGAAATTTGATAGTGTAATACCGGCCTTATGAAAACACTTCCAGGTCCAAATTTAAAGGAGAACCATTCTATCGACATAATTTAGTACACAATATATCTTCAAGCAAAGCACACCTAAACAGTACTTTGGTGCTTAATCCTTTCACTACAGTAAAGTCAATTGGCCACAACAACTTCTTAATTTAAGCTACTGTAAGACCTTTCCTATTACCAGTAGTAGGCTCCTATTCATGGTTCTGCATGCTAAGTAGAGGGAGACTGTGACTTAATCATACCATCATGATATTGTGATCCTCCATCTTGAGATGTGACATGCAATAACATGACTGGTGGATGGGAACCTGATCTTGTACTCAGTTCTACTGGTTACCCCCAATTGATTGGTTAATCCCTCAGTGTATTGAGTTAAAACCTCTAATAGTGCCCAATTTGCCCCTGGTCTAAATGAGGAATATTAAAACGTGGCTTCTTAGCCTTCATAGAGAACATTCCATGACAGAACTGATGTTTGCACATATGAAAACACTCTCCAACTTAAAAATTTAGAGGAAATCAGTTTATCAACATAATTTAGTATACATCTTATCTGCAAGGAAATCACATCCTAATAGTACATTGGTGCTTAAACCTTTCACTATAGTTAACTCAATTACCCAAAAAAACTCCTTAATTTTAACATACCATTTGGCCTTTCCTATTACTGGCAGTATGTGCTTGTTAATGGTTCTGTATGCTGTGAGTGATCTTCTTAGCAAAAAGACTTGCCAATCCTATCTTTTGCCCATAGGTTCTGCTTCCAAGGCACCTCATAGTATACCCAATGAAGTGGAGATATCCTCACAGCAGGGTGAGTGCTGGGTGCTAACACATTTGCATTGCTCAAGGAGGGGGGGCCATTGTGGAGACTGGCCATCAGGCATTGCCCATTCACCCTGTGGTTGAAAGATGGCTGCTTCTTCATCAGAGTTTGGGCAGGCACATGGGGGAAGGGATTTACAAGTTATCAGGAGCTCCAACATTAGGCACATTATGGAGCCCCTTAGACAGATAACATTCAGGGCTGGAAAGAAAGCCAATGTGCACTCGATATATCTGCTGGGAGTCTTGGTCTTGTCTGTGGCTATAAAGTATGCAGGGTGCAGTCATCTGCAAGTTGTGACTCATTTTGGCACCAACAACACCTGTTGCATGGATTTTGAGGCCACTCTCAGTTCATACAGGCAGCTAGTGGAAGTGGTGAAGACTGCTGGCCTCAAATGCAGGATGCAAGTAGAGCTTGCAATTTGCAGCATTGTTCCCAGAGTTATTCAGGGCCCCTCGGTTGGCACCTCAGTGAAAGGTCTCAACCAAAGGTTTGTTGACTCTGTGACTGTCTCAGCTGCAGATTTATAGATCTGTGTTATTTTGTAGGGATTGTAGGACTCCCCTTGATAGGTCAGGGGTGTGCAACACAAAGGAAGCAGCTACTCAGATAGCAGTGCACTTGTGGAATGCACCTGAGGGTTTCTCAAGCTAGCTGGTAGTCTGAGGGGCTCTGGTGAACACACACTAGTTGATATGCAGCAAGGGAAGTCAGATTGCATTCAGAGTAAAGACACTTCAAGTGTCAAAATTTTATCAGTGAACTGGCAAAGTATTCATAATTAAGTTCCTGAATATAGTGCCCTCCAGGAAAGTTCTCATCCTCAAATTATTCTTGGGACCAAGAAATGGCTGAAACCTGAAGCAGAAAGCTCCAAAATATTTAGCAAGTCATGGAACATATATCTGAAAGACAAATTAGAGGCCATAGGGGGGGGGGGGAGTGCTCATTGCAAATGACAAAAATATTCTCTCAATTGAGGCCAAAGTTGAGTGTGACAGTGAAGTTATCTGGTTGCATGTAACAGGTGTAGGTGAAACCAAGTTAATTGCTGGATATTTTTACCAGCCACACAATTCCACTGTGACTTTTGCAGAATCATTCAAAGAAAGTGTATGGTCAGTAGCATGTAAATACCCTGATCATGAAATACTAGCTGGAGGGATTGATTGCAGGGGGTAGCCATTCATGCACAATATTTTTGATTACATTTTCTGAAAACTGTCTTGAGCAGTTAGTTCAGCAGCCCACATGCAATGGAAATATCTTATACCATCCAGCCACAAAGAGGCCAAACTTCATCGACAATGTCAGAATAGAAAGGGGGATTAGTGATCATGATGTTGTTATATAACTATGGTCACAAAAGTTAACAAATCAGTCAAGAAGACTAGGAGAATGTTTGTGATTGATATAGCAGATAAGCAGTTGCTAGCATCCCACTTAGACAGTGAACTGATATCACTTAGTCCCAGGAATTATGGGCAGAGTTTAGGCAGACTGTAAATTCTGGTCTGGAGAGTTATGTGCCTAGTAAGTAGGCAAAGGATGAAAAAGACCCACAGTGGTGTTATAACAAAATCTGGAAGATGCTGAGGAAGCAGGGGCTGTTGCAGTCACAATTCAAAAGAGACATATAACAACATTCTCATACTTTAGCAAAAGATACAGCAGAGAACATGAGAAAATCGTGGTCCTATGTAAAATCATTAAGCAGGCTTTTAGTTAGTACCTTGTTAAATGGTTAAATATAAAACCCCAAATACTCTTTGGTGTGGCAGTTGAAGATATGAAAATGAAAGCCAAAATTTTAAATTGCATGTTCAAGAAATCATTCACGTAGGAAAATCATAAAAACCCAGCTCAACAGACTCCTGTATGATGACATAGTAATAAGCATCTCTGGTGCAGAGAAACAGCTGAAAGATTTGAAAACAAATAAATTCAGATGGAAACCCAATTCAGTTTTACAGAGAGTACGCTACAGTGCTGACCCATTACCTACCTTGCGTTTGTCATGAATTACTCACCCAGCGCAAAGTCCAAAGTGACTGGAAAAAAGCACAGGCAATACCAGGTATACACTCGCACACAAACACATATCCATCCACACATATACAGACACAACAGGACACATGTAAAGACCATACATATGTCTGTGTGTGCGAGTGTATACCTGTCCCTTTTTCCCCCTAAGGTAAGTCTTTCTGTTCCCGGGATTGACATGACTCCATACCCTCTCCCTTAAAACCCACATCCTTTTGCATTTCCCTCTCCTTCCCTCTTTCCTGATGAAGCAACCGTGGGTTGCAAAAGCTTGAATTTTATGTGTGTGTGTTTGTGTTTGTTAGAGCCTCTATCAACATACCAATGCTTTCGTTTCGTAAGTTACATCATATATTGTTGTTGTTTGCTGCTGATGCTGTTGTATACAATAAGGTGTCAAAGTAGAGTCACTATAGGAAGATACAAGATGACTTAGACAAAATTTATAGTTGGTGTGATGAATGGCAGCTAGCTGACATAGCTACAGATGTGGAAAATGTAAGTTAATGTGGATGAGCAGGAAGAACAAACCAGCAACATTCAGATATAGTGTTAGTGGTGTCCTGCGTGACACAGTCAAGTCCTTTAAATATCTGGCCATACTGTTGAAAAGCAATATAAAATGTAACAAGCATGTGAGAACTGTGGTAGAGAAAGCAAATGGTTGACTTCAGTTTTTGGGAGAATTTTTGGGAAAGGGTGGCTCACCTGTAAAGGAGACTGCATATAGAATGCAGGTGACACCTATTCTTGAATACTGCTCAAGTGTTTGGGATCCATACCAGGTTGGATTGAAGGAAGACATTGAAACAATTGAGAGGTGGACTGCTAGATTTGTTACTAGTAGGTATGAACAATACGTAAGTGTTACAGAGATACTTTGGGAATTCAATGGTAATCCCTGGCGAAAAGGCAATGTTCTTTTTGAGAAATACTATTGGGAAAATTTAGAGAACCGATATTTGAAGCTGGCTGCCAAATGATTCTACAGCTGCCAATATACATTCAGCAGTAACATGAAGATAAGATATGAGAAACTATGGGTCACATTGAGGCATGTAGACAGTCATGTTTCACTTGCTCTACTTATGAATTGAACAGGAAAGGAAATGACTAGTAGCGATACAGGGTACCCTCCACCACACACCATACAGTGGCTTGTTGAGTATCTATGTAGATGTAGTTTCTCACATCACTCAGAACTGATTAAGGAAATATTACTACTAGAGTCCAACAGAGTGCACACTGATTCATGATTCAGTAACCGTGAGTGGGATCCAGTCATGACTTCACTGCAGTGTTTAGCCAAGGAGTGCAGACCCTTACGACAGCCAGTGCTAGCCTGGCATCAGTTCTGTCCCCTGTCACTACAGCTACCAGGCAATTTCACATCAAGTGTTCTCCCTGGTTACAACAAAAGTACATAATATCTATTATGGGATTATGATCAGTTCTACTCACTTGGACTGTGCCCCCAAACTTCCCTCACACTGGAACTGGATGGGGTGCGCTCACACTTCTCATCACTTAAACCACACATTGTCTATACTTGCTGCAAGATTCTCTAGTTATGTAGAGGTTTGTGCCTTAGTCATGAATAGTATATGGAAACAATCCTCTTGCTGCACACCCTCTAGAATATTATTCATGATTTCTGCCTCTGTAACAGTGAGACACAAAGCTTTCATGGCAACCTGAACTACTTCAATATACTACATTAACATTTCAGTATGTTCCTGAAAGCAATAGGAGCACTGACTCACAAGGTCATTGCAGAACTGGCCAGACAAATGACCCCTCCCCAGCAACCTGTTACAATGTCAGTCAATGACTCGCCACTGCCAGTTGCACACCTACTCAGTTTTCCTTGGATTAATGGATGAACGACCGATATATGATGGAGACTGATTAGCACAACATGGTCACCTGGTACAAAGGCGTGCGTTAACACGTCCAGAGCAGTTAAAAGGGAAAAATATAAAACCCCAAATACTCTTTGCTGATTCATAACTTTTACACAATTCTGGACTTATATGAAACAACACAAAACTGTACATAATACACAGTAAAGACTATCTTCCCTAGCCCTAGGCAGGGTCAGAAACCTGCCACTCAAAACCAGCCATGCTGTGCTACCACTAAAGTGATAGGGAGTGGGTGGGGAGAGTGGTGTGGTGCTGCGCCAGTAAAATTTTGATTGAGTTTCAAAAACTGTATTTACAAAAACCTGAAGGACAAATTTACACAAGACATAAACATAAAAGTTTTCTGGAAGCCTGTACCAAAATGACAGTACAATTTAATGAACCAAAACTTTGGCAATACAAGCGTTACAAGATATATATAACTGTTTGAATCAATTCCAAATTTGTTTCAATTGTCAACTATCCAATGCACATGCAATTTCAAGTAATTACTAAAGTGCATGAATAAATTTAGACAAATGATTACCATAATGGCCACAGGTAATTTTGAAGTGAATGAAATTAATGTTTTTCAAACAATACACCATATTAAGTTTTAAAGCGAACTGGAAACAATTAATGGTAGAATAACTCTGTAAATAGCTGTGCACACAAAACTTTGAAAACAGCCAAAAAATAACAAATGAAGGAATTAGTCGATTAAAATAAACAGTGACAAAATTTGTTTTTTAAAGCAGAGTTACATGTAGTGGTGAAGCTTATCACACCACAAAAAAGTTTTATTTAAACAGCCAAAATAGCAAAAAGTGGAATTAATCCTAAAAGCTACACGGTATTTCTTGATATTTAACAAGAAAATTTACATGAGAAAACTGCCCCAGGTGGCAGTGAGATCCCATTAACCTTTGCCTCAAAGAATACAGAAACTGGTACTATGGTGCCAAAATGAAGTGTCATACACATCAATATCTAACATTTTAACCTGTAAAATAAACCATTATTAGAACACAGTTCATGTATGGTACAAGCCACTTACTAATCAACCTTGAAGATGTGAATCTTTAAGTTTATAGTTTCAAGGGCTATGTGCAACTGTCTATTGCATGTTGCTAATCAAAGGCCACATTTAATGAAACTTTGTATTACATAACAGAAATAAGCGAAGTGGCAGCCTGCCACAGTATCATCTGAACATGGCATCAACTTCAGACTCACTCCATGCATTATTTCACATATTTTGATGACTTTGGAAATGAACAATTTCTCATCAATAATGTGTTGTGATTTCTATTTTTCAGTAAAGTAGGATACTCTAGGATTGCTCTTAGGGATTTTTTAGGAACTGATACCTGTTTTTTGATAAATTTGACATTTCCTTTTAGTTGTTGCTCCTGACATTTTAAAAAATTCAATGTGTTTACTTACATGATATGGATGTTTTTTCTGCAGGTGTCTCTTTAATTTTATAGGCTTCAAGCTAGCACTGGCTAAAATCGCCAAAGAAAGAACACACTGTGGTCATACCTCATTATTCAAAAGTATGCTTGGAAACCCTGTCAGATAATCAACTAGATATTTACACACTTTAATTTTGCATTTAGAGCTAGGGTTCTGATTGGAGCAGAGGACGAGAGCATAAGGAATGCTCTTTGCTTATATTTGAATCCTTTTCTTTATTAGAACTGCATACTTTCAAAGGAGAAGAGACACTCGGTCAATCACTTCCATGGGATCTCTTGTTACCACTATGAATCAGCCACTTATCCATGGGAATGACAGAACTTGTATCACTCTACTTTAAATCCGGTTGGCTGCTTTCACTGAACATGCATTTGATCTCAACTTCTAACTAACTAACTATCACTAATTGACTCCAGAAGCCTGGTTGAAACTGAGTGGGCAGTAACAATGGCTGTGATTAACAATCTATTCTTGTAGGCAGTGCTGCAAGAAAGTGGCAGCCACATTGTCAAATAGCTAATTGTCATTAGTGATTTTTAATGTTTGGTAAGTAGCTCACCTGGAGACACTGTGTGATGAAATATTACTCATGAATTTTCTGAGTATTCATGTTGACAAACATTACTGGTCAGTTCTTCTGAAATTAGACATCAAATCAATGATGGGGTAGCTTCCTAACTTGGTTAGAGGAAATGAGAAACTAGCACTAGCAGTATTTATTCACGAGAAGTGTTTTTCTTACATAGTATGAAATATTTCAGTGAAAGCTGGCAGCCCAGTCTGTTACTCTCTTCCCACTCAGACCCATTCTGGGGAAATCAGCAAAAGGCAAACAAAATACTCATAGCCCAGAAAAGAGTCATTAGGATTCTGTGTGGTGTCAATTACAGACATTCCTGCAGGAAACTCTTTCAAGAACTGAGAATACTCACAACAGTGTCTCAGTATATTTTCTCTCTCATGTGTTTCTTATGTATAAACCATTCCCTTTTTGAAATGAATAGCATGTATCATAACTATGACACTAGGGCAAAAAATGATGTAGGTCTTGAGCAAAAGAATCTAAGTATGGTTCAAAATGAAGTACACTACTCTTGCATACAAATATTTAATGCTTTCCCTCAGGCAATAAAAATGTCAGTTACTGAACCACTTACTTTTAAAGATCAACTTAAACAGTATCTTATAAGTAAAACTATTTACTCAGTTTACGAATTTATGTATGAGAATATCTGAATTGATTTTGATCTATTGTAAGTCTGTTCAATGTAATTTGTAACTTTTTACAAAAAACAATTCTTGTAAACTTTTTTCTATGTAATATATTATTCATTGTACAACCTACAATTATAAACGAATGCCTCAAATCTATGTAAATGACACGTTCTGCACCAAAGCCATTTATCGCTAATGGGGCTACAGAACACGAATGAAATAAATAAATAAGTAAACAACCATCCAGTGGCAGCAACTCCACTGTGAGGGCGGCTGGTCGAGAGCACTGAGTAGCAGTTTGTTGGCTCAGATTTTATTCCTGCTGCTGCTATCATTTTTTAATTTTATTGCCCACAATATTCAACTGTTATCATAAAATTTAAACATATTTAAACAGTTCAGTTTATATGCACAAAAAAAGTGGGTTTAATTACAATTACTACCCTTGTAATTTGAAAAGCTACAGATGGTGGTAAAAGAAGTGAGTAAACAAGGAAATTTAGTATGAAAGAGTTAGGTAGATCTACTCCAAATGCAAATCTAACAACAGGAGTGAGTGGGACGAAGTTCGCTGATTTGGTTCAGACTATATGAGCAGAAGCAAGTGGATGCCCCTTTCAAGCTCCTAGAATATTTCACCTGAGTGTGTCATAGGAATAGGTAAAATTGTTTCTCAAGGTTTATGCATAAAGTGTGAGGGATTTTTGAACAGCAGTTACATACAGGCACAGTAGCCAAGTAGTCAAGCACACTGAGTGGCAGTTCAGTGGCTCGGGGTCAATTCTTGTTGCTACCACAATTTTTTTCATTATATTTTATTCCTTGCATTGTTAAATGTTGAAGAATGGAATTTAAATGTATTTAAACAGTTCAAATTATATACAGAAAACTAATATGTTCAATGTACTTATGATTACTACTGACACTGTATACATGTAGTTTTCCACAATATTATTGGGTATATTAGACTCTCCTGAAGACTTTTACTGCCAACATATCATTAACTGATATTTAATTATAAGAAATTACACCAACAAAGTGTGGGTGATGAATCTTCAATGCACTGAAAACAACATTAATAATATAAATTAACATGCAAGTGAAACATAGCACTTTTTGATGGGGTTTCCAGTTATGCCTTTCAAGTAATAACTTTCCATTGATTGCTTGGTTCGATCTCAGATGGTGTGGTGGGGATATTGCTAGGCATCATAGCCGCTTTTCAGATGAGGAACTTGTGCTGGTTATAACAACAAAAATACATCAACTTAACCATGAAATAAGTGTAATACAAATAGGTCGTGTGTTGAAATGATGAAAGTGTCTGTTTACTACATACTTTATTATTCTGCAAGAACTGTTTGGTTAGGTTTTTACTGATTATAAATGTTCAACACCAAACTGCTGTAGCAGCATGCTGACATTTGACTGCAAACTATTAATGAGCCTCATCAACATTTACCAATAGTGAACAGGCCATATTAACTCTGTAATATTGGATAGGTTGTGAACAGTGAAAGTAAAGAACTGTGAAATGCAAATGTGCACCTGTTGGCTAGATCATTTACAATAGTCAATGTTGAACTTCCACCCCCCCCCCCCCCCCCATTTTTCAGTCAGTATAGCAGCACAGTATGTCAATACCGAGGATTATCAATGAAGATGTTAAAGTAGGCAAACGTCACGTATGGTACCCTTCTGGGTGAGAACTATTGTATGTGGGCACTGTAAACTAGGACTCATGAACTTTGAGCAGTGAACCGAAGAACAGTTTTTAATGAAGGAAGTGCAACAGCCAATCAGCTATGGGTTTCATGGCCACAATAGGACAGCAGCCAATCAGTGAGTGCATCCTATGGAAGTGGCCATTGAGTACAGGAGCAGCCAATCAGCACGTAGGTGGACACATCTGAGCGGGATAAACAAGATGCCTCGCTGGGAAAATTACGACTTGCAGCAGCTGTGCAGGTGATGAATCAAGATGACACTGCAGTAGTAGCAGCAGGAGTCAAGTTAATAAGAATAAGCTAATTTCATAGCAAAAGCCTTTTTGTACTAGGTGATACATAATGAATGGCCTTAACAAACAAGACAGTGTGATGGGAGACAAGGAACAACAGAGAAGCGGTAAGGCTGAAAACAAAGCTGTAGAGGTTAAGTTTTTAAATGAACAGAGAGACATAACTAGGACTGGTTCTGCACATGATAGTGGCTATAAATCAGATATGAATATAACTTTGAATGAAAGGGACGAAAGTTCTATTGTAGATGAGATGATAAAAGAGGCAGCTACATTGTGTGGTGATGTGAACAAAATGGACAAAAACAATACTGAAGTGCATGAGACCATTAAGGCTACAGGGAAGACATTAATAGGGTGGGAAAGAAAACTGGTAGCAAGAACTGACATGTTTAGTTTAAAGGATGATGAAGAAAAAAATTAAAAAGGAGACTAAGGTAGTAAGCTCTAATGTTTCAGAAATGAATAAGAAGGGTGAGGTGGTAGTTATATTACAGGCATTTGACTGTGTGAACCACTCAACATTAATGATGAAATTATATCACTATGGAATTAGAGGAAAATGCTATGACATACTTAAATCATACATTACAAATAGGAAACAATGCATGGAAATCAGGCATACTAGTGGGGGAAATATAACAAACTACAGATCAGACTTGCAAACAGTTAAACACGGTGTGCTGCAAGGGTTGGTGCTTGGACCAATACTATTTATACTCTTCAGAAACTTATAATGTATGCTGATGACAGAACAATCATTTGTACAGTTGACACAAAGGAGGAGCTTGAGAAGGAAGCACTCCTGAATATCGAAAATGTAAATAAATATTTAACACAAAACAACCTGTTTATGAATCAGTCTAAAACAATGAATGTAGTATTTCAGACCAAGCATAGTGAAAATTATAATATAAATGTTAATATAAATGGAAAGACTATTAAAGAAGTAACCAGCACAAACATTCTAGGAACTATAATAGTCAAACATTTGGTATGGGGAGAGCACATAGATGCACTGTGTAAAAAGATAAACAAACAGATCTTCATCATGAGTAAAACAGCTAAGACTGTGGATTACAAAGTCCTCAATCAGTGTATTATAGACTTGTCTCCCCACATTTGTCTTATTCACTTCATATATGGGGAAGTGCACAAGCTGGCTACTTAAAAAGAATATTCACAATTCAGAAAAGGGCAGTGAGATGCATTGCAAAAATACCACCAAGACAGACCTGTAGGCAAGCTTTTGCACACTATGATATTATGACAGTATATTCACTGTACATATACCAAAGCATTATGGCGGTAAGGTCAGGCAATAAACACCTATTAAATAAAGATGTACAGAAACACGGAATAAGAAGAAATGAAAATTACTACATGATAAACAGAAATCTAAAACTGTCTATTACTGCCCCTGAAGAAGCAGGCAAAAGGTTTTTTAATAAACTCTCCAAAATCATTAAAAAAGAAACAGACCTAAAATGTTTTAAAAATCATTTGAAACTATATCTCACAGAGAAATGTATATACAGTTTGAGTTAATACTAAGATGGTGTTTGGTGTTTAAATATGTTATATCATTACTGAAATGTACGTTTAAAAAATTTCATTTGTGTATTTTGTTTGGATTTGTGTGTATATATAATGTGAAACATGTAATACCTTGGTATGCTTATAGACTATTTCTGTTTAATTATTTGTTTCATTTATATATAATGAAATCAAGTTTGATGTTAATAGCCTATTGTATGACACACCCAATACTCTCAGCTGGATTTTCAGCTGGAGTCCATGGGCAAAGAATAAATAAATAAATAAATAAAGTTTGTGATGAAAAGATGAGGAAAGTAGCACATAACACTAATGAGAAATTAACATTAATGAGTAGTAAATGTGTAGAAGAGAGAAAGAAGCATTGTGATGACTGTAGCATTGTGATGACTATAGTAGGAGAGTGGATGCTTCCGAAAAACAGTGTAAAGAGGAATTCAAAGCAGATAGGAAATTCTGTGCTGAAAACAGTTAAACTTGAGAACCAATCGATCAGATTAAAAATGATTTAGAAAGAGAGATAGAAACTAAGTGGGCAGCAGTGGTAGAGGAAAAACTGGTAAAAATAAATAAAAATGTAGATTCAAAATTGGCTGAAATGGAGAACAAGATGGAAGAGGTACAAAATCTACAGCGTAGAGTGTGCAGTGTCCCAAGCAGTCGTTCAGTTGTTAGTTGTAAGAAATTTAATACTTTTGAACCATATGGGGAAGTACATCCACTGGATTTCATTAGGGAATTTAATGATTTGCCTGAAACATGGAATAACAAAGAGAAAATGTAACTTGTGAGAGGTTGTTTGAAAGGGGATGCTTATGGATAGGCAGCTCAGATAGCAGATAGTCATACTTCATAGCAAAGCTTTAAGCAAGCATTTTTAGATGTATATTGGTCCAAAGAGGAGCAGCAGAGAATTTTGAGTGAATTTTGGGGAGGAGAGAGATTTGACTCCAGGAAGGGTGCTGTGAAAGGTTTCTGTAAGCTTTGATCAACAGACTGAAAAACTAGGACAAACAGCTAGGTAGTGAATCAATAATTATGGATTTAGAAAACTAAGTTGCTCAGAAAGTTAGAGAATTGCTAGTACCTGCCCTATGTGTAATATTAATGATTTTTTGAATTATGTTGATAAAGTGGAGAGGGTGAAGCCCTCAGTGGAAGATTGTAGGAGGAATTTTGATGATAATAATCAATCTGGGAGACAGTTTCAGGTAAATAGGATGAACAGAACTAATTACAGCAGAAATTCAAGGAATGGTTGGGTGGAGGATAGCCAGAATGGGCATGGAAATGGTAGGAGAAATTCAAGTAACAGAAATGGAGGAGGTGATTTTAATTCTGTATAAAACCATTTAAACTATATAATGCTCCAGTTTTGGCTTGCACTAGAGCAGGTAGTGATGAAGAGCCACGTGTATAAAAATGTGCTGTAATCACAGGTAAGGGAACTGTAAATGATAGCAGTAAGACAAATATAAATTATAATCCTAGTGAGATGTTGAGTGATGGTGTGGGTAGCAGTGTTTATCCCGTAAGAGGAGATGAGGAACTTATTATAACAAAATCAAGTGATGAAACAGAGTGTGTTGCTGTTGTTCAGGATGTCCAAAGTGTAAAAATGAATGGTTAATTTTTAATAGAACATAAGGAATTCAGGTGTTTTGCTTTGTGGTTTAATACTGGAAACAAAGATCAACTAATCAGCCAAGTATTTGAGGACAATGAAAGTGACAGTGGGTCTGGTTCTGAGAGTAGTTAAATGCTGATAGCAGTGATGAATCCAGTAGTGGTGAGGACGAAGTATTTGAATTTATAATTGATAATGATGGCAATGTGGTAAGTAAAGAAACAATAAAGCAGGATAAAGTTAGGCCTTATGAGGAGTTAGAGTTTCAGAGTGGCAATGAGGAAAAGGACCATGCTATCTGTCATTTGACTATGTCTGATAATTCTTTGGTAAGCAGGATGACAGTTTTTACAGCGAGAGGATTTATGAGGATTTGTTGTATGAAGATCACAAGGTAAGTAAAAGGAAGTGTGTCACCCCGTAATAACAGTAAGGGAACAAGGTATTCATGTTAAGTGTTTACTGGGCAGTGGTAGTGATTTGAATGGCATTTCACAGCATTTTTGAATCTTTTAAGAACACCGAGTGTATTGTATTGTAAGGGACTGGGGACCTAGAAATGATGGAGATGCTACACCCCCACCGTACCCTGCAGTGGTACACAACTCCACAACAGGCTACAGCAGACCACTCAGCCCACCGCCGCCACACACCGAACTGAGGGTTATTGTGTGGTTTGGTCCCCAGTGGACACAAACCCCCACGCCTACAGCCCCTCAGCAACGTCTCAAACCAGGCAAGAGTAACCCCAGGAAAACTGCCTTAAAAGCCATCCACAGACTGGCTGGCACACCTGACATTGACACTAATCTGCCAGGCATATTCATGCTGGGTACCGGCACACCTTCCTGCCTGGAAAGCAGTGCGTTAGACATCACGGCTAAAAGAGTTGGCATGCAGAGAGTAAAGTAGTGATGCATGTTTCTGGAATAAAAATTATTGGTGAAACTGGTAAGCCATCAAAGAGTGTGAAACAAGAGGTACTATTAACTGTGGAATTTACAGGACAGATGTTGGAGTGCAATTCCTCGGTAATTCAAAATCTCAGCATTCATGTAATATTTGGGACTAATTTCTTGTGGAAATAGCAAGTAGTGGGTTCAACATTCTGTGTTGAATCCATTATGTGACGATAACATTTGTATGTATATCACATTTCAGGCTAGAATATTAAGCAATTTGATGGAATACAGAGAAATAACAGTTTTTCTATGTGATAATTTTTTTCTGATCAGTAATTAGATTTACGTTTGCCTTAGCATAAGGATTTGTAACTGTGGAGTGTTTTTCAGTACAATCAATTTTGCATTGGATAAGCAGAGCACGTGTTTATTTATTAGATAATGAAGCAACAAAAATAATGATTAATGTTAGAGTCTTAAGGGTTAGGGAACCTGTCTTGCATTTTTTTTTTTTGAGCGTGCACTCTGCTAGCTAACATGGTAAGAAATGTAAGTTAAATAACGGATACTGACAGACGAAATTGAATAATGGAAATTGTAACTGTATACAAACAAATGTGGTATAACTGTATTGATGGTCTAATTTTGAACCAGGCAACATTAGGTACTATGTATTGACACTGCAGCAGGGAATGAGAGCTTAACAAAAAGAGCAATATTTCAGTGACATACAAGTCATGTAATGCTGTATCAATGGATTTATAGGTTATCCGAAAATTTCTATTTTTGTTCTGCGTAATTATGAGTTTAGAATGTCAATATAGGAATGAAGAAAAGTAATTTTGCTGATTAACTGATAGCTATGGTACTAGACTGATGTGAGTATTTCTGACATGTCAACTATTTGGTAACATTTTGTGAGGATTTAATTTTCTGGTTGACCGAGAGTAGTATCCAGAGTTGAGTGGAGAAGTAGAGTGCTGATTTGGTACAACTTCCATTCCCTTAATTTTGATTTGAGTAGTAATAAAGTTATGTGATAATGACTATTCTTTTTTCATAATGTAATGATTAGTAAATCTATGCTACAGCTCATCTTGAGTTTTTGCTAGAGTGGTGTGAATTTCAAACCAGGAACTGGCATTTTAGTGATTTTTTAAAGGTGAAAGAAACCCAAATCTTTCAAGTTTAACCTAGTTAGACTTAGTTATGACCTAGAGAAATGTTTTTTAGTGCAATGTGTACTTGATTTTAAAATTTGTGTAGTCCCCATCTTTCATACCTGCAAACTGTAAATGAGGCTTATCAACATTTACCAGTAGTGAACTGGCCATATTTCCTGTGTAATATTGGGGGGTTGCGGACAATGAAAGTAAAGAACTGTGAAATGTAAATATGCACCTGTTGGCAACATCATTTACACAAGTCAATGTTGAACTTCCATCCCCCATTTTTCACCCAGTATAACAACGCAGTACATCGACACCAAGGACTATCAACAAAGACGTTTTAGTGTTAATTATTGTGATGTTGTGAGAACTGTATAATGTATTTATTTATGAAGTAATGACTATCATTTTTAGTGTGAAACATTTTTTCCTTATACTTAGTTTGACATAAAAGTGAGTGTACTAAATTAGGGTATTTTTGTCTAATTTTATCCATGTACTGTGGCAAAAGAACCATCTCCAATGGAACTGATAGCAGTGGATTTCCTTACTAACTGCCACTTGTCCCTGTTGAAGGTGTGGACAACTTGGCGAGAAAGTATGTCAAAGCTCATTAAAAAGGTGGAAGTGCTTGTGAGAAATACTAAAGTGTAATTTAACTCTTTGCAACCAATGAGGACTTTTTTTTAGCAAGGCAGGACTTGTACAAAGTGATATGTATTTAAAATGTAATCTTTGCTTAACAAAAAAGGACATCAGTTACACTTTGTTAAAAGTATAACTTGTGGATATTTTGTGCCATTGTACAATATGCTGTATGTAAATATTTTATATTGGGATTTTCATATGGCCAGTTCATATAAGCAGAAATTTGAAAAACATATGTACTGTAGTTTTGATAAGATTTCATTGGTAATAATTTTTTTTGTGTGTAGATTGTTAAATCCACTTTCTAGTGTCACTTGTGGTCATTGAACTGACCAGTTATCTATTTGCAATATCTATCTGGTCAATCCAATAAGGAAGTGATGTGATGAAGCAAGCCGGGATATTTTTACTTCCCCTCTTGTTTTGCCATCTGCCTCCTTAAATCCATTTTTAACTACTTATCATTAACATTTGTGCTTACTTTTGTGTACGTCATCAATTTCCTAATTTATTTAGACTATTCCTAGTTAATATCTTTTTCTATAGCAGGAAATCAGGAACTGTTCCATGACTTAAATTCTATTGTTGACTTATAAACAAACATAAATTCAGTAATAATTATAAATATTCGGAAAAAAGAATCACTAGGATTCTTAAAGTATTTATTTGGCTCTATTTGAAAACATGTTAACAAGAAGCCAGCCCTTAATTCATTCCAAAATAATTACCAGGTTTGACATAAGTATTGTTTGTATAATAATTTCTGTTAATTTCATCATTTAAACAAATAATTTAGCCTAACCCTGTTAAAAAGAAGGAATTTTTCAATATGTTCAATTAAATGAATGAGTTATGTTTTACTTGTGATTTCTGTAACTTAAACATTGAACAATATTTAGTTTCAGTACCCACTATTCTGAGGATATATAAAGGCCTGATTTATGGTCCCGAGACAGTTGGTCCATGGTCAATTTTCATACGAGGAACCAGGGCTGTTTAGAACAACAACAATACATCAACTTAATTGTGAAATACGTGTAACACAAATGGGCTCTGTGTTGAAACAGTGACACACTGTCTGTTCAATACGTACCATATTATTCTGCAAGAACTGTGTGCTTAGGTTTTTACTGCTCAAAGATGTTCAACAGCAAACTATTGTAGCAGTATGCTGACGTTTGCCTGCAAACTGTTAATGAGGCTTATCAACTTTTACCAGTAGTCAACTGGCCATATTAACTATGTAATATTGGGGGGGGGGGGGGGGGTTGTGGACAGTGAAAGTAAAGAACTGTGAAACACAAATGTGCACCTATTGGCTACATCATTTACAGTAGTCAGCGTTGAACTTCCATCCTCCATTTTTCAGCCAGTACAACAACGCAGTACATCGACACCAAGGACTATCAACAAAGACGTTAAAGCAGGCGAACATCACACATTGTTATGCGTCCCAATTAAATTTAATAATGGAACATGCTGCTTCACAAAATCAGTCAGCTAGGGTGTTATTTTTAAATTTGTCACATTTTTCAACTTTCTTTTCGAGGTTGCTGGAATGACTTTCTGCATTAGAGGCATTGGTGGCATAAAGGATTCCTAATGGGCCAGCTACTAGATGGAATTTTAAATCACAGACCATAAATGTGTTGCATGGAAATAAATCCTTGCTGTTGGAATGTTTATTAGCACTAAAAAAAAACCACCAAATATGTCAGGCAGTTTGACTCCATAACAGCCGACAAGATGAAGAATTCCTCTTTTGGATAGCATTTTTCCAAAACATAATGGCTCATGTACATGTCATGTACAGACAGTTGTAGGCAAGATAAGTCAATATTGTGAGAGAAAAAATTTCAGTCTCTCATTTCATACAGATTATTAATATTTACATATTTACATTACAGAGGATCCTACTACTACGATAACTATAGAGGGTTGTTTGCTACAACAGGCTAGACAGTTTTCAGAATTTTTTACTTTTCATGTTTTTATATAATTAAATTGTTAATTAAAACAAGATTCATATAGTAGAATTGAAAAAATTACTATAGTCTTATGAAGAAAATAATACATGAAAGGAAAGATACAGATTGCAAAACAGGTACCTTTACCCAGCTATTTCAAGTGGGAGGGCTTCGGTAAACACTTTGAGTCTTCCTGCACTTAACTGTGCCACGAGTGGGAGAGGAGACTCAGAAGGTGACCTCAGACCTCATCTCTCCAAAGGACACTTCTTATCTATGTTGTGTGCATGTGTTTGTGTATTTACATCTTATTTTACTGCATATGTACATTTTTGCACAATTTTATTAAGTTCATGTGCTTTCAGTTTGAATCTTATACATTTCACAAATTACACATTTACATGTTTTAAAATAATGATCCAAAGAACTAAATAATTACTTGTTTTACTTGTACAAACAGGAAAATCTGTTATTTTATTTCTATTAGTAACAAATTTCTAAATTCCACATTAATATTACCTGTAGCATTCTTGCTGTCATGTGATGGAGTGTTCACGTAATCATCTGTGTCTATATGTCCATCTGTTTCCATATCTGTGTTGGAATCTCTGTTGTCCCACATGTCATGTTGTGGTGTAGGGTGTAATTCAGGTCGTGATCTTGTATATGGTTGTTGATGCTTACAAATCTTGTGTAGCACTCTTGATATTTAATCTGTGATACAATAAGCATCCATTTATCTGAGTCTTTTCCCTATGTCTTAGATTTCTGATGTCGGCCCTCCATGTGTGAGTGTGCCACTTTTTTAGTGTTATGTGTTTTTGGGTATCCATGTTGCCCACATTCATGCATATCACTTTGGCTAAGACCCTTGTCAGACTTTTTTCCCCCCTGTCGTGCCTCAACCTTCCACAGATTTAATTGGCATTTTTCTGTAATATGCTCCCCTGTTATTTTATACACCTTATCCAGTTTTCCCTCTTTGAGCCAGTATGCTGCTGCTAGGCGTCTAATGGTCATGTCAATAGGGTATGTTGCGAGGACAACGCACAGGGCTTCCACGGACATGGTGCCAAATGTCCCTGACATTTGGAGCACTACACCATTTTGTCCACGCCTCACAAAGCTTTTTGGGTCATGAGTAACAGTCGATGTGCCCAGGCACTTGCTGCAAAATGTGTTATAGATTAAATTTATGATACATTTGCAGTGTCTGCAATGGTAGTCTGTAGAGTTGAGTTTAGCGTGGCGAATTCGTGCATTAGTCTTTGATCTTTTTCTGTTGTCATATGTGCTCATTGAATGTTAGTCATTCATTGAGGTGTATTGCTAAGTATCTTCTTGTTATTTTTCTCTGTGCACTAGTACTATTCAGCCTAATGGTGAAGTTTCTCCATTACCTCCCTTTGATCAGTAAGTATACTGTCTTGTTTTCCACAATTATGAGCTTGTTGTTGCTGCAGACTGACCTGCCATGACCCGGGCTGTAGGGTAACAACTGTTACACACAGGTGTAATTACAAAGAGTATTTACACATCTTTTATGATTAAGTATCAAGAGCATGGACTGCACTCACTCACAGTGGCATAAATGGCACTACATGCACTCACCAACCAAGCAGGAAAGTTAGTGGACTCAATTTTCCACCATAAATATGAGGGCCATTCTGAAAGTAATGCCTCATATTTTTATTTAAGGAAACTAAATGAGATACATAAATCACAACAGCGCAGCTAAACAGAGCAATATTTCAGCTGATGATTGTCATTTTTCCACATAGTCACCACCATTCGTTATGCACTTTTGCCAGCAATGAACCAGAGCCTGCATGCCACGCTTGTGAAAATAGGTACCAGCTGAGAATAACCACTTTCTTACAGTTTTGACAACAACATCTGAGTCCTGAAAAGTTCACCATATAGTCCATCTTTCAGAGGCCCAAAGATATGGAAGTCTGATGGTGCTAAATTGGGACTTTATGGTGGATGTGGTAAGACAGTCCAGCTGAATTTTGTAATGAGTTGCATGGTCACAAAATCATTGTGGGGTTTGGCATTATCATGTTTCAGGTGAAAGTTGGTCTTCTTCTCTGGACTTACCCTGGAAATTTGGGCTTTCAGCTTAGTTAGCATCGTCTTGTAGTATGCTACATTGACAGTTTCTACAGGCTCCAGGACACCCTGGCTGTCCCAGGATACTATGCACATCACTTTGCCTGCAGCCGGCTGTATCCTGAATTTCTTCTTTGATGGAAAATTTACATTTCATCATTCCAGGGACTGTCTTTTGCATTCTGGCTCAACAGCTTAATACCCCTGAAATACTATCCACTGAGAAGAATATGGTAACCAACATTGAGGGTTTCAATTCCAAAGTTACAGATAAATTCTTGACCAGAAAAATGCAACATGTGAACTTCATTTTTCATCATTATGTGAATACTACTTTTCATTGTAATATTTTTCTTGTGAATTGGTTTCCTGTTTGTTTCTAGAAAAAATGGTAAAAGTTTGCATGTGCTGCCACTGTATTAAATTATTACAATTAACCACATTCATGTTCAACAACTGCTACTGTAAGTCTGGTAAAATACATACCATTAAAGTTGCTTCTTTAAACTGTGTAACTGCAAAGCTGAGTTTTTAAACGTAGTGGTTCCAGCTACTTGATTAACTGCTGCAAGAACTTTACTTCTCACGGAAATTATTTTCTGTCTTGCATTGTAGCTATGAAAATCACAGTTCAATGGAAACTCATTTTTACCAAGAGAAATGACACTGGATGTTCTTCCTCAGTTTTAATAAGCTACCATTTTGTTTTAATTAGAGGAATGATGAGCCCTTTCTGCAGATGTACAATTTCATTGCCACTACATCTCCACAATGATGGAAAAGATGAAGTGACCTGAAACTGATTTGGCAGGTCAGCAGCAACAATTGTGAGCTGCAGTTGATAGCAGCTATGTTGAGCTAGATCATGTAACTGGATTTTAGTCAGGACTGCCAAAACAAGGGAAAGATCTACGAGATACTGCAGGTCAAATACCTGCAGTCTACACATTTCCAAAATGTTCAGTGTTTTGGAGTCTGTGGCCAAAAGCATTCAGGCAAGCCAGCAAGTCATCAGGCAATCCAGCAGTATATGGCATAAGGCACAAGCAAAGGCTGAAAAGGAAAGTGTTACTAACATCAAGGTCTTACTGACCGATAATAAACATGGAAGGGAAATGTCAAAACTGGCAGTGAATTCTCTGTATGGTAACTAGTAACTGTCAATTTTAAGACTAAATTCTGGTGAAAATGACAATGTAATTCTAGATGAGGATGCAGACAACAGTATTGACTGCAGCATTAATAAATAAATTTGATGATTGCCAGTGGACAGGAAATTAAAACCCAAGATATTCAATAACAAAATAAAAGAGTACATTATGAGTCACTCATTTATAATTTATCAGAATATGTACACTTCACATAACTCTAATATCATATTAAACAGGGTCTGATTTTTGCAAGGTATATACAAGTGATAGTGTTTTATATAAAGTTACATGAATATTGTGTTTGAAATGTTAGATTAGAAAAAGCAGCTGAGTAGTGTAGTGCTTGTTCACTTGCTAAAGAGCCACGTTGCAGCAACTGATTGGAATCACTGTTTTGATACAAGTTGAATGGCTAAAGTCAGTGCAGTCAGTACTGACAGCTGTTTAGGTGCAGGCAACCTAGCTAACCATAGTTAGCTGATTATAGTGCATTCAGTGTGTCTTCTTACTTGTAAATGTCTTCAAAAATTTTTACAACAGACACACAGAATTTGAAATCACAGAAATATTATATGTTTTTGCTACAAAATTTGTAGCAGTTATTGCATAAAATTGCCAGGATGAGTATCACTGAACTTAAGGATCCTCTTTAGGCTGGCTACACTTTATCCTGTACAAGCAGCAGCTTGATATGTAGAGTGAGCTGGTGGGTGTAGCAACTTGCTCTGCTGTTTCTCAGTGTCAAAGAATTTACAACTCCTCAATGGTGATTCGACGTAGATCCCTCAGAGTGGTTAGTGGGTCACGTCATCCATAAACAGCCCTTTTCAATCTATCCCAGACATGTTCATGTCTGGAGAACATGCTGGACACTCTAGTCATGCAATGTCATTATCCTGAGGGAAGTCATTCACAAAATGTAGACCATGGGGGCATGAATTGTCGCCCATGAAGACGAATGCCTTACCAATATGGTTGCACTATCGGTCGGAGGATGGCATTCATGTACTGTAGAGCCAATATGGCACCTTCCATGACCACCAGCAGCATATGTTGGCCCCACATAATGCCACCCCAAAACTGCAGGGAACTTCCACCTTGTTGCACTCACTGGACAGTGTGTCTAAGGTGTTCAGCCTGACTGGGTCAGCCCAAACATGTCCCTGACGATGGTCTGGTTGAAGGCATATGTCACACTCATCTGTGAAGAGAACATGATGCCAATCCTGAGTGGTCCATTTGGCATGTTGTTGGTCCCATCTGTACCGCGCAGCATGGTGTCGTGGTTGCAAAGATGGACACTGCCATGGACATCGGGAGTGAAGTTACCCATCATGAAACCTATTGAGCACAGTTTGAGTTGTAACACAATGTCCTGTGGCTGCAAGAAAAGCATTATTCAATATGGTGGCATTGCTGTCAGGGTTCCTCCAAGCCAAAATCCATAGGTAGTGGTCATCCACTGCAGTAGTGGCCCTTGGGCGGCCTAAGTGAGGTGTGTCATCGGCAGTTCCAGTCTCTCTGTATCTCCTCTATGTTTGAATAACATCGCTTTGGTTCACTCTGAGACACCTGGACACTTCCCTTGTTGAGAGTCCTTCCTGGCAGAAAGTAACAATGTGGATGTGATCGAATTGCGGTATTGATTGTCTAGGCATGGTTGAACCTCTGACAACATGACCCTGTATCTCCTTCCTGGTGGAATGACTGGGACTGATTGGCGCCGGATTCCCTCTGTATAATGTGTGGTGCTCATGCATGGTTGTTTACATCTTTCGGCTGGTTTAGTGGCATGTCTGAACAGTCAACAGTCAGACTGTGTCTGTGGTACAACATCCACAGTCAACTCTGTCTTCAGGAGTTCTGGGAACTGGGATAATGCAATTTTTTTTATGTGTGTATAAGGTAGCAATAATCTACTCAAATGGACAGTTGCAATAGTTACTTCCAGATTACTTAGTATTTGTATGTTAGAAGAAAAACAGCTGTTTTCAAAAAGCCACTGCTCCTCCTTGCATACTATTAAGTTGCTTTTATGATTTAATAAGTCAAACAAAGCATTTCCACTTTTCACAGGCCACTGCTGCCTGTCTTACTGGAAAAGTCCGAATCTATCTGATACTGATATTAGAGTTAGGCAGAATTTACCTTCCTGAGCTGGACTATCCATGTGTGTTGCAGAAAGACTGGCAAATGAAGTAGAGGGTGGCACAGATAAAAGTAACCTGTGTAAGAATAAGGAAATGCAGTGAAATTACAGAAATGAAGAACTGAAATGTACTTACCATATATTTATAATGAAAAACACAGTGAAAAGTACATTTATAGATAATGTTGAAAGTGACATCCTGCAACGACATCACACAGCTGTGCACATCTGAGCATATTCAGATACACCCAGTGTAAAGTTCGGATATAAATGGCAGTAACTTCACACCTGATGTTGTCTTTCAGTTCCTGTATTGTGCATGGTTTGATTTGTAGACCTTGGTCTTCAAGTGTCCCATAGGAAAAAATCACATGGTGTTAGATCCAGTAAATGTGGTGGCCATAAATGTTTGCTGACAGTTTGTTCCTCAGTGAAGTAATCATGGACTCATTCCGTGGATACTTTATAGACATGTGGCATTTGCCCCATCTTACTGGAAGCAGCAGCATTGCGTTTCATATTCAGTGAGTTGAGCACAAAATGTTTCAAAAATTTGCATATTTGCAACTGTGTTGAGTGTAGTGTCAAAAAATATTGGTCCAATGATGCGCACATGTTTCATCACTCATTATGCAATGGAAAGGTTCTAACAAACCACCATTGATGTTATTCAAGAGCTACGTGTGATAATCTACGTATTTCTGACAGTCATCCTCACATAACTGCTGCCCAGCTATTACACAATATGACTTCACATTAAGACTTTTCAGTATCTGCTGGCAATTCTTCCTACTTACATATGCCTGCTGGGCCAATTTATGTGTAGGGAACTTTGCGCTCTTAATTATTTGAAAATAATTGATGATGTGCAAACTGAAAGAATTCTTTATCATTTTACATTTTGCAAGGATCCATAGGCCCACCAATTTTTGTACAGATTCTATATTGCTCTTTTTGCTGGTAGTCCCCTATGTGGATGCTTGATCCTGAGTTTCCTTCATTGAACCTGTTTTCACAACTGCTTCCATAATTTCAATTCCTGCTGCTACTGAGAAAGTCGTTTTGCAGATCGCAAAGAGAAACGTCCAAATTCACCGACGAAATAAACTGAAAAGTTGACAAAACATACTAACAATTGATTACAGCACAAAACTGTCCATTATCGCAGCTGTTTACTGTATTCCAGAAGTCTCAATACTGCTTGTACTTTCAAAGGGGAGGCAGGCTGCTTCTAACTGTGCCACCCTGTATTATGTTAAGGTACTTGGTGTTGAAATATTTATGGAGCTTACTTCTTGCCTGATGTGCACTGGTAACTTTTATATATTTGTGCATCACAATGCAAAACTCCAGTCTGAAACCTAGAGAGGAATGCATGGTATATATACAGGGTGGTCCATTGATCATGACCGGGCCAAATATATCACGAAATAAGCGTCAAACGAAAGGGGAAACCAGATGGTGCTATGGTTGGCCTGCTAGATGGCGCTGCCATAGGTCAAACAGATATCAACTATAGTTTTTTTTTAATAGGAACCCCATTTTTTACTACATATTCATGTAGTACGTAAAGAAATATGAATGTTTTAGTTGGAACACTTTTTTCGCTTTGTGATGGATGGCACTATAATAGTCACAAACATATGGCTCACATTTTTAGATGAATAGTTGGTAACAGGTAGGTTTCTTAAAATTAAAATACAGAACATAGGTATGTTTGAACATTTTATTTAGGTTGCTTGGAAAAGCATGGGTGATAGGATTTCAGTTAGATTACATGATGGTTAGACAGAGATACAGAACTCAGATACTGGATTTTAAGGCATACCCAGGAGAAAACGTAGTAGTGATGAAGAGAAGCATGAAGCTTAAGTGATTAATCAGGAAGAATCAGTATGCAAAGAAGTGGGATACAGAAGTACTAAGGAGTGACGAGATACACTTGAAGCTCTCTCAGGCTATACATACAACAATAAGAAATAGCTCAGTAGGTGGTACAGTTGAAGAGGAATGGACATCTCTAAAAGGGCAATTACAGAATTTGGAAAGAATAAGATATGTACAAAGAAGTTAACTATGAATAAATCATGGCTAACAGAAGAAATACTTCAGTTGATTGATGAAAGAAGGAAGTCCAAAAATGTTCATGGAAACTCAGGAACAAAGGAATGAAATAAATAGGAAGTGCAGGGAAGTGAAGACAAAATGAAAAATGTGAAGAAATTGGAAAAGAGATGATTATCGGAAGGACTGACTCTGCATATAGGAAAGACAAAACTACCTTCAATGAAATTAAAAGCAAGGGTGGCAACATTATGGGTGCAATGGGAATTTCATTGCCAAATGGAGAGGAGAGAGTAGATATATGGAAAGAGTACACTGAAGGCTTCTATGAGAGGGACGATTTGTCTGATGTGGTAGACTAAGAAACAGGAGTCAGTTTAGGGGATTCAGTATTAGAATCAGAATTTAAGAGAGCTTCGGAGGATTTAACATCAAATAAGGCAGAAGGGGCAGATAACATTACATCAGAATTACTAAAATCATTCGTGAAAGTGGCAAAAAAAATGACCATTCATGTTGTTGTGTAGAATGTACGAGTCTGGTGACATACCATCTGACTTTCGGAAAAGCATCATCCACACAGTTCCCAAGACTACAAGTGGTGACAAATGCCAGAATTATCACACAATCAGCTTAACAGCTCACTCATCCAAGTTGCTTACAAGAATAATATGCAGAAGAATGGAAAAGAAAATTGAGGGTGTGTTAGATGACCATCAGTTTGGCTTTAGGAAAGGTAAAGGCACAAGAGAGGCAATTCTGACATGGCAGTTGATAACGGAAGCAAGACTAAAGAAAAATCAAGACATATTCATAGGACCTTGTTGTGTTGGCAGAAGAGACAACACCGTGTTACTAGTGGAGGCCGAAATGCACGCGTTTTAGCTCATGCAGGCTGGCATGAAAAGGGAGTAACCGAATATGGCGCCTTGCTAGGTCGTAGCAAATGACATAGCTTAAGGCTATGCTAAACTATCGTCTCTGCAAACGAGAACGTATGTAGACAGTGAACCATTGCTAGCAAAGTTGGCTGTATAACTGGGGTGAGTGCTAGGGAGTCTCTCTAAACTAGACCTGCCGTGTGGCGGCACTTGGTCTACAATCACTGATAGTGGCGGCACGCGGGTCCGACGTATACTAACGGACCGTGGCTGATTTAAAGGCTACCACCTAGCAAGTGTGTTGTCTGGCGGTGACACACAAAAACCATTCAACAATGTAAAATGATCAAAATGTTCAAAATTCTGACAAAATAGGGGTAAGCTATAAGGAGAAATGGGTGATACACAATACATACAAGAGCCAAAGGGAGCAATAAGAGCAGACAACCAAGGATGAAGTGCTCGGATTAAGAAGGGTGCAAGACAGGGATGTAGTTTTCTCCCCTACTTTTCAATCTGTACATCAAAGAAGCAATGATGGAAATAAAAGAATGGCTCAGGAGTGTAATTAAAATTCTAGGTGAAAGGATATCAATGATATGATTTGCTGATGACATTGCTATCCTGAGTGAAAGTGAAGAAGAATTACGTGATCTGCTGAATGGAATGAGCAATTTAATGAGTACAGAATATGGACTGAGAGTAAATCAGAGAAAGATGAAAGTAACGAAAAGTAGCAGAAATGAGAACAGTGAGAAACTTAATATCAGGATCGATGGTCACAAATTATATGAAGTTAAGAAATTCCACTACCTAGGCAGCAAAATAACCAATGACGGACAAAGTAAGGAGGATGTCAAAAGCAGACTAGCACTTTCAGTAAGGACATTCCTGGCCAACAGAAGTCTACTAGTATCAAACATAGGCCTTAATTTGAGAAAGAAATTTCTGAGAATGTATGTTTGGAGCACAGCATTGTATGATAGTGGAACAAGGACTATGGGAAAACTGAAATAGATGAGAACTGAGGACATGTGGGGCTCCAGATGAATGTTGAAAATTAGGCAGACTGATAAGGTAAGGAATGAGGAGAGAATCAGAGAGGAAAGGGATATGAGGAAAACACTGACAGGGAGAAGGCACAAGATGACAGGACATCTTTTAAGCCATTAAGGTATGAATTCTATGGTAGCAGAGGGAGCTGCAGAGCTGTAGGAGAAGACAGAATTGAAATACATCCAGGAAATAACTGAGGACATAGGTTGCAAGTGCTACTTTGTGATAAAGAGGTTGGCACAGGAGAGGAATATGTGGCGGGCTGCATCCAACCAGTCAGAAGATGGAAAGCTCCTTGGTCGATGTCATTTGCCATCCATCCACAGACGCCAACCCCAATGTTTCCATCACTGGGATCTTATCTTATAGGCCAATATATGAAAGATCTCTGACATGTGCACGGAGCTGGCAACAACATCACTAATTATTTCTCCTGTCTTTCTGTAATCTCCCTACAATACAACTAATGACTATGAATGTGTAGCACAAGAACAAACAAACAATCTCGCCATCACTCAGCTATTCACTGATGGAAATGTAAGCCTTCAGATGGAATGACCCACCTTGCCTTCAACAACCCCCATATTATTATCAGCCACCCTCATTACGGGCCATTTTGTGTGGTTTAATGTAAAACATGACTGTCACCAGCGGGCACACAGCTGTTTATCCTTCCAACAAAGCAAAATTGAGGATTACACTCAACCCATGCTAGGCAACTTTCCCAACCTGACACCACATTCAAACACGTTCATATTGCATCATTGGGCTACTGCCAGAGTCTGAAGGATTCTGTCACATTCTCAGACCCACTGGCAGGACGCCTTGCTGGGTGGAGATGGCCCCTCTTCGCGATATCATGGCAGAAACCACCCAATGGACTTTTGTCCAACTTTGGATTGCGTGCTTTGGTGTATTACGACTGCCTAGGACAGACAGTTGAAGACAGCTGTTTTCAATGCTCTTTGTCACCTCTGTGGGATCAACCATATGCACGCCCCTGCCTACCACCCACAAAGTGTTGGCCTGCTTGAGAGATGGCATAGAACAATGAGGGAAGCCCTCATGTGCCATGGGGGCTCATAGATTAAGGCACTTCTCTGAGTCCTACTAGGCACTTCATGCTTCACTAGACAAAGTGGTATATGGAGAACCCCTTCCACTCCCTGCAGATTATACTCTGCTTGAGACTTATATTGGTGAGTTCGATCTTCCACAGTTGGTATGACACACCAAAAATCACATCAGTCACACACGGATCACTCCACTGTCACCACACTCCATGCTGAAGGTATTCATTCATAAAGCTCTCGAACATGTGACCAGATGATGTTGCATGGTACGGCCACACCAGACAACCACCACAACACCTTGCCCCCTGTGATGTGTACAGCATCTGCTGCACTATTTCTTCCTCTGTGAGAAATGGTCCAACCACCCCCCGATGGGACTTCACTGTGAGCCGGACAATGTGACTGGCTAGTTGCTCTGTAGTAATGCTCTATTTAATAAATAGTATTCTCGTGACCTGGGTGTGCTGTCTCTGTTGGTGGGATACTACTGCCGTAGTATACAACTTTCCACATGTGTATGTATTTATGTGTGTTCTACCACATCTCCTGCTAAACCACTGGACCAATTTCAACCATACTTGGTACATAACACATCACTTAAGACTGGAAAGCATCTCCTTGGGATAAGAACTACCTACCTCTTAAAGTGATGAGGGCGAGGGTGGAAAAGCAGTGTGGCCCACAACCCACAAATAGCAATACCATTCCTCCAGTATTTGAGAATCAGAGCACTTAGAGAATTGTAGCAAACTTAACACATAATTTCAAACCTATATGAAACTTTTTCCTGCTGATGGCACCCACAAAATGATGAAAGGGAAATAGTTCATCGCTTACAACCTTTTCGCTGTTCATGCAGTAAAACTGCTGCATCAATCATGATATTTACTTTATTACTTACTTACTACTGACTGTAGCATGACACATTTTCCATTCATGTATACCACTGAATGTACTTGAAACATAATATCATTATAACACATGGAATTCAGGAGATATGACACCATAAACAACTAGTTGTGTGAAAAACTGCTGCGGCATGCACAGCATCTAAATTTATTACTTTTTTGTTACTAAATCTATTCGTAACACTTTTCCCAGATGGTATCTGCATCTGATGCTAAATGTATGTAGAAAAATATATCATTGTATGCCATATAGTTCAGGGGATATGATGTCATAAACAATGATATGTGTGAAAAACTGCTACATCATGCATGACATTTTAATTTAATATGTCTTTAATACTACCTATATTCGCAACATATTTTGCTTACAGTATCCAAATATACTACTGGCTGTACCTGCAAAATTATACTATTTCACAGCACGCAGTTAGGAGATATGACATCATACAAATTAAGCTGTGTGAAAAGGAAAACTGCAGGAAAAAATTCGCTAGAGATACAGGTGAAATAATATGTGCACAAATAGGTGTGAAACATGTTAAATGTAAGTGAAATACATTTGACATGTGTGTACATGGGTAAAGCCATGGATAAAGAGCTCATTCTAAACTCCTGGAATGATTTCAACCAAATTTGGTACACATATTAGTTACAATCTGGAAAGAAATACTGGGGGGGGGGGGGGGGGGGGGTTAAGAACCACCAGGCTCCTATTGAGGTGAGAGTGATCAGGTGGAGAGAGACGGTGAGGTTCATCAAATACGAGGGTATCATCAGGAGTGCCCAAGAGAAGTGTGATAGGATTGCTATTGTTCTCTACATACATAAGTGATTTGGTGGATGAAGTTGTGGTGTATGGCAAGGTGTTGAAGCTGAGTGACTGTAGAAGGATAGAAAATGACTTAGACAAAATTTCTAGTTGGTGTGATGAATGGCAGCTAGATATAAATGTAAGTTAATGCAGTTGTGTAGGGAAAACAAACCCTTATTGTTTGGATACAGCATTAGTGGTGTCCTGCTTGACACAGTCACATTTGAGCATAACGATGCAAAGCTATAAGAAATGAAATGACCATGTGAGGATTGTGGTAGGAAAGGTGAATGGTTGACTTTGGTTCATTGGGAGGATTCTAGAAAAGTGTGGTTCATCTGTACAGAAAATCGTATATAGGGTACTTGTGTGAACTACTATTGAGTACTGCTCAAGTGTTTGGGATCAATAATAGGTCAGGGTAAAGGAAGACATCAAAGCAATTCAGAGGGGGGGGGGGGTGCTAGATTTGTTACTAGTAGTTCTAACAACATGCAAGTGTTATAGAGATGCTTCGAAAGAGCATGGGGGGAAGGCGATGTTCTTTTTGAGGAACCCTACTGAGAAAATTTGGAGAACCAGCATTTGAAGCTGACGGCAGATAGATTCTGTTGCCTCCAACAGCTATTGTGCATAAGGACCTTGAAGATAAAATACGAGAAATTCATACATAGGCATACAGACAGTCATTTTTCCCTCATTCTATTCGCCCGTGGAACAGGAAAGGAAATGACTAGGAGTGGTACAGGGTACCCTCTGCCACATGCTGTAATGTGGATTGTGGATGTAGATGTAGATGAAGAGCAGGGAGGAGGAGATAGAGAGGGAGAGAGGTAAATAGATCGAGAGAGAGAGGAGAGGAGGAGATGGACAGAGAATGGAAAGAGGAGGAGATGGGCAGAGACAGAGGAAGGAACAGACAGATACAGAGAGGGGTGAGGAGGAGATGGATAGACAGAGGAGGAAGAGTAAATGAACACAGAAAAGGAAGAGGGGAGATGGACAGAAAGGGGGAGGAAGAGATGAATAGAGAAAGGAAAGATGAGAAGATGGGCAGAGAGAGAGAGAGAGAGAGACAGAGAGAGAGAGAGAGAGAGAGAGAGAGAGAGAGGGAGGAGTAAATGTACAGTGAGTGAGGGTGGGGAGGTGAGGTGATGGACAAGAAGAGGTGATGGACTATTTATTTATTGTATTTTTTGCATGGAGACACCAAGTGGTGTCTTTTGCAAATGTCATAGCATTTTTTTACAAGTTTAGTACAGTCAAATATACATATGTGATTACATATACATGATACAAATGTACCATTGTACCTAATAAGGCACAATATTGGGTGTTACACCGTACCTATTACAAATATTCAGATTTTACACAAATACATACATATATACAATAATTTATTTTAGTTTAATATTAATATTCACTTAAAGAATATAAACACTTGTCAATCAAGAAATACTTCAGTTTCACTTTGAATAGGTTCCCTTTGTGGCATCTTATAGAGCTCGGTAATCTGTTGTACCATGTTTGACTACTAATGCATGGACTATGGTCTGTTGTTTTTAATTTTGTTATTTGTCTGTAGTAGCAGTCTTTATTTCTTGTATTATAGGCATGCATATCACAGCACTTTGTTGCTTTGGTTTGATGTGTCAGAAAAAATATAATTAATTTGTAAAGATACAGTGAGTAGACTGTGAGGTATTTATGATGAACAAAGATTTCCCTGCATGAATCTCTATACCCTAATCCATGGATAATTCTGATTGCTCTTTTCTGTAGGGTTAATATTCTGTTCATATGTATGTCGGCAGCACAACCCCATATCTCTATCCTGTAATTAATCTGTGCAAAAATGGTTCCATAATAAATTGTTTTTAATGTCTGATGTGGGACTACTTTTGATAACTTACTGATTAGATGTAATGAACTGCTGATTTTATTGCATAAAAATTTGATATGGTTTACCCATCTTAGATTTTCATCTAGGTGAATACCTAGAAATCTGCACCCTTCTGTGTCCACTACTTCAATTCCACCTATGTTACTGGTAGAGGTTTGGTGTGAGTTTGTAAGTTTAAATGGCAATAACTGAGATTTACTGATATTAACTTTCAAACCTTGACCTTGGAAATAAGTAGTTATTTGATGTAGTCCCTCAGTTGCTACCAACATTAACTCATCATTTTGTTTACCAAGAATTAACAGTGAGGTATCGTCTGCATAGGTTACCAATTGGGAGTTGAAAGGTTGCTCTAAATCATTTATGTGCACTAGGAAAAGGAAAGGGCCCAAAATTGAGCCTGGGGCACGCCTTGTGTGACTGTCTCATATTTGGACTGGAAATTAATGATCTGATTATTGATTTTGTAAGTCAGCTTTGTGCACTGCTTGCGGTTAAATAAATATGTAGCCAGCAATTGCATGGATGCAGCGTTTACATTGTATGACTCATGTTTACTAGATGGACAAGAGGGGGTGAAGGAGGAGTTGCTGAGAGAGTGGGAAGGAGGAGTTGGACTAATAGAAGACCTGAATAAATACATACCCAAGTAACACAAAGTACTCTGCTAATTACATAAATAAACAAGTGGGAGAAGTAAGCTACTTTGTTAGGCACCTGAAACCACAGAAATTTCAAGCATTCAAGCATAAGGATTCATGTGTGAGCATGATCAGTCTGATAGTATTGGTAGGTTATATTTGAACATTTGAATCTTCAAGAGCCTCTGTGAGAAGAAAACTTGAGCTCTTTGTTTGGAACCAGTTCCACACCTATTTGGTCAGTATCAGACTGTCTGGTTTGACTGAGTTCAAGCTCTTAGTTCATATACCTGTCCCACCAGAACCTATTACAATTTTTGAATATTCTGTTAAAGCTATTTGAACATTGTAGACCTGAAACAGAAGAGGACCAATACCAAACCTTGTAAACTTCTGCATGAATGTTTCCTTACTTAGCTTTACACATAGATGTTCCTATTAATGCCATGATGATGTAGTTTTCCAAATAGAATTTTAAAGTACACACACTTATTGTCTCTGGCATGGTCACACAATAGCCTTATAGCATAATTTATATTGTTTAGCTCTGCTAGAACTTCATTATGCATAGCTTGCTCTGTAAAACAAAACTCAGAAGCAGTTTGCATGTCATATCTTGAAAAATAAGTCATTATGTGCTAGTATTCAACTGCACATTTCATACTGTTTTTTAATTGACTGAAGTGATTGAAATGATCCTGTAAATAGATGTTATTTGGTTATCTTCATTTTTTGTAGGTGGGTATTTCATCTGCATATTTATTTCTGTCAAAAGTGTCCCTTGTATTACTGGCTAGTTAGAGCAATTACTAAGCTAGTTAAGTATGGTCTAGTAAGAACAAGACTGCAAAACACTAGCAATATGTCCATTAAAATTACGATGTTTAAATACAATAGTTAGTTTTGTAATCGTCTTGAGCGTTGTATGTTGAAAATTAATATCTGTTGATCATATACTGCACACAATGTTTGTTGCAGCAAGTTCAGGTTCATTCACATATCTGTTTTTATTCTATTGTTGTTTAATAATTGTCCACATCAGTCAGTTTTTTATCCTTGGTAGAATCTTTAATTTATTTAGTGTGGTACGGCCCTAGAAGCAGTTCACTTACTATAAGAGCTTGGAGAATTTTATAATTACTTTTGATAGCTATCAACTCTTGAGTGCTGGTGAACTGCAGTGTTAAATAGAGCTCACTTTCAATAGCAGAAGATCCTTTAATCCCAAGCCTATTTTAATTCCTCGTCATAAATCTGGTGATGCTGGTAATTGTTGAAAGCTCTGGTTTTATCTGGGGCTTTGTGCTGCCTGGCCAGCCAACACTACAAAAATATATGTTTACCATGTTCTGGATGTCGGCAATGGATCAAACAAATCCACCATGATTAGTTTCCCAGGATTGTCCACTTGGGTCTCTGATGAAGATCTTAAATAGGAACTGTCGCTGGTCTCATCTTCTGATACAGCTTACGAGCACTGATACGTCTCTTGACCTACCTATACATATGGTCTCCTGCAATATCTCTAAACATTTCTGAGCTTCACAATGTTTACAACTTTCGTGAAATAAGTTAATCAACACATTTACATGTTTGTTTGGAAAACACAATTTCCATTCCTCCTGATCTACATTCCTTCTTTGGAAAAGTACTACTTGATGCTTATTATAAAACACGGTCACCTTCGAATGTTGTGTTGCAGGGTCTGGGTGTCGAACCTGGGACTCCAGATGGTACAGCTGAAGCTGGGACTGCACCGTATTTTGTCAGGAGGCTGACCAAGTTCAAGAGCATAAAGGGGCAGTGCAGAGCAATAGAGCGGTATTCAGTAACATTCGCTAGGCGCTGCAGTCTGGAACCGCGAGACCGCAGGTTCGAATCCTGCCTTGGGCATGGATGTGTGTGATGTTGTTAGGTTATTTAGGTTTAACTAGTTCTAAGTTCCAGGGGACTCAGAAGTTGAGTACCATAGTGCTCAGAACCATTTGAACCTTTTTTAGTCACATTCGTTTATTCAGATAATTTACAGTACTCAATGGGTGAAGTGCAGTGTCAGTGTGCCGCCCACATGCTGTCCCGCAAGTCCAGCTGCCTCAGCAGACTCCTGGTACGCCAACGCTGCTGCAGTGGCCATCAAGGCTGCCCCGCTGGAAGTCAGCCACGCTCTCCTGGTCACCACCCGCCCATGTGTTGTGGCTTGCGCTGTGCTGCTGCCTACAATTCCAGAGATTGCTACAGTCCCTGGTCCTCACCACCATCTGACCCATTAGGCCTGCTCTGTCTGACCATGGGACAAAGGTGGGTGTACTGGTCACCCATAGCTCTTGGGCCACCACAGCTCCCAGCACGGGACCTGACTCGAAAACACGCCCTCCCGGATGCTGCGCTGCAACTTTCCACTAGTGGTGCTTGCCAGATGGCAACACCCACTGCCATCTCTGGGGCTGTTGCAGTGCTGCTGCACCTCCTGCAGTGTATGCCTTGCTCAGACCCTGGTACACCAGGGGGGAAGCGAACGTGGCCAGTAGAGTCAAATGGAGTCGAGCCTCTCCCGGACCCACTGCAGACTGCTGTCACTGCCCTCTTTCAGGCAGACTGTGCAGTCTCCAAGTTCCAGGCTGCCATTTCATCCCGCCCCAGTGTTGTGTCCCTGGAGGCGGAATATAGCCCGAACAAGTACATAGAAAACAGAATACAAGTTTATGCAAATACTTATAACACTGCTGCCAGACGGGTCCCTCTAAGCGAAGACCAGCACAGGTCCGTCCCAACACTCGACTGACCTGGCACACTCTAACCCAAGCTAAAATTGTCCATCTATTTAGATCAGTTTTTCCGTCGCTTAGGACATAGTGTCAGAGAGAGAGAGAGAGAGAGAGAGAGAGAGAGAGAGAGAGAGAGAGAGAGAAACTATGGCAGCGATAAATTTCCACACGTCAGCTGCTTACAAATTGCCACTCTTGGCTCTGGCGTAGTGCCCCACCTCTTACAATGCAATCACTTAAAGCAATGCTGCAGTTTTCTGCCTTGTTGTTGCTCCACTCAAAACAAATTGTGCGTGCAATACTGCCATCGCAGCTCCACACCTGTGAGTGCTATGTTCCCCTTGCCTGGCCTCACTCTGCCAGTGGCCCCATATTCCATCACCCAACTGTGACTTCATTGAATTTTGACAAAATTTCCCTTTCCTTCGACTAGGACTAATACTAGTGCAGCAGTTGATTCAGCCACAACATGCTTTAGATGACCATTTTCATTCCACACTCAGAGCGTTTCCCTACATACTCACCAAATTACGGCTTCATTCCTGGTCCCTTTCATAAATAATATCTTCAAATCTTCTGAATTTACCCCTTGCTTCACTATGTCTCCTTCTGCCAGTAATTTGTTGGAAGTCACTAAACACTCTCATTCTCAAATATTGGATGAATGAAGTCTGAGTATTTGAGTGTTGTGGGCTACATTTATTTTTCACCACCACCCCTTGATACTATCTGATATTCTTTGAAACCCCTACCCTCACAACGATTCTAGACAGTATGTGATTTGTGGCCAAAGTTTGGTTGAAATCGGTTCAGTGGTTTAGGAAGAGATGTGGAACATACATACATATATAGGAACATGCATACATAGATCCATTTTTATAATATGTATGGATTTATAAAATAATACTGACCTGAAAACTTAAATTTTGTAAATGTAATTGTTTCCATATAATAAAACCGATACATGTATATGTGTAAAATGTATGACAAACAATAGTTGATTTTTCTGTGAATAAACACTGATGAGCCGAAACATTATCACCACCACAAGTTAACACTTCAGTGTGAATGATACTTACCAGCAACCAGAGCTAAATCATAATGTTGCATCACAGTGGAGAAATCAAAATCCTGCAGTGATGTTATTGAGATCACACAGGAGGCATGACCTTTGACCATGAGTTTTTCAAACCAAACTTGGCCTCATTAAGCCCTCAATGATGGTTGTAGAATGCGGTGGGGGCCGTTGAAGTCCAAGTCTTAACCTAAATTACACAAAATGCAGATATGAGAAAGGCATCCTGTGACACAGAGTTAGAAAAGGCACAAAATTATTCCTTTGGAGAAACATTGTTAGATAAAAGTCAATATAAACCACCATTACTGTTAGAAAAACAAGAAGTAGCAGTTAATGTACACTGGTCCCTCACAAATTCCTCACGAAGTAAGTTAAAATATTATCCATCAAGTAAGAAAATCAAACTTCCCCCCATGAACCATGGACCTTGCCTTTGGTGGGGAGGCTTGCGTGCCTCACAGATACAGATAGCCGTACCGTAGGTACAACCACAACGGAGGGGTATCTGTTGAGAGACCAGAAAAACATGTGGTTCCTGAAGAGGGGCAGTAGCCTTTTAAGTAATTACGAGAGCAACAGTCTGGATGATTGACTGATCCGGCCTTGTAACACTAACCAAAACGGCCTTGCTATGCTGGTACTGCGAATGACTGGAAGCAAGGGGAAACTGCAGCCGTAATTTTTCCCGAGGGCATGCAGCTTTACTATATGGTTAAATGATGATGGTGCCCTCTAGGGTAAATCATTCTGGAGGTAAAATAGTCCCCCATTTGGATCTCTGGGCGGGGACTATTCAAGAGGATGTCGTTATCAGGAGAAAGAAAACTGGCGTTCTACGGATCGGAGTGTGGAATATCAGATCCCTTAATCAAGCAGGTAGGTTAGAAAATTTAAAAAGTGAAATGGATAGATTAAAGTTAGATATAGTGGGAATTAGTGAAGTTCGGTGGCAGGAGGAACAAGACTTCTGGTCAGGTGACTACAGGGTTATAAATACAAAATCAAATAGGGGTAATGCAGGAGTGGGTTTAATAATGAATAGGAAAATAGGAATGCGGGTAAGCTACTACAAACAGCATAGTGAACGCATTGTTGTGGCCAAGATAGATATGAAGCCTATGCCTACTCCAGTAGTACAAGTTTATATGCCAACTAGCTCTGCAGATGATGAAGAAATTGAAGAAATGTACGATGAAATAAAAGAAATTATTCAGATAGTGAAGGAAGACAAAAATTTAATAGTAATGGGTGACTGGAATTCGAGTGTAGGAAAAGGGAGAGAAGGAAACATAGTAGGTGAATATGGATTGGGGCTAAGAAATGAAAGAGGAAGCCGCCTAGTAGAATTTTGCACAGAGCACAACTTAATCATAGCTAACACTTGGTTTAAGAATCATGAAAGAAGGTTGTATACGTGGAAGAACCCTGGAGATACAAAAAGGTATCAGATAGATTATATAATGGTAAGACAGAGATTTAGGAACCAGGTTTTTAAGTTGTAAGACATTTCCAGGGGCAGATGTGGACTCTGACCACAATTTATTGGTTATGAACTAGAGATTAAAACTGAAGAAACTGCAAAAATGTGGGAATTTAAGGAGATGGGACCTGGATAAGCTGAAAGAACCAGAGGTTGTAGAGAGTTTCAGGGAGAGAATAAGGGAACAATTGACAGGAATGGGGGAAAGAAATACAGTAGAAGAACAATGGCTAGCTTTGAGGGATGTAGTAGTGAAGGCAGCAGATGATCAAGTAGGTAAAAAGACGAGGGCTAGTAGAAATCCTTGGGTAACAGAAGAAATATTGAATTTAATTGATGAAAGGAGAAAATATAAAAATGCAGTAAATGAAGCACGCAAAAAGGAATACAAATGTCTCAAAAATGAGATCGACAGGAAGTGCAAAATGGCTAGAGAACAAATCTAAGAATGTAGAGGCATATCTCTCTAGGGGTAAAATTAAAGAGGCCTTTGGAGATAAGAGAACCACTTGAATTAACATCAAGAGCTCAGATTGGAACCCAGTTCTAACCAAAGAAGGGAAAGCAGAAAGGTGGAAGAAGTATATGGAGGGTCTATACAAGGGCGATGTACTTGAGGACAATATTATGAAAATGGAAGAGGATGTAGATGAAGATAAAATGGGAGATACAATACTGCGTGAAGAGTTTGACAGAAGGCCCCGAGAGTAGACAACATTCCATTGGAACTACTGACGGCCTTGGGAGAGCCAGTCCTGGCAGATCTTTACCATCTGGTGAGCAAGATATATGAAATAAGCGAAATACCCTCAGACTTCAAGAAGAGTATAATAATTCCAATCCCAAAGAAAGCAGGAGTTGACAGATGTGAAAATTACCGAACTATCAGATTAATAAGTCACAGCTGCAAAATACTAACACGAGTTCTTTACAGAAGAATGGAAAAAATAGTAGAAGCCGACCTTGGGGAAGATGAGTTTGGATTCCGTAGAAATGTTGGAACACGTGAGGCAGTACTGACCCTATGACTCATCTTAGAAGCTAGATTAAGGAAGGGCAAACCTACGTTTTTAGCATTTGTAAACTGGGAGCGAAAGGCTATTTACAATTTGTACAGAAACCAGATGGCAGTTATAAGAATTGTGGTGCATGAAATGGAAGCAGTGTTTGGGAAGATAGTGAGACAGGGCTGTAGCCTATCCTCGATGTTATTCAATCTGTATATTGAGCAAGCAGTGAAGGAAACAAAAGAAAAATTTGGAGTACTATTAAAATCCATGGAGAAGAAATAAAAACTTTGAGGTTCGCCGATGACATTGTAATTCTGTCAGACACAGCAAAGGACTTTGAAGAGCAGTTGAATGGAATGGACAGTGTCTTGAATGGAGGGTATAAGATGAACATCAACAAAACCAAAACGAGGATAATGGAATGTAGTCGAGTTAAGTCGGGTGATGCTGAGGAAATTAGAGTAGGAAATGACTCACTTAAAGTAGTAAAGGAGTTTTGCTATTTGGGGAGCAAAATAACTGATGATGGTCGAAGTAGAGAGGATATAAAATGTAGACTGGCAATGGCAAGGAAAGCGTTTCTGAAGAAGAGAAATTTGTTAACATCGAGTATAGATTTAAGTGTCAGAAAGTCGTTTCTGAAAGTATTTGTATGGAGTGTAGCCATGTATGGAAGTGAAACGTTTGGACAAGAAGAGAATAGAAGCTTTCGAAATGTGGTGCTGCAGAAGAATGCTGAAGATTAGATGGTAGATCACATAACTAATGAGGAAGTAATGAATAGGATTGGGGAGAAGAGAAGTTTGTGGCACAACTTGACTAGAAGAAGGGATCGGTTGGTAAGACATGTTCTGAGGCATCAAGGGATCACCAATTTAGTACTGGAGGGCAGCGTGGAGGGTAAAAATCGTAGAGGGAGACCAAGAGATGAATACACTAAGCAGATTCAGAAGGATGTAGGTTGTGGTAGGTACTGGGAGGCGAAGAGGCTTGCACAGGATAGAGTAGCATGGAGAGCTGCATCAAGCAGTCTTAGGACTGAAGACCAAAACAACAACAACACAAGAAAATCGAGGGTTTTATTATCATGTGAATATTAAAGAACATTTTCACTAGCCTATATGAGCGATTAATGGGGGTGGAAGGAGGAAATAAGGCTGAGTACGATTCTTTGAGTGATATACTGATGAATATCTATACAACCGGGTACCACCCAGTATCTTAAGGTAGTGCAGTAAAGTAAAATGAACGTAAATAAACAGTACTCAGCTTACGTAGATTAAATGATATTCTGCCGTACATCTAAGATGCTATAGTTCAATCTTTCTTTTTGAATGTTATCATTTACAGCTAACTACGATACTTACATTTGAGGTCCTCTAGTACAGTCTTTTCTTGTGAATGTTATTATGTACAGTTAACTACGGCACGTCCCAGAGAATCCGATGGCGCTCATACTGCTTCTGCGGGGGGCATCAATTACGAGAGCTTTGCGGCAAAGCAGGTAGGAACAAATCGTACGCCACAGCTCACTCAGATACCATAAAGACTGGTTGCCTTCATTCTCCGTAAACCTCGGATGGAAAAGCACGGCCAGTCATAATATACACCTCTTACGCCATTTCCCACTGACTCACTAGTTAAACTGAGACACTACATGAGGATCTTACAAGTGGCCTAATTAACTGTGATGTGCGCATTCAAGACTCTTAGTGAAAGTGAATATAATAATGGACAGAGAAAACCGTGTCGTCAACTAAAAAAGCTAAAAGACACTAAAAATACATTCCACTCACCAGTGTTCAGATTGTCACGCAGACAGACAGAGAATTCATAGAAGATCTTCGCTTCTTCCTATTAATTGCACCTGAAGTTGTGTAATCATTGGACACACACACACACACACACACACACACACACACACTCCTGATGATGATACGAAAATCAGCACCGGGCGTGGCAGAGTGATGCAACCAAGACTTGTAGCTGCGCAGTGTTGCGGTTTAAATTCGATTGTTATCGGCGTCGTGGTGCAAACGCCTGCATTCTTCACGTTTAACGTACAATCGCACCAAAAAGTATTGGCACAATTACATTTTGGTGGTTGTAGGTTAAACGAAATATATTTCAGAACAGAACCTATACACTCGCCACCTTACATCAGATAGGTTACAAATATGTCGAAATCACCTGTCCGTTAAGTAACACACAGTTTTCTGAAAATAAACATCGCTATTCAGCATCCAAAAAAGTATTGGCACACGCGTATGAATCGGACAGTGTGTTCGTTTTCTTCATTGATGTTCACTTTGTAATAGCTAGTGTGCATCCCTTTAGCATCTATAACAACACGTAAACGCCCAGGAATGCTTTGTATTAAATTCCGGGTGATATCAGTGGTAATTTTTGACCATTCCTCCAGGAGCACTTTCTCCAGGTCGTTTTTACCGGACGGACGCATTTTTCTGACTTGTGTGTCAAGATGAGCCCACAGATTCTCAATGGGGTTCAAATCAGGGCTCTGGGGGGTGTTAGAACCCGTCTAGGGGCGTTTTACAGTAACCACTCCCGGGTTTTCATGGCGCTATGTTTTGGGTCGTTGTCTAGCTGGAAATGAAACACCCCAGTAAGGCCCAATGTCTGTGCACTAGCGTGTAAATTACCTCACAACACGTCGATGTATCTCATATGATCCATTGTACCGTGGATTACAGCTAGATTTACAACGCCGGACGCCATACAGCCCTAGACCATGATACCGCCCCACCGTGTCTGACTGTGGGATGCATGTGTTTGATGTCGAGGTGCGTATTCGGCTTGCGCCAAATTTTCTTTCTTGCATCAAATCCGAACACATTGAACTTCGATTCTTTGCTAAATATCACAGTCTTCCAAAACTCCATCGGCTTGCTGATGTAGTCCTTGGCAAACTGCAGGCGTTTCTGCCGGTTAAATTTCTGATATGTATAGCTTACTCCTGGGAGAACGTCCATGGATGTCAGCCTCATTCAACACATTTCGTATAAAACTTCCTGGCAGATTAAAAATGTGTGCCGGACCGAGACTCGAACTCGGGACCTTTGCCTTCCGCGGGCAAGTGCTCTACGAACTGAGCTACCCAAGCAAATATTGCAATATCCTTTCTTTCAGGAGTGCTAGTTCTGCAAGGTTCGCAGGAGAGCTTCTGTAAAGTTTGGAACGTAGGAGGCGAGGTACCGGCAGAAGTAAAGCTGTGAGGACGGGGCGTGAGTCTTGTTTGGGTAGCTCAGTTGGTAGAGCACTTGCCCGCGAAAAGCAAAGATCCCGAGTTCGAGTCGCGGTCCAGCACAGTTACGAGGGAGGGGAGCCAAGCATTGCTGGGAAACCAGCAGTGGGGAGAAAGAGGTCTTCCGTTTTGAGCGCCCATGTCTGATGGTCGCTCAGTATCAGCTTTGTTGCTTCAGACGGACTTACTGTCTGTGCTCTCAGATTTTATAGTCAGAATGGTTAGGCACTGTACTGTTACGAACTTACAGGATTCTTGACTTCGCCTCCAGGTAGGGAGTCGTCGTTGAGTATGCAGCGTTCAGTGATTGAGAACACTTGTTCTGCCTATACTCACGTAGAGACGTTATCTGAGTTCTGTCCTTGTGGCTGGGAGTTCGCGTTTCTTGCCTGTAGAACACAGAGAGAAGAAGACAGTATTAGATTATACTAGTAAGCTGACCGCCTTTTGCCATCCTAGCGTTTGAAAGAGTTTATTTTGTGGCTGGAGTTCTTCCATCGTCGCAGAGGTATACTAGAACCATCACTCCGACTGCACTGGACACAGTACATAAGATGATATTGCTAATTGCTTCGGTTTATTAGGGCTATAAGGCTAAACAGCTGTGATCACGTAAGTTTTATGTCCACTGAGGTTGCACAGCACTGTAGATCATCTTTGAAAGTAGTGTCTTCTAGTGTTTGATACGTAGATGATGTCAGTCATCTCGCGTTATTTATATTAGAGCACGTAGCCATAAAAAGGGGCAGATTTGCGCACTTGATCAGTAATATTTGTAATATAAAGGGTTTTTAAACTACAATAAATGTATAAGGAGAAACAACATTTATCGTTTAGTTGTTACTAGTTCCCTTAATCATTCATTTATGTTTAGGTTGTAATTTATATGTTAAAGCGCAAGAAGGAGGAAATAATACCACAATTAAGAGATCCTAAGGTCTGCTTCAGGGGTTAGTCAGACAGGGCCAGATCTTGATTTTCGCGTTCAGTATTTTCCATTGCTCACATTCAATTTTACACCCGCCTGGAGTAGCATCTTGGAATTTGTCATTTGTAGCCGACCACATTTTCTGCATTAAGACGCACTTTACGTTAAGAATGCCATATATTACTGTTTTTTTTTTTCATGAAATCTCCCCCTGGATCAATAAGATGTTGCTGAAATTCTCAAATTTTATGTCATCCTGAGCAGTGGTTCTCTTTCCACAGCGTTTTGAAACTAGAATTTTAACAATTATGAACATCCCATATAGAGTGAAGATTAATAAAACCGATGAAGTGCAGGGACGGATTCCTGTCTGAAAATGGAGGAGGTAGGTGGCGCTGACGAATGGAAGTACTTCTGAGTGCCCTGTGTTCCTTGCGTGTTGCAGGCTGTGTGATTTACGCAGGGTATTGTAAGCAGCAGAATGTTCCGGTATCCATGTCGGGAACTAGCCGAGATGGTGTTTACGTACGGCCAAGCAGACAGAGACAATATACCAAAACAAGTATCCTTCGAGACACCAACCACATCCCACAACACTTCAAGCCCTTTTTGGGCGTTTATGCAGTAATGAAACTTTCCAGACAGACGGACGTGCAGAGAGGCGGCGGTCTGTACGTAGACCAAAGTTGGAGGACCGGGTTCTCCCTCTCGACCATTTCCGTCTGCTTGACCGTACACAAACACCATCTCAGCGTGTTCCCGACTTGAATACCGGACAACTTTGCTATCTACAGTACGCTACTTCACTCACATAGCCAGCGACATAAGGAACACACGACACTCAGAGGAACTTTCATTCGTCAGCGCCATTTACCCTGACATCGATGCATTTCCGGACACATGTTCATAGGACCTTTTTCCTTCATTTCCAGTCAGGAATCCATTCCTGCAGTTTGTCGCTTAAAATGTTCACCCTTTGTATTCATTTAGTCCCTTTATAACATTTATTTTTTGTTTCCATGAGTAAAAGTGAGTTCTTTCATTTTTGTTACCTCACTTCTCTCTTCTTGCTTGTTATTTTGGGACTAAGCGTCTACTTGTTGTTGTTGTTCTGGTCTTCACTCTTGAGACTGGTTTCATGCAGCTCTCCATGCTACTCTATCCTGTGCCAGCTTCTTCATCTCCCAGAACCCACTGCAACCCACATCCTTCTGAATCTGCTTAGTGTAGTCATCTCTCGGTCTCCCTCTACGATTTTTACCCTCTACGCTGCCCTCCAATACTAAATTGGTGATCCCTTGATGCCTCAGAACATGTCCTACCAACCGATCCCTTCTTCTGGTCAAGTTATGCCACAAACTTCTCTTCTCCCCAATCCTATTCAATACTTCCTCATTAGTTATGTGATCTACCCATCTAATCTTCAGCATTCTTCTGTAGCACCACATTTCGAAAGCTTCTATTCTCTTCTTGTCTAAACTATTTATCGCCCATGTTTCACTTCCATACATGGCTACACTCCATACAAGTACTTTCAGAAACGACTTCCTGACACTTAAATCTATACTCGATATTAACAAATTTCTCTCCTTCAGAAACGCTTTCCTTGCCATTGCCAGTCTACATTTTATATCCTCTCTACTTCGACCATCATCAGTTATTTTGCTCCCCAAATAGCAAAACTCCTTTACTGCTTTACGTGTCTCACTTCCTAATCTAATTCCCTCAGCATCACCTGGCTTAATTCGACTACATTCCATTATCCTCGTTTTGCTTTTGTTGATGTTCATCTTATATCCTCCTTTCAAGACACTGTCCATTCCGTTCAACTGCTCTTCCAAGTCCTTTGCCGTCTCTGACAGAATTACAATGTCATCGGCGAACCTCAAAGTTTTTATTTCTTCTCCATGGATTTTAATACCTACACCAAATTTTTCTTTTGTTTCCTTTACTGCTTGCTCAATATTCAGATTGAATAACATCGGGGAGAGACTACAACCCTGTCTCACTCCCTTCCCAGCCACTGCTTCCCTTTCATGTCCCTCGACTCTTATAACTGCCATCTGGTTTCTGTAAGTGTTCTTAAATAATAAAGAATGTTTAACAGCCACACATATTGTATCTCTTTATTTCAGTGCCATAACATGCTAAGTAAATGTTGATTGTTTATTGTTTTTTTTTTAAGTAACTCATCTAAGTAACTCATCTGGTGGATCAGACGGTGAGGTTCCGTGAAAAAAAAAAAAAATTAGCTGGCTTAGTTATTATTTGCGCAGCCACTATTGTCGCCATATCATTGAGACCATTATCGTTTACATTTATTACACAGAACCTGCCTGTTTCATGTTAATGAAATCCTGTCGATCAGCGAGAACAGAGATGAATGTGCTTGTACTTTTGAAAATTCACGGTCGTAAAATTCTTAACCAAGCCAGTTAAATCTAAAATAAATATTTCATGTACACGTTTTGATGATGTCGAGAGGGAGATTATGTTGAAAGGTGATATAGCTTTGTACCACTTCTGCACAATAAATAATATTTAAAAAAATATTTAAGGTTTTCATTTGACTCACCCTCATACATATACATACACACACACACACACACACACACACACACACACACACACACACACACACATATATATATATATATATATATATATATATATTCCGCCACACACCGTCAGGTGGCTTGCGGAGTATGGATGTAGATGTAGAGAGAGATATTCAAGAATAGCAGTATTTTTGTGTAAAACTGGGAAGAGGTTTCTCTTTCGTCAATGTAACGGCAGTTTTTGTGGGATCTGAAACCAAGTTTCGCTATTGAATCAGTCTGACTCTGGACACTGTTTAAGCTAAAAGACTACCTCACTCCTTTTCTCTGCTCATCTCCTCCTTCCCTCCTCTCTCTCGTTGTATCCTCTCTCCCTGTCCATTTTCTCCTCTCCTTCTCTTTATTTATTTTCTCTACCCCTCTCTCGGTCCATCTTCTCCTCCTCTCTCTTTGCCCATATCCCCCTTCTCCCTCTCTCCGGCCATTTCCTCCTTCCACTCTCTTGTCCACATCTTCCTGCTCGTCCCTCAATTCATCTTCTCCTCTCTTGTCTCTCTGTCCACCGCCTCCTCCCCTCTGTTTTTGTTCACCATTTATGTCACTGTTTTCACCCACACCCCAATCACCAATAGGTGATCCTTACTCCCATAGTGTTTCTTTCCAGACAGTAAATAAGATGTGTATAAGTTTGGTTGAAATTGATCCAGTGGTTGAGTGGGAGAACATGTGGAAAATATATATATATATATATATATATATATATATATATATATATATATATATATATATATATATATATATATATATATGAGGGCGAGTCAAATGAAAACCTTAAATATTTTTTTTAAAATCTTATTTATTGTGCAGAAGTGGTACAAAGCTGTATCACCTTTCAACATAATCTCCCCCACGCTCAATGTAAGTCCTCCAGCGCTTACAAAGTGCATAAATTCCTTTAGAAAAAAATTCTTTTGATAGTCCGCGCAACCACCGATGCACTGCATGGCGTACCTCTTCATCAGAACGGAACTTCTTTCCTCCCATTGCGTCTTTGAGTGGTCCAAACATAAGGAAACCACTTGGGGCAAGGTCTGGTGAGTATGGTGGACGAGGAAGACACTCGAAATGCAGGTCTGTGGTTGTTGCAACTGTTGTACGGGCAGAGTGGGTCCTTGCATTGTCATATTGCAAAAGGACACCTGCTGACTGCAATCCAGGGCGCTTTGATTTGATTGCAGGCCGCAGTGACAGTGGTCCCTCTAGGCATGTAATGACGCCTTTTTCGTCCTAAAAGAGAGCCAGCATAACCTTCCCTGCTGATGGTTCTGTTCGAAACTTCTTTGGTTTTGGTGATGAAGAATGGCGCCATTCCTTGCTCGCTCTCTTTGTTTCCGGTTGGTGGAAGTGAACCCAGGTTTCGTCCCCAGTAACGATTTTTTCAAGGAAGCCATCACCTTCTCGTTCAAAGTGCCGGAGAAGTTCTTCATAAGAATCAACAAGTCCTTCTCTCATTGCAGGAGTCAGCTGCCGTGGCACCCATCTTGCAGACACTGCGTGAAACTGGAGCACATCATGCACAATGTGGTGTGTTGACCCATGACTAACCTGTAAACGTGCTGCAATGTCATTCAGTGTCACTCGGCTGTTTTCCTTCACTATGGCTTCAACTGCTGCAATGTTCTGTGGAGTCGCAACTCATTGTGCCTGACCTGGACGAAGAGCATCTTCCACTGAAGTCACATCATTTGCGAACTTGCTACTACATTCCTAGACTTGCTCCTATGACAAACATGCATCACCGTACTGAACCTTCATTCGTCGACGAATTTCAATAGGTTTCACACATTCACTACTCAAAATCCGAATAACGGAACGCTGTTCTTTCCCGGTGCAAGTCGTAAGTGGGGCGGCCATCTTTATAATTACCAGCGTATCTGTCTGCTTAAGTATATGTCGCAATGTCGCAAATGCACACGCAAATTTCTGATTCTCTGCTGTTGTACACCATACGGCAATCTTAAATTTAGCTGTGGTATTCAGCCATGTGTCATGATGTTAGGTCTCGAAACATGCTGACAAAATTATTGACTTGCGGCAGTGGTCATTGTAACGGCCTCGTTAACACATATTGAGCAGCTCAAATAAGAGAAAAATTGCACCACATACTTCTAAAGTATTACAACTAAATACAGGAAATAACACCAACATGTTTTAGAACACTTTTACACCACACCCGATTCATTTACTAAATAGTTAATGTGTTAAATATTTGGTATTAACCATTTAAGCGAGCATATGGTTAGAAAAAGGTTTTTAAGTGTGTTTGAAGTTGAGTAAAAAATACCGCTGCAGGTTTACGGTTACTTCATTTAAGAAGCACGACCGGTTTGTTAACGTTAGTTACATTATCAGATGAAGTCAGTTACATCATATTGAACTTTTCCCCCGATTTCACTCCATTCTGAAAGTCATATCGCAACATACGTTTACTAAAATTTGCTGGAAGTCGCCAGGCGCTCTCAGTTTCAAACAACGGATAAGTATAGTCTGGTTATTTGCGCTCTGTATTGAGGATACGCAGCTTTTCACGTGTCTCACTGTTTATAGCGTCATATCTCCTGAACTATGTGTCGTACAGCGATATAATTATGGAGGCAAATTGTAGATGATGCCTACAAAAGTATTGTTAACAGAGTTTTAATAAAGAAGCAGTAAATTAAAAGGTCATTCTGATGCGGCAGCTTTACTGCGTGAACAGCGAAACTGTAGCAAGCAATGAATTCTTTCCCTTTCATCATTTTGTGGGGTTGCCAGCGAGAAAATAGTTTCGTCAAGGTTTGAAATTATGTGTAAATTTTATTTCATGTCCATAAGTGCGCTAATTTTCACATAATGGTTGACTTTTTTTTGTCATCAGTCTACTGACTGGTTTGATGCGGCCCGCCACGAATTCCTTTCCTGTGCTAATCTCTTCATCTCAGAGTAGCACTTGCAACCTACGTCCTCAATTATTTGCTTGACGTATTATAATCTCTGTCTTCCTCTACAGTTTTACCCCTCTACAGCTCCCTCTAATACCATGGAAGTCATTCCCTCAAGTCTTAGCAGATGTCCTATCATCCTGTCCCTTCTCCTTATCAGTGTTTTCCACATATTCCTTCCCTCTCCGATTCTGCGTAGAACCTCCTCATTCCTTACCTTATCAGTTCAACTAATTTTCAACATTCGTCTATAGCACCACATCTCAAATGCTTCGATTCTCTTCTGTTCCGGTTTTCCCACAGCCCAAGTTTCACTACCATACAATGCTGTACTCCAGACGTACATCCTCAGAAATTTCTTCCTCAAATTAAGGCCGGTATTTGATATTAGTAGACTTCTCTTGGCCAGAAATGCCTTTTTTGCCATAGCGAGTCTGCTTTTGATGTCCTCCTTGCTCCGTCCGTCATTGGTTATTTTACTGCCTAGGTAGCAGAATTCCTTAACTTCATTGAATTCGTGACCATCAATCCTGATGTTAAGTTTCTCGCTGTTCTCATTTCTACTACTTCTCATTACCTTCGTCTTTCTCCGATTTACTCTCAAACCATACTGTTCCTTCCGTTCAGCAGATCATTTAATTCTTCTTCACTTTCACTCAGGATAGCAATGTCATCAGCGAATCTTATCATTGATATCCTTTCACCTTGTATTTTAATTCCACTCTTGAACCTTTCTTTTATTTCCATCATTGCTTCCTCGATGTACAGAGTGAAGAGTAGGGGCGAAAGGCTACAGCCTTGTCTTATTCCCTTCTTAATACGAGCATTTCGTTCTTGATTGCCCATTCTTATTATTCCCTCTTGGTTGTTGCACATAGGGCATATGACCCCTACTTTTTTCAGAATCTTGAACAGCTTGCACCATTTTATATTGTCGAACGCTTTTTCCTGGTCGGCAAATCCTATGAAGGTGTCTTGATTTTTCTTTAACCTTGCTTCCATTATTAGCCGTAACGTCAGAATTGCCTCTCCCGTGCCTTTACTTTTCCTAAAGCCAAACTGATCGTCACCTAGCGCATTCTCAATTTTCTTTTCAATTGTTCTGTATATTATTCTTGTAAGCAGCTTCGATGCATGAGCTGTTAAGCTGATTGTGCGATAATTCTCGCACTTGTCAGCTCTTGCCGTCTTCGGAATTGTGTGGATGATGCTTTTCCGAAAGTCAGATGGTATGTCGCCAGACTCATATATTCTACACACCAACGTGAATAGTCCTTTTGTTGCCACTTCCCCTAATGATTTTAGAAATTCTGATGGAATGTTATCTGTCCCTTCTGCCTTATTTGACCGTAAGTTCTCCAAAGCTCTTTTAAATTCCGATTCTAATACTGGATCCCCTATCTCTTCTAAATCGATTCCTGTTTCTTCTTCTATCACATCAGACAAATCTTCACCCTCATAGAGGCTTTCAATGTATTCTTTCCACCTATCTTCTCTCTCCTGTGCATTTAACAGTGGAATTCCCGTTGCATTCTTAATGTTACCACCGTTGCTTTTAATGTCACCAAAGGTTGTTTTGACTTTCCTGGATGCTGAGTCTGTTCTTCCGACAATCATATCTTTTTCGATGTCTTCACATTTTTCCTGCAGCCATTTCGTCTTAGCTTTCCTGCACTTCCTATTTATTTCATTCCTCAGCGACTTGTATTTCTGTATTCCTGATTTTACCAGAACATGTTTGTACTTCCTCCTTTCATCAAACAACTGAAGTATTTCTTCTGTTACCCATGGTTTCTTCGGAGCTACCTTCTTTGTACCTATGTTTTCCTTCCCAACTTCTGTGATGGCCCTTTTTAGAGACGTCCATTCCTCTTCAACTGTGTTGCCTTCTGCGCTATTCCTTATTGCTGTATCTATAGCGTTAGAGTACTTCAAACATATCTCGTCATTCCTTAGAACTTCCGTATCCCACTTCTTAGCGTATTGATTCTTCCTGACTAATGTCTTGAACTTCAGCCTACTCTTCATCACTACTATATCGTGATCTGAGTCTATATCTGCTCCTGGGTACGCCTTACAATCCAGTATCTGATTTCGGAATCTCTGTCTGAGCATGATGTAATCTAATTGAAATCTTCCCGTATGTCCCGGCCTTTTCCAAGTATACCTCCTCCTCTTGTGATTCTTGAACAGGGTATTCGCTATTACTGGCTGAAACTTGTTACAGAACTCAATTAGTCTTTCTCCTCTTTCATTCCTTGTCGCAAGCCCATATTCTCCTGTAACCATTTCTTCTACTCCTTCCCCTAAAACTGCATTCCAGTCTCCCATGACTATTAGATTTTCGTCCCCCTTTACATACTGCACTACCCTTTCAATATCCTCATACACTTTCTCTATCTGTTCATCTTCAGCTTGCGACTTCGGGATGTATACCTGAACTATCGTTGTCGGTGTTGGTCTGCTGTCGATTGTGATTAGAACAACCCGGTCACTGAACTGTTCACAGTAACACACCCAGTGCCCTACCTTCCTATTCATAACGAATCCTACACCTGTTGTACCATTTTCTGCTGCTGTTGATATTACCCGATACTCATCTGACCAGAAATCCTTCTCTTCCTTCCACTTCACTTCACTGACCTCTACTATATCTAGATTGAGCGTTTGCATTTCCCTTTTCAGATTTTCTAGTTTCCCTACCACCTTCAAGCTTCTGACATTCCACGCCCCGACTCGTAGAACATTATCCTTTCGTTGATTATTCAATCTTTTTCTCATGGTAACCTCCCCCTTGGCAGTCCCCTCCCGGAGATCCGAATGGGGGACTATTCTGGAATCTTTTGTCAATGGAGAGATCATCATGATACTTCAACAACATTCCACATGTCCTGTGGATACACGTTATGTGTCTTTAATGCAGTGGTTTCCATTGCCTTCTGCATCCTCATGTCGTTTATCATTGCTGATTCTTCCACATTTAGGGGCAATTTCCCACCCTTGAACCTCTATCCGCTCCTCCGCCCTCTTTGACAAGGCCGTTGGCAGAATGAGGCTGACTTCTTATGCCGGAAGTCTTCGGACGCCAATGCTGATTATTTATCAAAATTTAGGCAGTGGCGGGGATCAAACCCGGGATCGAAACGTTTTGATTATGAATCAAAGACGCTACCCCTAGACCACGGGTACTATATTCTGCACATTTGCCTTACGTTTCTTTTTCAACCCCACCTCGACCCCTATGAGAGGTAGGGGATCTTTACCGCACTATGCTTCTTTCCAGACAAAGAGTGATGTGTGTACCTAGTTTGGTTGAAATCGATCCGGTAGCTTGGGAGGAGATGTTGAACGTACATACTTGTACATACACTCCTGGAAATGGAAAAAAGAACACATTGACACCGGTGTGTCAGACCCATCATACTTGCTTCGGACACTGCGAGAGGGCTGTACAAGCAATGATCACATGCACGGCACAGCGGACACACCAGGAAACGCGGTGTTGGCCGTCGAATGGTGCTAGCTGCGCAGCATTTGTGCACCGCCGCCGTCACTGTCAGCCAGTTTGCCGTGGCATACGGAGCTCCATCGCAGTCTTTAACACTGGTAGCATGCCGCGACAGCGTGGACGTGAACCGTATGTGCAGCTGACGGACTTTGAGCGAGGGCGTATAGTGGGCATGCGGGAGTCCGGGTGGACGTACCGCCGAATTGCTCAACACGTGGGGCGTGAGGTCTCCACAGTACATCGATGTTGTCGCCAGTGGTCGGCGGAAGGTGCACGTGCCCGTCGACCTGGGACCAGACCGCAGCGACGCACGGATGCACACCAAGACCGTAGGATCCTACGCAGTGCCGTAGGGGACCGCACCGCCATTTCCCAGCAAATTAGGGACACTGTTGCTCCTGGGGTATCGGCGAGGACCATTCGCAACCGTCTCCATGAAGCTGGGCTACGGTCCCGCACACCGTTAGGCCGTCTTCCGCTCACGCCCCAACATCGTGCAGCCCGTCTCCAGTGGTGTCGCGACAGGCGTGAATGGAGGGACGAATGGAGACGTATCGTCTTCAGCGATGAGAGTCGCTTCTGCCTTGGTGCCAATGATGGTGGTATGCGTGTTTGGCGCCGTGCAGGTGGGCGCCATAATCAGAACTGCATACGATCGAGGCACACAGGGCCAACACCCGGCATCATGGTGTGGGGAGCGATCTCCTACACTGGCCTTACACCTCTGGTGATCGTCGAGGGGAAACTGAATAGTGCACGGTACATCCAAATCGTCATCGAACCCATCTTTCTACCATTCCTAGACCGGCAAGGGAACTTGCTGTTCCAACAGGACAATGCACGTCCGCATGTATCCCGTGCCACCCAACGTGCTCTAGAAGGTGTAAGGGAACTACCCTGGCCAGCAAGATCTCCGGATCTGTCCCCCATTGAGCATGTTTGGGACTGGATGAAGCGTCGTCTCACGCGGTCTGCACGTCCAGCACGAACGCTGGTCCAACTGAGGCGCCAGGTGGAAATGGCATGGCAAGCCGTTCCACAGGACTACATCCAGCATCTCTACGATCGTCTCCATGTGAGAATAGCAGCCTGCATTGCTGCGAAAGGTGGATATACACTGTACTAGTGCCGACATTGTGCATGCTCTGTTGCCTGTGTCTATGTGCCTGTGGTTCTGTCAGTGTGATCATGTGATGTATCTGACCCCAGGAATGTGTCAATAAAGTTTCCCCTTCCTGGGACAATGAATTCACGGTGTTCTTATTTCAATTTCCAGGAGTGTACATATATACATTCATACATTAAAAAAATACTTTCTTTTACCCTTCTTCTTCTTCTATCTATCCATCTCCTCCAGCTCTCTCTCTCTCTCTCTCTCTCTCTCTCTCTCTCTCTCTCTCTCACTCACTCACTCTCTCCTTCTTCTTCCTTATCTCCTCCTTTACCCTACCTCTCTCTCCATCTCCTCCTCCCTCCCTCTCTCCGACCATCTCTTCCTGCTTCCTCTTTGTCCATATCTGCCTCCCTGTGTCCCTCCGTCGGTTTCCTGCTCCCACCTCTATCTGTCCACCTTACCCTTGTCCCCTTTCTCTGTCCATCTCGCCCTCTCCCTCTCTGTATCCTTCTCCTACGTCCTTCACCTCTCTACACACCTAAGACCATCCACAGATATACTCACTGGAATGCATTCTGATACTACCCACACAATAAACCAGTCATGCATGGCAGCCTATATGGCGGGCATTACCTACACCTTTACCTTTTTCAATCTCAGCTCTATACCTATGGGAGCTAGAGGCGGTTACGCCCCCAGTACTTCTTTCCAGACAGTGAGTAGTATATATACCAAATTTGGTTGGTCGAGGGACTTAGGAGGATATCTGCAAATATACATGCAGCTATGATAAAATTTATGTTTTTAGTTAGCTTTACGTAAGACAACTGGTCCGCTGATATACAGGAGGTAAAGTGTTTTTGCATGTAAATCACAAAAAATAAGAGAAAGAAATGTTTATTTAGAAAGATAATCATAAGGAATGTGCTCTATCTGCGAAGTTATCAACATTACCTATTTAGTTAATTCCCCGACAGTTATAACAAAAAATATTTCCTTAAAAGTAGAAAATTATTTTTTATATTGCCAGGCTAATGTATTTAAACCAAGGGTGCATACAAATCAGTTTAAATAAAAATCCTATCAGTCTCCTAGGGAGCTAAAGAGATTCAAAGTTTTAGGGTTGAATGAAATTTACTTTAAATAATCGGCAGTGCTCAAATGGAAATCGTGTTGGCAGAATGTTCATTTAAGTGTGCTGTTAATACGAATGCACGTTTTCCTGAATGCCTTCTATACTACCAGAGGACGAGATGCAAAGTTGCTGTTGTCATGGAGTGAAAATCTTCCTCGATGCGCTGTTTGAACTCATGTTCGGTTGGATTGTAAAATGTATCGTTACACTACTGCATAAAAGGTTGATGGGAATACAAAAGGAAACGAACAGTCTACCACGGGTATTGAAGTGGAACAAACATTGCATGCACATCCAGCGAGTACACTGACATGATGGTGGGCGAATGCTGACAATGTCAATGAAGCAGCCATGGTTTAGGCCGTGTTATATGCTGGTAGAAGGGCTCCATAAAACATCACGTTCTTATGTGTGAAAGAACGCATTAGAGAAACAAGTAGTTTCTGAGGATCGTGGCAGTAATAGACGAAGACGAGCCAAAAAAAATGGTTCAAATGGCTCTGAGCACTATGGGACTCAACTGCTGTGGTCATTAGTCCCCTAGAACTTAGAACTACTTAAACCTAACTAACCTAAGGACATCACACACATCCATGCCCGAGGCAGGATTCGAACCTGCGACCGTAGCAGTCGACGAGCCAAAAGTGAGTAAATGGAAATATTTGTTTTAGGTGCAACTCACCAAGATCCTCATTTCAAACTACGAGAAGTTGCTGCAGTAACCTTACATCCGTGTGTCCACAAGCGCACGGCCACAAATTTCATCCTTACTACCTGTGATTGACACCGTAGCTGAATCAGAACGATTTAAATTGGAGAATTACTTTCTGTGAATGGGCCATGCATAATTTCACTATGGACGCCTTGCTGTAATGTTATCCGATGAATCCACGTTCATAAATTATCGTGCAGTGATCATAACATGCGTTATTGGACCACAAAAAACCGTGCGGTTCTAGGCGCTGCAGTCTGGAACCGCGAGACCGCTGCGGTCGCAGGTTCGAATCCTGCCTCGGGCATGGATGTGTGTGATGTCCTTAGGTTTAAGTAGTTCTAAGTTCTAGGGGACTGATGACCTCAGAAGTTGAGTCCCATAGTTCTCAGAGCCATTTGAACCATTTGAACCACAAAGAAAATTCTAGACGGGTAATGTCGTTCGTCAAGGGCGTTGGTCTGTCACTGTGTGGTATGAAATCATTGGAAATGAAAGCATCGAATTTTGGCCGTCTACAATTTAGGTACTCTACTTGAAAATGTGAGTCTAAACATTATAAGACTTATGTGGAAGCTGCACAGTGGTCACTACTTGAAAATGTCAGTCTAGACATTAGAAGCCATAAGTGAATGAAGTATTGTGGTCACCCAGACGTTACTATGAGTGATGTTGTGCACGAAATGACAACAAATTTCCTGTAAGCTGGCTAAGAGGGCGTGGTCTTCAGGAACGGTCCACAAGGTCGCCCGATTTAACACGAGAGGTGACCTCAAACAGAGTATCGAGGAAGCCTGTTGATCCGTGACACAAGCGATTTTACGTCGTTTCTTATTTGTAGCTGTGTAAATAAATATTCCTTTTACTTATTATTTGGTAAGTTACAGAAAAAAACTCTGTATCTCAAACACCTTGCATATTGTAATTTTTTTATATTGCTCTAAAGGTGACCATAGTACTGGAACGGGTCATCCAGTAAGTGTGGAGTGCAGCTGGAAAACGTTCTAAGTGCCAAATTTCACATTTATCAAGAGAATAATAAACAAAATATCTATTTGTACATAACTTATTAGTATAAAAATGAGAAGGCATTCTGATAAAACAGAATTATGTTGCCCACCCCATCATGCAAAAGGTAATGAGATGAATTAAAAAAAATATTAAGAACGTTCTAGTGCTGTACCGGGTAACTGACTGGTTCTAGGTGCCATAAGAAGTTTTTGTTCCAAGTGTCATTAATATAGAGGGAACAAGTCTTATTCACGATAATGCAAATACAGAAATTTGTATATTTTGGCTAGTAGAACTGTAGTTAACAAAAACCATTAGACATATCTCTTAACTGTTTTACGAGAGAATAACAAAATTAAATCTATGAAAAGAAGGATCTCCCAGTATTGACTTCCGTTGTTGTTGTTGTTGTGGTCTTCAGTCCTGAGACTGGTTTGATGGAGCTCTCCATGCCACTCTATCCTGTGCTAGTTTCTTCATCTCCCAGTACTTACTGCAACCTACATCCTTCTGAATCTGCTTAGTGTATTCATCTCTTGGTCTCCCTCTACGATTTTTACCCTCTACGCTGCCCTCAAATGCTAAATTGGTGATCCCTTGATGCCTCAGAATATGTCCTACCAACCGAACCCTTCTTCTGGTCAAGTTGTGCCACAAACTTCTCTTCTCCCCAATCCTATTCAATACTTCCACATTAGTTATATGATCTACCCGTCTAATCTTCAGCATTCTTCTGTTGCACCACATTTCGAAAGCTTCTATTCTCTTGTTGTCTAAACTATTTATCGTCCATGTTTCACTTCCATACATGGCTACACTCCATACAAATACTTTCAGAAATGACTTGCTGACACTTAAATCTATACTCAATGTTAACAAATTTCTCTTCTTCAGAAACGCTTTCCTTGCTATTGCTAGTCTACATTTTATATCCTCCCTACTTCGACCATCATCAGTTATTTTGCTCCCCAAATAGCAAAACTCCTTTACTACTTTAAGTGTCTCACTTCCTAATCTAATACCCTCAGCATCACCTGGATTAATTCGAATACATTCCATTATCCTCGTTTTGCTTTTGTTGATGTTCATCTTATATCCTCCTTTCAAGACCTATCCATTCCGTTTAACTGCTCTTCCAAGTCATTTGCTGTCTCTGACAGAATTACGATGTCATCGGCGAACCTCAAAGTTTTTATTTCTTCTCCATGGATTTTTAAACCTACACCAAATTTTTCCTTGTGTTTCCTTTTCTGCTTGCTCAATATACAGAGTGAATAACACAGGGGAGAGGCTACAACCCTGTCTCACTCCCTTCCCAAGCACTGCTTCCCTTTCATGTCCCTCGACTCTTATAACTGCCATCTGGTTTCTGTTCAAATTGTAAACAGCCTTTCGCTCCCTGTATTTTACCCCTGCCACCTTTAGAATTTGAAAGAGAGTATTCCAGTCAACATTGTCAAAAGCTTTCTCTTAAGTCTACAAATGCTAGAAACGTAGGTTTGCCTTTCCTTAATCTATTTTCTAAGGTAAGTCATAGGGTCAGTATTGCCTCACGTGTTCCAACATTTCTATGGAATCCAAACTGATCTTCCCCGAGGTCGGCTTCTACCAGCTTTTCCACTCGTCTCTAAGGAATTCGTGTTTGTATTTTGCAGCTGTTACTTATTAAACTGATAGTAATTTTCAAATCTGTCAACACCTGCTTTCTTTGGGATTGGTAGAGTTTTGTCAGGACTGGCTCTCCCAAGGCCGTCAGTAGTTCTAATGGAATGTTGTCTATTCCGGGGCCTTGTTTCGACTCAGGTCTTTCAGTGCTCTGCCAAACTCTTCACGCAGCATCGTATCTCCCATTTCATCTTCATCTACACCCTCTTCCATTTCTATAATATTGTCCTCAAGTACATCGCCCTTGTATAGACCATCTATATACTCCTTCCACCTTTCTGCTTTCCCGTCTTTGCTTAGAACCGGGTTTCCATCAAAGCTCTTGATATTCACACAAGTGGCTCTTTTCTCCAAAGGTTTCTTCAATTTTCCTGTAGGCAGTATCTATCTTGCCCCTAGTGAGATAAGCCTCTACATCCTTACATTTGTCCTCTAGCCATCCCTGCTTAGCCATTTTGCACTTCCTGTCGATCTCATTTTTGAGACCTTTGTATTCTTTTTTGCCTGTTTCATTGACTGAATTTTTATATTTTCTCCTTTCATCAGTTAAATTCAATATTTCTTCTGTTACCCAAAGATTTCTACTAGCCATCGTCTTTTTAGCTACTTCATCCTCTGCTGCTTTCACTACTTCATCCCTCAGAGCTACCCATTCTTCTTCTACTGTATTTCTTTGGAGGATCCCGCTCCACATGCTGCAAGACAGCTTCCTCAAATTGCAGCGCTCTTACCGTGCGACGGCGTCCCTGTCCAGGTAATCTGCTTAATGAGCCTGTCTCACGCAGACGTTGGTACACAGCAGCAAAGGTCGTCTGATGCGGGATACGGCGATCAGGATATTGTTGTTGATAAACCCGCTGTGGAGCTCGTCCATTGTGGTGCGCTATGTAGTACGCACCAACCATATCAGTGTACTCACTCCAGGTGTAACGTTCCATTAGAAAACAGAGACAAAGCACTACTACACTTGGTGGGCATCAGTTGCCTACAACCGAAGAGAGTAATACGCCCTCGAACAACTGAAGATCGTAATACGGCCCCCCACCGGTTTAAATAATCCTTATAAGAAACTATGACATCAGGAAAAAATATTTGTTTTGATGTCTCGTACAACCTCCCAGAGTTTGTCGGTTTAAGTACTTTTCACCCTGTATAACGCACATGAAAAAGCACAAATGAAGAGGAGAATGATTATAAAGTTGCAAACAGAGTAATATAAGAAAATTAATGTTACTTCGCTCGTCCCCTCTGTGTGATATTCTCAAAGTTTCTTTCATTTGGCTGATTCAGTGTCTACTTTTCACGTTCCTGCTTTACAAGGAGAGATCCAGGATTTTTCCATTTAAAGCATCAAGTTTTATAATAAAATGTTATGACGTTATTTTTGCTTCTGGCGGAATACTCAGCACATCACAAACAAAAATATAACAAAACTGTTAACATAGTATACCACTTCTCCTACACAACTCCATTAACATGCGCCTAAAGTTACACAAAGATGACCAAAGATGTGAATCTCACAGTACAACGATATTTCAAGATACTGATCATTTACATACTCAGAGAAAGTCATATGTGATTAATAATTTACTTAATATATCTTTTCAAATTATCATAAAAATATAGAAATAGCAATAATAACAATACTACTTTTAAGCGCCTTTTCAAAATTTGGACAATTCTGTTTACCACAACTTTTTTGAAGTAATTCCTCATCACATTATATTTAATATTTGTATGTAAATATAATAATGCTCTACAGCTTATTTAATTATAACAAAGAAAACAAATTTTTTTGAGACATTTGAAAAAAGGCCATGTATCTAGTAATCCATTTTTTGCAGTATATCAAAAAGTACAATAAGCAGCAAAAATCGGCCAGTGACCGTTCCATCACAAGCTGCACATGTTCAGTGGGACGAACGTCACTGGAACTGGACAGTAGTTAAATGGTTGGTTGATGAATTTGGGGGGAGAGGACCAAACAGTGAGATCGTCGGTGCCAGTAGTTGAATGGAAGCGCATAGTGTTGTCTAATAATCGCAATTTTGGCTTCAGTGACGCAAGACGTCAAGTAGATCAATATGCTGAGGGAGCGTGTAGATGGGGCAGGAGGTAGTTCAGTGGAGTTTTGGGTCATCATTCGCGCACTCATTCAGCTTACCGTCAAAATGAACCAGAATATGTATTTCAACATTCTCATTGACCACATGTTGATCGTTCTTCTACATCTTCATGATGTGATTGCTGCCGTCACTCTCATCTTCCAAGATGACAAGAACCACGTTCACACAACTTCACGCATACATTCTCGATGTGATGAATACTCAAGCATCCTATGGCAACACGACTGACACGATAAATCAGCCGACCTTGATCCCACAGATAGGTGTAGGACTGTTTGGAAGAACAGACGGAGCGTAGCTGTCAACACGGCTGAATTTGATAGACCTACAGAGTCTAACCGCCAGTGTGGTTTCAGACGGAACATACGCAGAGATTCTAGTGGACCCTCTTCCTCACTGAACTGAGGCCATTACCAAAGCAAGAGTGCTATTACACGGCATTAGTCTCTTTTTTCCTGAGCATGACTAATTTTTTCTCCAGTCTGCTGATTACTGTATTGGTTTAGCGCTAAGGTGAGTACGGGGGAATAAAAGGAACGCTACTGGCAGGAAGTCCTTGCCTTCCGCCCTTTGAGGAAAAGGGACCTGGGAGCTCACGAAAGGGCATTACAAGACAAAAAAGGATTCACCACGAAGGAACTATCCTAATAGGACGACAATCGGTAGATGTGATACACTTATACAGACAAACACATGATCACAATTTCAGAAAAATTGGATGGTTTATTCAAGAGAAAGAGCTTCACAAATTGAGCAAGTCAATAAGCGTTGATCAATCTCTCGGTCTTACGCAAACAGTTATTAGGCTTGGCGCTCTTGATGGAAATCATGCCGAATTCTGTCCAATTGCTACCTAGATCGTCAAGATCCTTATCTGGTTGGAGAGCCCGGTCCATAATGCTCCAAACGTTATCACTTCGAGAGACATCTGGCGCCCTTTCTGGTCAAAGTAGGGTTTGAAAAGTATGAATACAAACAGTAAAATCGCTCGACATGTGCGGTCGGGAATTATCTTGCGTAAAAGTAAGTCCAGGATGTCTTGCCATGAAGGGTAACGCAATGGGGCGGAGAATATCGTTGACACATCACCGTGCTGCAAGGGTGTCACCCCAGGTTTTGGCGCCACATGGTTGGTTACAGCCAGGTTGGTATCCCACCGCTGTCCTGGACTTCTCCATACACAATTTCGGTCTGGAATCTCATTGGAGTAGAATTGTCTTCAGTGATGAGTCCCGTTTCTAACGGAGTCCCGATGACCAGTGACGATTTATCTAGGAAGCCACTTTTTTAAAATTTTTTTTTAGTAGCAGCAGGGCCCCTTTGGTTGTCTTCCGCGGCACCGTTACTGCACACCGTTACGTCGGCAATATTCTTCGCCCTGTTTTGTTGTCCTTCACGGCAAGCCATACTGGGCTTACGGTTCAGTAAGATAATCCCAGTTAGCACACATCGAGAGTTTCTACTACTTAAAACAACTTTCTGTGGAGGACAACCACAGCTCAGACCCATTATAAATAACAACAACAACACTCAACAACCATTCAGATTACCATAAAATTATAACAATTGAAAAGTCAAGGATGCTGAGGTACGTCCAAAAGCCGTATGGATGTATGAAAGTGTTTTATCCATAAATATCGGTTTCACGTTAGTACAGACCCATTTTTAGGTTTATAATGGTTATATTTCCATATTGTAGATCGACAATTACGGATCCCAGCTTTCGGGAAGTTTCTGAGTGTACTCAATTTTATCATGAGAGTCCACCATTATGGTTTGACTCTGAACGTGGGTAAATTCCCGGAAGCTGCGGCTGCTAATTACCCCCTGCAGTATTGAAATATAATAATTATAAACCTAAAGATGCATCTATACTGACGCGGAACCCTTACTGTGAATAAAGTACCTTCGTACAGCTATGCGGCTTTTGGAAACACCTCATCATTCTTGACTTATTAACTGTTATAATTTTCTTGATAATTTGAATGGTTATAGAGTTTTGAATGTTGTTACTGTTATTTCTAATGCTTGTCGTTGCACTTGCCAAACTCTACTGTGGCCAGCGAGGTCGCCGTAACTGTCCGTAATTGAGAAAGTTTGAAGCATTGTGGGCAGGGGACTCCAACCAGGTCGGGAATTTTACAATCTGGCGGTATTATAGCCAACTGGACTGAATTTGGCATGATATCCCACAGGAGAACAACTCTATCAATCAATGTCAAGCCGAATAACTGCTTGCATAAGAGCCAGAGGTGGTGAAACGCATTATCGACTTGCTCAATTTATGAAGCTCCTTTTCTTGAACAAATCATCCAATATTTCTGAAATTGTAATCATTTTTTCGTCTGTTGTAAACAACATCCATCGATATCCGTTCCATTTGGATAATTCCTTCGTGGTATGTCTTTTTTTTGTCTTAGAGTGCACGCACAGACGAATACTCCTCCACGAAGACGCAGTTCATTCAGTGCACCGAAGAGTGCGTGAGTGGTGCACCCTAGTGGAGTGCTGGGGCTGCCTGTACCGGGCAGGTGCCGCCAGGGCTGCCACAGCTGAGCCGTGTGTGGGCCCTACGAGGCACCCCGCAGCCCTCTCGCCTCCTCCATTATTCCGGGGAGGCCCGGCCGCCCCGCATTAAGGCCCTAATTCATTCCCTTCACAGCAGTAATCAACTGCCATTGTCTAGAATTAACCCCGCCCACGCGGCGTGCAGGCCTCGCCGAGCCGGATTACCATTTCAAAGTTGGCAAGCTTGCAGTCGGGCCCGCATAAACCCGCTGCTGCCCTCTCGACTCTGAAGCTCGCTCGAGCAAGCACTTTCCTTTTTTCTTTACATTTTTTTTTACCCTTGTCTACCTCGTCTGCCTTCCCTCTTAGTTGTTTCCCGCAGGGAAACTCGGGATTTCCGCGCAACGGCAAAAAGTCCGGTGACCTCACAAGAGCGCTCTTGGAAAAAGCTTCCCCTAGACACAATGTATCACAGATTTGTAAACACAGTGATATTTTCGCGCCTCTTAGACTACTCGAGTGGCGTTTTTGGTAGTCGCCTACCATTCAGAGATAGAACTGTTTGCTTGTAGACCGACAAGGAATTGTTGGTACTCGTGCACTATGCAGAGATTCCTTAAAGAACAAAGATATTATTTAAAGAACAAAGATATTATTTAAAGAACAAAGATATTATTTAAAGAACAAAGATATTCTTTAAAGAACAAAGATACGTAGTGAATATTTCAAGCCAGCCGGAGTGGCCAAGCGGTGCTAGGCGCTATAATCTGGAGCCGCATGACTGCTACGGTCGCAGGTTCGAATCCTGCCTCGGGCATGGATGTGTGTGTTGTCCTTAGGTTGGTTAGGTTTAAGTAGTTCTAAGTTCTAGGACACTGATGACCTCAGCAGTTAAGTCTCATAGTGCTCAGAGCCATTTGAACCATTTTGAATATTTCAAGTGTTGCAGGGTCTTGAATGAGCAATGTGTATGAGGCATATCTTTGTAGGCTACTTACGTTCCATAGCAACAACTGACTGGAGTGATCGTAATCTATAAGGTGTACTAGCTTCAAGTCCGTGGATGTTCTGAAACAATGTGGGGGCGATGCGGTGGTGAAATTTACGTTACTACACGGCTAAAACGGTGCACTGTTCTAGTTGCAGGCTGCCTATCTAAAACGGCTTCCATGTCCATCAAAATTTGATTTTCGGTATTTCATATAATATTTACCATATTTATATATTTAAAATACTGTCATACTTTAGTCATTGAGAGACTCAATCTTAGGCTATACGTACACCACAATACTTCAACACAATTTGTTGGAAACCATTCAACTGCCAAAATCGTGTAATCTTTTTTAATGCAAGACAACAGTTTTCAACAGACTGTGCTCTCATCTTCCGGCCTTAAAATCTTCTCGTAATAAAACATGTTCATTTTACGGTGATCTCACGCACAAGATATCAAGTGGATAAAAATAGCATGTTAAAAAGGTATGTCATTGCTAAAATGTTTAAAAAAACATAAAGCACCTTGTGCAGCCGGCTATGTCCAGCTATGGTCAGCTTAACATGGATATGTTTTACTACCAAAAGATTTTAAGACCTGATCATGGCAACAGTGTGTTAAAACCGGTTGTCTTAAGCAAAGAAAAATATTTTATGCGTGTTTGGCTGTTCAATGGTTTTTAACGATTAAATAGATGGCATGTCAGCTCTCTCAAAACGAGAAAATTCAGATCAAGTACTAAAGTTAAAAAACGCGCAGATTTTTTGAGGCAGTGTACCTCATGGAGGGCAAATTAAACAGACTATATTCATCCAGTATTTGAAAATGAGTGCACTTACAACAAACCTTACACATAATTTCAAAACTTTTCGAAACTTGTTTCTCGCTGACACACTCTCCAACACACAAAAAATTCGTACAGTTAAGTTTGAGAATTAAGTATGACATTTTAATTCATTACTTCTTTATTAGGCTTCTAACTCTGTTCGCAACACATTTTGCGACAGTCTCGACTTACATAACTGAATGTACCTGCACAATTATATCACTGTACGACTTATAGTTCAGGAGATATGACGTTTTATGTGTGGAAATTAAATCCTGCGCCAACGGCCTTGCCGCAGTGGTATCACCCGTTTCCGTGAGATCACCGAAGTTAAGCGCTGTCGTGCTGGGCTAGCTCTGGGATGGGTGACCATCCGGTCTGCCGAGCGTTGTTGGCAAGCGGGGTGCCCTCAGCCCTTGTCAGGCAAACTGAGGAGCTAGTTGATTGAGAAGTAGCGGCTCCGATCTCAGAAAGTGACATACGGCCGGGAGAGCGGTGTGCTGACCACATGCCCCTCCATATCTGCATCCAATGACGCCTATGGGCTGAGGACGACACGGCAGCCGGTCAGTACCGTTGGGCCTTCACAGCCTGTTCTGAAGGAGTTTAGTATCAGTCAGTTTAATCCTGCGGGTGCACAAACAGATTGACAAGAAGTGGCTCCTGTTAGACGATAGTAGATGGATAAACCTTCATGCCCTGGAACCATCTCTTTCATGTAATACCCATATTTGCTCACTACTGACAGCAAATTTACGACAATTCGGACTGGAAATTGTGAAGAAACACCAGGCACTGTTGCCTGCTGAAGCGATACAGGGTTAAATCAACCCTTGATTTACGTCTATATGCTGAGTTCCATGAATCATATGTTTCGTAATATATTGTTCTGTGCTAGTATTTTCCATCAATTAAGTCACAAATGAAGAATGTCAAAACCTCATGACGAAAAACCGTTGTGCTAGTCATTTATACGCAGATGTGTGACAACGAAAACAGGCAATGAATAATACTAATAAGTCCCATATGATGAAAACATCAACGGTAAAGAACATTAAAGAACATTAAACAGAGCGTACTGCATGTAAACAGTCAAATGTGATCAGCGGAAACGGAGGTCATCCCCGTAATAGTTCGTGCCGTGGGATCAGTGTCGCACATCCTCATACGAACTCTGGTCCAAATTCCATCAAACAATAAAGAAAGTGACATACAGTGCATTTCACATTCAGTGCGAAATGTAGAAGTATGTCAGTCAGCAGGACTACTCGTAAGGAACAGCAGGCCATCTGCAGGGCACTTCAAATCAAATGAAATCATATGCTGTGAAAGTAAAGACGATGATAGCATTCATAGTTCCATGCTTCTTGATTGCCGTATGTAACTTTAGGATAATATTGCCTCAAGCCTATCCACGTAAGTAAAATACCTCTTACTTTGTGACGTTAAGTGGAGTTAATAGCGCAGTGGGGAAATGAAATGGGAGCAGGAATCAAGAAGATCGTTTCAAAAGTGAAGTTTCCTATTCTTTTGTGTTAATCAGTAGTGTCTGGGCATCATGTTACTTGTGTTATAGTGAAGACTGAAATTTACCGTCACTATCTTATCGTTTAGAACTATCTTTCGAAATTTACTGTCGTGAGAGTATGGAGAGAACACTGTGTGTGTGTGTGTGTGTGTGTGTGTGTACATAGGCAGAGGGTTGAGTTTTAACACTAGTATGAAATATGTTCATTTACATACATACCACGCAAGCCGCCACGCGGTACATAGTGCAGGATTCTTTGTATCATTACTAGATATTCCCTTTCCTGTTCCACAATAAAATGCAGCGAGGAAACAACGACTGTCTGATAGAGATCAGAAACTAAGCGAGTACGAGTCTAATGTTGAGTGTTGCATACCTTACAAATTAAAGTGACAATGTTAAGTCAGTGGCTTCCCTCCTCCCCACTATAGTTGCACTGCCGACTTATGCAGGACTATCAGGCAAGATATTAGCACAGAAGTTGGGTTACGATCTTGCTTGACTAAATGCCGGGATTAGATGGCCTCTAACAGAACGGTGTTTTATGAGACAGTGATGACTGCAATACAAAAATTTAATTTGTGCTGTGTACTGCTGCAAATTTGCTCCACTGCAGGAACAGTGGTATCTGGAAAAATTCGATACTGTAGTGCCCCCATAAAATGATAAACATTCTATTCTAGTTTATTCCACACCGATTTCGTCAAAATATACCTGCTCTGTCATACGAAAACACGCTACAGAACAAAGTGTCTGTTGCGTTCCTGGGATCAAAAACCGCTATTTCTGTATTCTTTTAATTATGGCAACTGGAATTTATGGGCTACAAGCGAGTTGTCGAAGCTATGATTTGTTTCTGCAACTTTTCATCAGAAGAGTTACACTTCATCCTTGTGTCCTGTCTTCTTGTGTTGTCGATACAGACCCACTAACGTGTTGCAAACGAGAGTATGTCAATGTAATTATTAGACGTTATTATACGCACAAGTATGGGCACATATCACATGCACATACTCATACATATACATATACATATTCAATTGCTACACCACGAAGATGACGTGCAACAGACGCGAAATATAACCGACAGGGAGAAGATGCTGTGATATGCAAATGATTAGCTTTTCAGAGCGTTCACACAAGGTTGGCGCCAGTGACCACACCTACAACGTGCTGAGGAAAGTTTCTAACCGATTTCTCATACACAAACAGCAGTTGACCGGCGTTACCTGGTGAAACGTTGTTGTGATGCCTCGTGTAAGGAGGAGAAATGCGTACCATCACGTTTCCGACTTTGATAAAGGTCGGATTGTAGCCTATCGCTATTGCGGTTTATCGTATCGCGACATTGCTGCTCGCGTTGGTCAAGATCCAATGACTGTTAACAGAATATGGAATCGGTGGGTTCAGGAGGTTAATACGGGACGCCGTACTAGATTCCAGCGGCCTCTTATCACTAGCAGTCGAGATGACAGGTATCTTATCCGCATGTCTAACGGATCGTGCAGCCACGTCTCGATCCCTGAGTCAACAGATGCGGACGTTTGCAAGACAACAACCATGTGCACGAACAGTTGGACGACTTTTGCAGCAGCATGGACTATCAGCTCGGAGACCATGGCTGCTGTTACCCTTGACGCTGCATCACAGACAGGAGAGCCTGCGATGGTGTACTCAACGACGAACCTGGGTACATGAATGGCAAAACGTCATTTATTCGGATGAATCCAGGTTCTCTTTACAGCATCATGATGGTCGCATCCGTGTTTGGCGACATCGCGTTGAACGCATGTTGGAAGCGTGAATTCGTCATCGCCATACTGGCGTGTCACCCGGCATGATAGTATGGGGGTGCCATTGGTTACACGTCTCTGTCACATCTTATTCGCACTGACTGCACATTAAACAGTGGACGTTACATTTCAGATGTGGTACGTCCCGTGGTTCTACCCTTCATTCGATCAGTGCGAAACCCTACATTTCAGCAGGATAATGCACGACCGGATGTTGCAGGTCCTGTACGGGCCTTTCTGGATACAGAAAATGTTCGACTGCTGCCCTGTCCAGAACATTCTCCAGATCTCTCACCAATTGAAAACGTCTGGTGAATGGTGGCCGAGCAACTGGCTCGTCACAATACGCCAGTCACTACTCGTGATGAACTGTGGTGTCATGTTGAAGCTGCATGGGCAGCTGTACCTGTACACGCCATCCAAGCTCTGTTTCACTCAATGCCCAGGTGTATCGAGGCCGTTATTACGGTCAGAGGTTGTTCTGGGAACTGATTTCTCAGGATCTATGCATCCAAATCGCGTGAAAATGTAATTACATGTCAGTTCCAGTATGATATATTTGTCCAATGAACACCTGTTTATCATCTGCATTTATTCTTGGTGTAGCAATTTTAATGCCCAGTAGTGTACTAAAGTTGTATCACTGACGCAGGGGTTAACGTCTTGGCACAAAAAAGATTTAAAGAAAATTTTACTAGCAGATGCCGGCTATGGTTCCCGAGCGGTTCTAGGCGCTTCAGTCCGGAACCGCGCTACTGCTACGGCTGCAAGTTCGAATCCTGACTCGGACATGGATGTGTGTGATGCCTTTAGGTTCGTTAGGTTTAAGTAGTTCTAAGTTCTAGGGGACTGATGACCTCAGATGTTAAGGCCCATAGTGCTCAGAGACATTTTAGCAATAGATGGTGCTGTAAACGCCTTAATGTAAGTGATATCGGCTAAAAATATCATATGAATGTTGGGAGTCAACAGTTGTGGAACTGTTAGTTATATAATCCCAAGATCGTACCACATCGAATAGAAAAAAATCGGCTCTTCATTGTCTTGAGGCCAAGATCCGCATAAAATGCGAAATGACATAGGTTTTTGATTGTACTAAGACTAAAAACCGCATAAAAGGCAAAATGAAATCGGTTTCTAACTACTGTCGTGAGACTGCCGCAAGCCATGCTCACTATGCTGTCCACCGTTTTCCACCACAAGTTGAAATCGAGTGACAGCATGTTCCGCAACAGATCGGAGTGTCTCTGGGAGTCACGTTCACAATCCGTTGCGCAGTGCGTGCTTCCAATGAAGCTACGTTCTTATTTGAAGCACTGAGCACAGCATCTTTCAGCCAGAAGTAAATCGGATTGAGATCAGGTGACCTGGACTGTGGTCACTTGTTGACAAACTGCCTATTGGCTGCTGTCTCCGTTTGCTCGGCCGACGTTCATCTGGATGATTCTACTGACGTTTCGCCAGCACGAGTGGCTGGCATTGTCAGAGCTTCACTACCAGAAATGGAGGGTGAAGCTTTGACAATGCCAGCCACTCATGCTTGCGAAACGTCTGTAGAATCATTAGATGAACGTCGGCCGAAGAACCCGAGACCTAAGCCAACAGGCAGTTTGTCATTTCCGAAATACCTCTGCAGCAGACACTTCACTGGCTGTGCAATGTATGGAGGAGTGCCATATTGCATACCATACCATACCATACCCATACATCCACGCTGTTGAAGGGCTGGGGTGACGTTGGTGTGCAAAAGACTCTCATAGCTTTTACCAGTGATGGACCAGGTAACAGGACACGCAGGACTCGAAAAACGATGTTGTCAACCCTCAATGCACTGTCACATTTGCAAAATGAAGTGGTAACGGCTGACATACGTTCGGGGTTTCCTGTTGCTCTTATTCCGCAATTCCGTGTACTGACATGTTCTTGTAGATCGAAATGAGCGTCGTCTGTCCACAGAAAGTTACATGGCCATTCATTGCCCACTTCCAAGAGAGCAAAAAAATTCCTGAGTGAACGTTTGTCTTGTTTCCAGGTCAGCAGTAAGCAACTCCTGAACACAGGTAGTTTTGCATAGATAGCAATGCAGGATGTTTCGTCGGATTTTATGGATCATGCTCACGGGAATGTCCAACACTGACAGTTCCCTGTGGACTGTATATTGGTACACCATTGCTTGTTCCTCCTGCAATGCTGTGGCCACGTCCTCGACAAATGTTGTATCAACTGCTTTCCTCCCTCTGTCACAGCGCATTTCAAAAGAACCTGTCTTCTAGAATTTTGTAATAATTTTGTCCAGACTCTCACCAAACATCGATCCAATGGCTTTGAGTGCGTGGAACTTCTGCAGGGCTACTGGCGCACAGTCACCATTCTTGTAAATGAGCCTCAGGAGCACCGCGCTATCGTTTATCGAGACAGTCATTTTAGGTCTCGAACGCAAACTGAGGAACAGCCATGTACTGCAGGTCGTTTGGTGTGCATTTCCTGATGCTCACAGTGCCATTAATTGGTCAAATCTTCGTTAATATATTTTTTGTCCTATGACGTTTTCCACTGCGTCACTAATATGCTGTTCAAATTTCATTCTGTGCAGTGGTTCTCTTTCTGCAGCTTTTCGAAACTAAAACTTTAACAATGGACTGTACGAGGTGCGACAATAAAGTAATGAGACTTATTTTCTTTGCTAGGTGTGGCAACCCTGCCGGCTTGCGTAGGCACAATATCTTTGAACTTGGTCTATAAGCTGCTTCTAGTCCAAGCGGCACATCGATGCAACTGCTCAGTCGTGAGTTGTGCTGTAGTAAGTTAACTCGTGTTTGTGTCTTCCGTCACGGAAATGGAACTGCATAATATTGAGCAACGGTATGCCATTCTTTTTGCGTTAAATTGGGTGAAAACGTGACGACAACTTACGGTAAGCTTCAGACGGCTTTTAGAGAAGAGGTTACATCAAGAGCTCAAGTTTTTCGTTGGCATTAAATGTTTAGTGAAAGCAGAACGAATGTTGAAGATGAAGGCCGCAGTGAACGACCATCAACCTCACGGACGGATGTCAACTTGGCCAAGGTGCGTGAACTCGTACGATCTGATCGAAGATTATCCTTGAAAATGATTGCAGAAGAACTGAACATCAATCGAGAAATGGTTCGTCTAATAGTAACTGAAGATCTTGGTATGAGAAAGATTTGTGCAAAAATGATACCCATAAATCTCACACCACAACAGCAAGAAACACGGAAAAATGTGGCAGCCGATCTGTTGGAGCAAACGGAAATCAATCCAGAATTGTTGAGAAGTGTTATCACTGGTGATGAATGTTGGTTTTTGCAGTACGATCCAGAGACAAAACGTCAAATTTCGCAATGGTGCTCAAAGGGATCACCCAGACCAAAAAAACGCTCTCATGTCAAAGTCAAAAGTGAAATGCATGCTTGTGTGCTTCTTTGATTCCAAAGGAATTGTTCATAAAGAGTGGGTGCCTCCTGGACAGACAGTTAACCAATATTACTACAAAGAAATTTTAGAAAGACTTCGTAAAAGAGTTCTTTGTGTCTGTGCCAACATTGCTGATAATTGGATTCTGCATAATGATAATGCGCCATCCCATAGTGTTCTCTCAGTATAGCAATTTTTAACCTCAAAACAAATTTCAGTACTATCACAGCCACCTTGTTCACCAGATATCGCTTCGTGCGACTTTTTTCTATTTCCAAGAGTCTAAACGGTAGTCAAGGGACACCATTTTCAAAAACACAAGATGTCCAAAAAGCTGTGACGAGGGTCTGGGAGGATATTACAGAAGATGAGTTCCAGAAATGTTACCATCATTGGCAGAAGCGCTGCAAAAAGTGTGTGCAGTCAGAAGGGAACTACTTTGAAGGAGACAACACTAAACTTGACTGAAACGATAAGCAAATTTTTTTTTTCACCTCAGTCTCATTACCTTATTGTCGCACCTCGTACATACGTGTGCGTGCACAAATAGTCTACATACACATATAAACATACACACGTGGATGTGTGTGTGTGTGTGTGTGTGTGTGTGTGTGTGTTCTGGAGACGACACGTTTGCGGAAGGTCACATTAAGCAGGTCTGTCACTGCGTGAGCGATTTGATGTGTTATCCCATTTTGCTTGAAGACAGCCATTTCCAAACAGTTGCGGTCTTCAGAGGCAACTGTTCAAGAAAGGCTCGGTAACATGTTGATGGCTTGGTACACCTGACGAACCTTCTGGGTGTATTTTCGTCAAAGAAAAAGGGATCGAGAATAAAGGTGCTAGAGAATTCACATCACACAGTCACTTATGGCGAGTGCATGGCCCTTCGTGCCCAACATTCTGTTTAATAGTACTGCAAACTCGGCAGTTCTGTATATTCACTGCAACCTGTGGTGTAAATGTGCCCTATCACACTATAGAATATTGCCTGGCTTCATGTCATCAACTTCGACCCGTGCCAGAAACAGATGAGCAAATTCAGAAAGTTGCTGAGGTTCATGAGATTTCAATTGCTGCACCACCTGGATCTTATACGGGTAACAGTGCAAATTAGACCGCAAAATTTTCTATACTGCTTACCGTGGGATGGAAAATTCTCGGGTCACTGCACAAACACTAGCACTACCCGAGGCAGGTGCTGCGAGGTCAGTTACAGCAAAAGCAGTTTCATCATTAACTTTTACCGGAGTACGACGCCTTCCTCTTCCAGTTACTACACCAAACTCATCCGTGTTTTCGAATTTCATTATCACCTCCTTTAAACCCTTTAATGACATCAGCCTCTCTTCAGACCTTTCAGTAGACGATACTCTCTCTATGCAGCATTGTAATTGCTGCCATTCGCAGTCTCCTTAAGAAGGCACGTTTTTTCTTCTCGATAGACATACTGTACACCCACGTTAAAATTTGTCAAATGACAGGATGGATGTCATCCACACATTAACTCATCTACCATGTTTCGCTGCCATACGATAGTTACAGCCCACACTGGGCCTCGGTAGTCATCTTAAAGTATTTCCATAAAACCCAAATGTTTCATCTAAAATTTTCACTGGTTGCTAATCAGGTTTTAAAGTTCGACACTAATCTTCAGTAAATCTTCTGAATTCACATCAGCCACTTCATTGCTGGCTTCAATATGAAATGATCTCCTCCTCTTAGTCCGCACCTCTAGAATTTCTGAATCGATATTAATTGCACTGGCAACAATTTTAAATCAGGAAGAACGCCGTCTCAATTTTCGCGAAGATTTTTTAAGTCATTTAATAAGCTCTGTAAGTGTCTTACCTCAACAACAGTGGTTATATTTCGACTTTACAGTAATATGTTTCTGTAGTAAATTGGTACTAACTACTTTAGCTAAACTGACACCAATATTAAACACCTGAATAACATCACGTAATCCAAAACACCCCTTACCACAGAACGTGCTTCAGCTGACAAATTTAACTTATTGAAAATTTCAGGAGCAAATGGAAATCTTATCCAAGTGAGCTGCAATTGACATGGCAGCCCCATACCGAACACTCCAACGGATAACACACATGGAATGTAAATAACTTCAGCATACTGTTATTTCTGTAGAACATCCGTCGTCGTGTATAACGTAGTGGGTTTTAGAGGTGAAAAATTCATGGAAAAAATCACATATTTGCGAAGATACGCTGCTCCGTATTATGGTGTCTTGGCTTTAGTGTTCTTTCTTCCTTCAAGAGCACTGTTTCCGGGACTGTAGTCGTCCAGGTGGAAGATTTCTTACAATGGTCTTCGAGATCCAAATGCGTGGTTCACCTCCTCAAGACCTCAGCTGCTCCTCGTCCCCTGATTGCACCTCGCCGCAAGTCTACATTGCCTGTCCAGTGGCCTACATCCCAGGGGCAATCACTGTGCGCCCCGGCTGCTGGCAAACAACAGCGACAAATTGCTGTGATTCACGGCCGCCCCCCTCGCTATGTTGACTCACTGCGAGGGGGCCTGCCCCGGCTCTGTGCTGCTCTTGTAACTCGCGAGGCCCCACTGGAGGAGGCCTTCGAGAAATACACAGCACGGTGACGGTGCACGAACCGGTAAGAGAGCTCCTGGCCATTATCTTCACAAATCCCCGATGTAGGCACGCAGCAAAAGTAAAAGTGACATGAATTGCACTACATTCGTGGATATGTAAATTATTACGTTTCAGGGCAACCACACAAATTAGGTAGGAGTAACGCAATCTACATTACGGATACAGCCGTTACAACCTTTTAGGGATGATGCAAAAGAGTAAACGTACCAATTTGAAATTAGGGGCTCTAGTTCGGAAACGACCGGTACAAGAGAAAATCAACTCTAACTAGCCCATAGCCGCGCCCTGCGTTCAAACAACGGGCCCCAACTTCGAAACCCCGACCATGACGTACAAATTTCCCGCTGAATACCCTCCAATACCCTCAGATAATTGCCCCTCTTGATGAACTAGTTAAGGCGTAACTAAGTTGATGTCAGAGAAAGAAAATCCTACATCTTTTGTGCAGAAATAATGAATTCCATTTATCTGCATAAGTGTCACAAGCTGCTACATTTAGGACAGTTGTTCAAAATGTCGTTCCCTAGCGTCAGTGCAGATATGGCATTGTCACAAAACGTTCTGTCGTACACGTTACAATACCCAAGTGTCTTTTGAACAGTGTCGCAGGCAGCGAGAATTGTTATCGGAAGATCCTCTTCAGTCTTGAAGCGTGTCTCACACAAGATTCGTCAACTGATCCCACATGAAGAAATCATGTGGGGTGATATCAGGTGATCGCGCTGGTCACCAAAGCGGACCTCCCCTGCCTATCCACTTTTCAGGAAATGTCTGATCCAGGTGTCATGAACCCTCACTCCAAAATGAGGTGGGGTTCCATTGCGTTGCAACCAAATCTGTTGACGAATGACGAGTGGGATCCGTTCTAGGAACCTGGGGGGTTATATCTCTAATAAACAACTGTACATACTGGTGAATTTTAGGGGGGAGATAAACAGACCTGCCCACTCGTTGAATGATAATCTATGTAGATCAACTGCAACATGGGGATTCTCACTGTATTTAACTTTCCCTATCTGGTGAGACAGACTTCATTCATGAAAAACACATACGCAGGAAAGTGAGGATCGACTGTAAGGCGCTGCAAGAACCACTGCCTGAACGCGACATGAGCTTCGAAATCAGTAGGAGTCAAAGCATGCACTTTCTGTGGATGGAAGATTTTGTTAACTAAATTTCCAGTAATGATTGTCACATGGTACTCATCCAGTAAGCAAAACATCTTCGAAGTAGGGTGTCTGTGTACATCTGAGTCTTCCTCGGTCGTTGTACTCTGGTACCAACTGCCCTGTTTCACTTAATCGTAGGAACAATCTCGGAAACATGATGAGAGACGGATGTACACTCCTGGAAATGGAAAAAAGAACACATTAACACCGGTGTGTCAGACCCACCATACTTGCTCCGGACACTGCGAGAGGGCCGTACAAGCAATGATCACACGCACGGCACAGCGGACACACCAGGAACCGCGGTGTTGGCCGTCGAATGGCGCTAGCTGCGCAGCATTTGTGCAACGCCGTCGTCAGTCTCAGCCAGTTTGCCGTGGCATACGGAGCTCCATCGCAGTATTTAACACTGGTAGCATGCCGCGACAGCGTGGACGTGAACCGTATGTGCAGTTGACGGACTTTGAGCGACGGCGTATAGTGGGCATCCGGGAGGCCAGGTAGACGTACCGTCGAATTTCTCAACACGTGGGGCGTGAGGTCTCCACAGTACATCGATGTTGTCGCCAGTGGTCGGCGCAAGGTGCACGTGCCCGTCGACCTGGGACCGGACCGCAGCGACGCACGGATGCACGCCAAGACCGTAGGATCCTATGCAGTGCCGTAGGGGACCGCACCGCCACTTCCCAGCAAATTAGGGACACTGTTGCTCCTGGGGTATCGGCGAGGACCATTCGCAACCGTCTCCATGAAGCTGGGCTACGGTCCCGCACACCGTTAGGCCGTCTTCCGCTCACGCCCCAACATCGTGCAGCCCGCCTCCAGTGGTGTCGCGACAGGCGTGAATGGAGGGACGAATGGAGACGTGTCGTCTTCAGCGATGAGAGTCGCTTCTGCCTTGGTGCCAATGATGGTCGTATGCGTGTTTGGCGCCGTGCAGGTGAGCGCCACAATCAGGACTGCATACGACCGAGGCACACAGGGCCAACACCCGGCATCATGGTGTGGGGAGCGATCTCCTACACTGGCCGTACACCTCTGGTGATCGTCGAGGGGACACTGAATAGTGCACGGTACATCCAAACCGTCATCGAACCCATCGTTCTACCATTCCTAGACCGGGAAGGAACTTGCTGTTCCAACAGGACAATGCACGTCCGCATGTATCCCGTGCCACCCAACGTGCTCTAGAAGGTGTAAGTCAACTACCCTGGCCAGCAAGATCTCCGGATCTGTCCCCCATTGAGCATGTTTGGGACTGGATGAAGCGTCGTCTCACGCGGTCTGCACGTCCAGCACGAACGCTGGTCCAACTGAGGCGCCAGGTGCAAATGGCATGGCAAGCCGTTCCACAGGACTACATCCAGCATCTCTACGATCGTCTCCATGGGAGAATAGCAGCCTGCATTGCTGCGAAAGGTGGATATACACTGTACTAGTGCCGACATTGTGCACGCTCTGTTGCCTGTGTCTATGTGCCTATGGTTCTGTCAGTGTGATCATGTGATGTATCTGACCCCAGGAATGTGTCAATAAAGTTTCCCCTTCCTGTGACAATGAATTCACGGTGTTCTTATTTCAATTTCCAGGAGTGTATTTTACACGAATATTTGGCCCTGTAGAACGTTGCCACTTCCGTGCTTCTTCCATTTGCTTACCCATACACAAAAGTCATGTCTACAAGTATCGCCACCGCGTACAACTTACTACTTCAACTTGTAAACGCAAGATTGCTCATGGCAGTATACAGTACGGCACCTGCGTTGGATTAGCTGCGTTAGTATCCCAAACCGTACACGTAAATGCTCGGTGGAGCTGCCTACCCTACAGTCTTAGCAACAATAGTACCGGTACATACATTACACTGTCAGAGGCACCAGACACCATTTCCCGACTAGGGTCTCTCACCTCTGCCAGGCACATAAATGTGATTTGCAGAGGGTCCATGTTGATATATTTACCCTTCTCCCCCTGAAAATTTGTAACGTCATCGTAGAATCACCTTTTATAACGATCGCTTGCACAGCGGGTTTTCTATTAAGAAATCGTATACGAATGGTGTTTGTTGCGAGAAGATCGTGCTGTGGCTTACCTCGCGTAAGTAGGAGAAACGTTCACCAGCACGAGCCTGAATTCGATAGCAGGTGGATCGTTCCACGATCTTGGTGCTCGCGTTGACAGGGGTGCAACGTCTGTCACGGGAGTTTGGAATCGATGGGTTGTCAAGACAGACGTCATGAGGGATTCCTATGGCCCTACGCGTCTTGCGCCAGAGAGGAAAGACAAATCGTTTGCTCGGCAAATGACGATGGTAGCAAATGAGGGTCGGCAGCCATGACACTTGCCTTGAACCGTCTTATCAGACGATTCCTGGTTCTGTGTAGAGCACCTCGGTGGATGTATCCATGAATCAGATTCCGAGGAGAAAGAACGTTGCCAGATTGCATACATCATCGTCACATTGGGGCAGGATTCGAACCTGCGATCGTAGCAGTCGCTCTGCTCCAGACTGTAGCGCCTAGAACCACATGGCCACTCCGGCCAGCTGGGCGTGATGGTATGGGGTGCCATTGGGTGCATAGCTCGTTCACCTGTGAGCAACATAACCGGTAGTTTGGACAGCACGGGTATTGTTCTGACTTGTCGCAGCTGGTGTGTAAGGTGTCAGGCAAATCCAACACCTTCCATGAAAACCCTGACGTAATAGCAAATCCGGCAGTGTGTCACATAGCTCCGAAGAAATTCTGACATTAAATTAACCAAAGTAATACGATCAATGAGTGAGCAAATGGAATACTCCTAAATGCATGTCGTACCTTCTCACCGTGAAACAGACGCAGTTCCGTGGGGAGAAACGAGAACAGGAACAGGAACAGGGAGCAGAGCCATGTAGGCTAGAAGGCCCTACGATAAGGGACGGACACCTACATCACCAAGAGCAGCCCCCAGCCCATGTTAACAGATAGAGCCCTCCAGAAGAACGGTATAGATCTTACGATGACAATAAAAGGGTCACACAAGCTGCAAGTTTTAGCTTGAGACTATATGCGTCTCTGTTACATTGCGAACTTTAAAAACATTGCCCCACCACGAAAAGTATAACTTTCTCATTGGATAGAATTTTAATAGGCGGAGCTTAAGGCTAACATTGAGACCCTCATTGGTCAGTTCAAAACACAGCCAGATACGTTTTTCTTAAACCATCTTCAGTAGATTGTAGTAAGGAGAGGTTAGAAGGAGTTTCTTCCGAGACAGCGATGTGTGTGGAGCTGTGCCGCCCGCCGCCCCCTGACACTCACTAACCACCGACAAGGTAATGAACGCACGCGATGCCGCGTAAGGGCGCATAAGGCTTCACTCAGAACTGCAGATGTCTCATCTGTTACGTCCCCTTTTTATGTAATACTAGTGTCGATTGTCAATTAAATCTCATAGTGTTCACATTTGCTACTTGAAGTTAAAATCTGAAATACAATGCGTTTTCTGTTATACACTCCTGGAAATTGAAATAAGAACACCTTTAATTCATTGTCCCAGGAAGGGGGAACTTTATTGACACATTCCTGGGGTCAGATACATCACATGATCACACTGACAGAACCACAGGCACATAGACACAGGCAACAGAGCATGAACAATGTCGGCACTAGAGCAGTGTATATCCACCTTTCGCAGCAATACAGGCTGCAATTCTCCCATGGAGACGATCGTAGAGATGCTGGATGTAGTCCTGTGGAACGGCTTGCCATGCCATTTCCACCTGGCGCCTCAGTTGGACCAGCGTTCGTGCTGGACGTGCAGACCGCGTGAGACGCCGCTTCATCCAGTCGCAAACATGCTCAATGGGGGACAGATCCGGAGATCTTGCTGGCCAGGGTAGTTGACTTACACCTTCTAGAGCACGTTGGGTGGCACGGGATACATGCGGACGTGCATTGTCCTGTTGGAACAGCAAGTTCCTTCCCGGTCTAGGAATGGTAGAACGATGGGTTCGATGACGGTTTGGATGTATCGTGCACTATTCAGTGTCCCCTCGACGATCACCAGAGGTGTACGGCCAGTGTAGGAGATCGCTCCCCACACCATGATGCCGGGTGTTGGCCCTGTGTGCCTCGGTCGTATGCAGTCCTGATTGTGGCGCTCACCTGCACGGCGCCAAACACGCATACGACCATCATAGGCATCAAGGCAGAAGCGACTCTCATCGCTGAAGACGACACGTCTCCATTCGTCCCTCCATTCACGCCTGTCGCGACACCACTGGAGGCGGGCTGCACGATGTTGGGGCGTGAGCGGAAGAAGGCCTAACGGTGTGTGGGACCGTAGCCCAGCTTCATGGAGACGGTTGCGAATGGTCCTCGCCGATACCCCAGGAGCAACAGTGTCCCTAATTTGCTGGCAAGTGGCGGTGCGGTCCCCTACGGCACTGCATAGGATCCTACGGTCTTGGCGTGCATCCGTGCGTCGCTGCGGTCCGGTCCCAGGTCGACGGGCACGTGCACCTTGCGCCGACCACTGGCGACAACATCGATGTACTGTGGAGACCTCACGCCCCACGTGTTGAGAAATTCGACGGTACGTCCACCTGGCCTCCCGGATGCCCACTATACGCCGTCGCTCAAAGTCCGTCAACTGCACATACGGTTCACGTCCACGCTGTCGCGGCATGCTACCAGTGTTAAATACTGCGATGGAGCTCCGTATGCCACGGCAAACTGGCTGAGACTGACGACGGCGGTGCACAAATGCTGCGCAGCTAGCGCCATTCGACGGCCAACACCGCGGTTCCTGGTGTGTCCGCTGTGCCGTGCGTGTTATCATTGCTTGTACAGCCCTCTCGCAGTGTCCGGAGCAAGTATGGTGGGTCTGACACACCGGTGTCAATGTGTTCTTTTTTCCATTTCCAGGAGTGTATAATTATTGAGAATCCACATCAGCCACTGTAATTTACGACAAGTTAAATAAGCAAGTAAAGATAACTGATGGTCACTGTAGACCATTTTTGTAAGTTTTCTCTTTTATGAAACTTAATTTAAACCTAGATTATGGATGTGATAAGGCACAGGTCATCCTTCGATCCATTGTAGAACTTGGAAACCCATTCAGGAATTTTCGTCCACATTTTCGTTGAACATAGTTGGTTTTTATCATCCGGTGTTAAAATATTTCCTTTTATCAATACTGCAATTTATAAACAATGTTTTGTGAGTAGAATAAAAATTCCAATGGTAAACTTAACTGATTTTTACCAGCTAACTAAAAATAGGAAAGCCTTGAACCTCTTCCACTAAATTTAGTTAGTATTAAGATTCTTTTGCAGGGAGTGGAGTGGAGCTGATGCTGAAATCATTAAGTACTTAATTATATCATCGCTAGTCTCACTGAACGCTTCTGAAGTCTATATCTCATGTGTGGTCTGGTGACTCCTTACCAGCAACAGGTCCCAGGTTCAAACTAGTCAATTCCCTAAAAAACACGCTCAGAGCGTCGTTGCGCGAAAGTGGTAGGGAGACACGACTTAGAACAAACAAACACCACGCAGAATGTTATAGGTGTTTATCCCCTATTTTTTGGGGTCACTGTTACGTTATCTCTCAACAAGCTAACACAAAACAGCATGTTGCTCACTTTGTGCTGATGTACCTCAACACACGGGGTGTTCGACTGCTGCTCCGGCCAATAAGGTCTCCAGATATCTCCACTCACTGGAAGAATCTGATCAGAGGATACTGAGAGACTGCCACACAAATAACCTCCAGACACTACGATTGATGAACGCAGAGTCGAGGCAGCATACAGCAGAAAGACGTCCACGTATTTGTTATCCGAGTTTAGTTCTGGTCAACGCTCAGCTGGGTTCGAGAGATTGTTGTTGCCAGAGATGGCAGCATTGTTATTGTGACTGGCTTTGTGATTTCCTGTCAGAGAGGTCACAGTTCGTAGTAACTGACAGAAAGTCATCGAGTAAAACAGAAGTGATTTCTGGCGTTCCTTAAGTTTGTGTCATAGGCCCTTTGCCGTTCCCTTTCCACATAAACGATTTGGGAGACAATCTGAGCTGCCGTCTAGGTTGTTTGTAGATGACGCTGTCGCTTATCGACTAATAAAGTCATCAGAAGATCAAAAAGAAGTTGCAAAACGATTTACAAAAGATATCTGAATGGCGCGAAAATTGGCAGTTGAACCTAAATAATGAAAAGTGTGAGGTCATTCGCATGAGTGCTATAAGGATTCCGCTAAACTTCAGTTACACGATAAATCAGTCAAATCTAAAGACCGTAAATTCAGCTAAATACCTAGGCATTACAATTACGAACAACTTAAATTGGAAGGAACACATAGATAATGTTGTGGGAAAGGCTAACCATAGACTGCATTTTATTGGAAGGACACTTAGAAACTGTAACAGACCTACTAAGGAGATTCCCTACACTGAGCTTGTCTGTCTTCTTTTAGAGTACTACTGCGCAGCGTGGAATCCTTACCAGATAGGATTGACGGAATACATCGAAAAAGTTCAAAGAAGGGCAGCACGTTTTGTATTATCGCGAAATATGGGAGAGAGTGTCACTGAAATGATCTAGGATTTGGGATGGACGTCATTAAAACAAAGCCGTTTTTCGTTGCGATGGAATCTTCTCACAAAATTCGAATCACCAACTTTCTCCACTTAATGCGAAAATATTTTGTTGACACCAACCTAAATAGGGAGAAACGATCACCACGATAAAATAAGGGAAATCAGAGTTCGACGGAAAGATATGGGTGTCGGTTCTTTCCGCGCGCTATACGAGGTTGGAATATTAGAGAACTGTGAAAGTGGTTCGGTGAACCATTTGGCAGGCACTTAAATGTGTTTTGCAAAGTATCCATGTAGATGTAGATGTAGAATAAATTTCGCGTCCTGTGTACCCTCCCAATCACTGACAAGTTTAGAGATATGTTTCCTATTGTATTATATTCGCCCGATAACTAAAATTTCATTTGCTGTATTTCTAGGCCTGTCATATTTAATGGTCAGCAAAGTACTGTTTGCAACACTTCCAAAGAATAAGTAAACTTCCAACTAAGTTCTAATTTTCATCTTTTGAAACACTGATGGCATGTCATCGAAATTTTATCCAGTCAGATGTGATGGCTAACTGTCCCGCTCAGCATTAAACTCATCCTTCGTGATGACAGTTCGCAGAAAACGTGAACTTCGGTAGACTGTCAATAAAATCCGCTGCTCTCGTGTCGATCTTTGCTTGTCCGTTAATCAGTACGGCAAGAATCGAGAAATTTTCTACCTCTTACCAATGTTTTTGGGACTCAGTATTAACACCGTTCAAGCAAATACCGAGTACAAGCCAATTTTGTACGTACCACTCGCACTTGGTCGATATTATTGTGCATTGTGCTTATTGTCAGTTGACGAGGACACGTCATATCATCGGAGGCTTCTTCACAGTGGGCACAAAATCTATAAATTTAATGCATGAAAATTTGTCAATTTAGGCTATAATATTTATTAAGACCTGTTCCTAGTTACACATTAAAACATCCCAGCTTCCTCAACCAAATTATAACGTCCCAGGACTTTCTGCACCAAATTATAACATTTCAGCTCCTCAACACCAAATTAAAACGTTGCATTAGGAGGTGTCTGCTTCGTGCAAAAGGTCTTGAGTTCATATTGACGACAGTAAGTAATTCTTCATTACAGACGTTTATTTACAAACAGAACTGACAGACTTCACAGACTCAACAACTGACTCTCCGAGCTAACCGCACTGCATATCCGAACTGGCAACTGACAATTCCTAGGTGTATTAATATCTTTCCAAACAATGAGAGTCTTTAACAATGTTTTGTTTACAATACGATAGCAATTCACGACCCAAAACTAAATTAGACATTACAGAATTTTAGTACAGATTAAAGTAAGTAAAAGGATCAGTACATATAAATTCTTACAAGCATAATTTCAAAATAGATTTTATAACATTTTTCTACCAGCTTCTGGATAACTTTCACCAGATTTGTACCGATGTTTCCAGAAATATCTTGACATTTGATTCTGGATATTTCTTGAGTGATTTAGAACAACTATTCATATGTAAAATGATTCAAATCGTGTTTCAAAACGTAAATAAATCTTTTTAGCAATATTTCTTGATACAAATCGTCTTTCGAAATTAGATTATGAAACAGTTTTCACAAGTTTTCGTATTTTTGCGATCATAATATAGAATTTCTCCATAGAAAGTTCCAGAAGTGTGCATTAAACGTTCATTTACATACTTTCTCTTTAGCTGGTGAGTTTTTAAAAGTATCTTGTCCATATTATACGAAATAATTTAGCTCAAAACTGATAATTTATACAATTAATCAGAGCTACAGCAAACAGTGAGTCTTTCTTTTACAAAATGAAATATAATTACAAAATTGAATGAAAATAGGTTACTAACACTAATATATATTTACATTAATTCTATTTTTGTTCTTTATGTGCAAAATGTCCTAATATTGACACAGTACAATATTTAAACATCACCAAAGTTTCCCTTTACATTTTGCATATCTGTATCGACATCCCCTAAAAGTCTACAGTATCGAATACTTAAATATGTCCCTATATGTCCTGTAATGTTACAACATCTTGTGCGAAATATAAGGACAGAAGTAGCTCTTGTATGATCTGTCACTGCCATGTAACAAAGCTTGATGGATCTTGGGGCATACATAGAAAAAACTGTTACAATCTAATACAGATGGTAAGAAATACCCAATGAGACGAACACAAATAGCACTTTTATTCAAAGACAATAATCGCACTTGAAGTCACTCACTCGTGATGGTCTCCTATGCATTACAAACGGCGGGGCACGGTTCGTCATAGGGTGTGTAATCACCGCAGATGGCGTTATATGCTCTGCAACGTGCTCTCATGCTGGCCACTGGATTGGTAAACAGTTCTTATGGCAGGGAATTCCATTCCTCCACCAGTGCGGTTGACAAATGCTGGATGGTCTTTGGTACATTTGGACGTGGTTCATTTGGAGCTCTTAGAAGATGAGGATATTCAGTAAATGGACTGGCATGCCCATTCCCCCAACTTGAATCCCATCAGAAACATGTGGGTTGCTGTGGGGGAGGTATCGCAGTACGTCCACACGCACCAATGACCATACAGCAGTTGACAACTGGAAATGTAACTAACAACCCTACCATCCACAGAAAGTGCATGCTTTGATTCCAGCTGACTTCGGAGTTCATGTCATGTTCAGGCAGTTGTCCTTGCAGCGCCTTACAGTTGATCATCGCTTTCCTGCTTATGTATTTTTTACAAATGAAGTCTGTTTTGTTCTCTTTATTGTTATTTCATTCCCTGAAAAGGGGAGTGCTGGCAGCGGCAGAATACGCCGCTCTTCAGCCAAGAGAGTTACAGAGAAAACATAAGCAAATGAGAAAATAACACATAACATAGAATGGTAAAAAGTGATGATTTAACAAGAACAAAAATAGATGAGTAGAAACGGTAGATTTAAAAAAAAAAAAAACAGACGAGAGCCATACACACATGCGGAGAATGAACACTATGAGTTGGTACGAAAACGAAGAAACACCACAGTGTGAACACAAATGAATGACGCTGGCGACACTGCTGGTGCTGGTGGAACATAGCACTGCACATGGCACTGGAGTAACACTGACACCACAACAAAAACATTAAAAATCACTGGACCGAAGGGGACCTACCGAGTGAAGGGAGGAGGGGGGGGGGAAGACAAAGGGGGGAGAGACAGAAGGGGGAAAGCAGGAGGGGGAAAGCAGGAGGGGGGTACGTGGGAGGGTTAGATGGAAGGCATGAGGACATCATCCGGGAGGGGGAGTTGGTGGAAGCCATCTTGGGCAAGGGTGTGGAGCGTGAGGAGATGGAGACCAGGTGGGACACTGTGGTACAGGTGTGGCAGTGGGCTAGGGCAGGAGAGGATGGGGGAAACCAGAGGATGGGGGGATCCAGTTTGTGGGAAACATATAGGATCAGTATTCATTCTAGGAACAGAAGGAGATGGGGGAAGGGAATTGGATCACAAAGGATCTGCATGGGGGGTGGGAGACGGATGCAATAAGTGAGGTGGAGTGCATGGTAATCAAGGATTTGGAGGGATTTGTAGTGGGTTGGAGGGGGAGATACAAGGAGGGTGGGCATAACATAGGATGGGGCGGATGAGGGATAGTAGGATAGTGGATGGGTCTAATCCCCATGTTCGACCAGAGAGGAGTTTGAGGAGACGGAGATGGTTACATGCCTTGGCTTGGACTGTGAGGAGATGGGGGGTCCAGGAAAGGTGGGAAAGGTGGCAGTCGAGGGTGATGCCAAGGTACTAGAGAGTGGGAGTGAGGGCAATGGGGCGGTCATAGATAGTAAGGTAGAAACAAAGGAGGTGGAAAGAGGGAGTGGTGCAGCCCATGATGATTGCAGGAATCTTGGAGGGATTGATCTTAAGGAGCCATTGGTTGCACCATGTGGTGAACAGGTCAAGGTGGGACTCGAGGAGGCGCTGGGAATGTTTGAGGGAGGGGGCAAGGGCAAGGAAGGCCATATCATCGGCATATTGCAGGAGATGGACAGGTGGTGGGGGCTGCAGCTTGTCTGCTGTGTATAAGAGGTAGAGAAGAGGCAAAAGGATGGAGCCTTGGGGCACGCCAGTGGAGGGGTAGAAGGTGTAAGTGTTGGATTTGTGGATGGTAACATAGTAGGGGCGAGAGGAAGGAGGCTATCAGGCATACATAGTTGATGGGGAGGGCGTAAGTCTGGAGTTTGAAGAGGAGGCCGGGATGCCATACTCGGTCTTACGCGCGTTCAAGGTCAAGGGACACAAAGATGCTGGAGCGACGGATATTGAGGTGAGTGGAAAGGAGGTGTGTCAGGTGGAGGAGGAGATCATCAGTAGAGAAGGAAGGTCGGAAGCCACATTGGGTCAAGGGAAGGAGGCGGTGCTGGTGGAGGTGGTGGTGAATGCGGCGGGTAAGTATGGACTCCAGGACCTTGCTGAAGACTGACGTGAGACTGATAGGGCGATAGGAGGAGGCGTCGGAAGGGGGTTTGGCAGGTTCGGGAAACATAAGGATCAGGGAAGTCTTCCACAGGTCTGGGTAGAAGCCTGTGGAAAATAATAATATTATAGAGGGTGGCCAGGACAGTAAGGAATGAGAGGGGGGCGCTTCTTTGAGGTGGCGATATGTAATATGAAGTCTGTTTCACCAGATACATAAAGCTAAATAGTCACAATAGCCATGTATGAGTAGAGGAACGGAATGCTGTATCACAAGAACTCATTAACCATCTTCTGGTCAGTGTGGTGGAACTTTGCAAAGCACGCATTGCCATCTGTCGTAATCACACACCGTATTGAGAATCGTGGCCTACCTTTGGTCATGTCAAGGGGCCATCAAGAATCGCGGTGACTTCAGTATACCCGGGTGGTTTGAAAAGTTCTCAGAATCACAGCGAAAGGTCAGCGCTCGCCCAGCGAGTTGTTCACGTAATATTCATTGGACTGTTGCCTGTAAACACGTGCCACACCAGTGCTGTGGCGGTGACAGGGTTCTGTTGTTGTTCCTGCGTAGTGAATTGCGAAGATGGAAAAAAATTGAGATTCCTGCAATGATTAAGTACTTCTTCAAGAAAGGTATGAAGGCAAAGGACATTCATGCCGATTTCCAGAATACACTGGGGGACTCTTCTCCATATTCAACTGTTGCCAAGTGGACAAATGAATTTAAATTTGGTCAGGAGAGCTTAGATTATGACTCACACGGTGGTCGGTCAAGATGTGTCACTACTCCAGAAATCATTGAAACAGTACACAAAATGGACGCTCGCTGATTGAAAGTTCGTGATATTGCTCAGGATTGCCAGATGATGAAAGAATACAACACATTGTGACTGAAGAATTAGAAATGAAAAAAAAAATTATCTGCATGATGGGTGCCGCTATTCTTGACGCGCGCCCGGACATATGTGCCGTCGTCATGGCAAAATTACACGAACTAAGGTATGAATTGTTGCCACACCAGCCTTATTCATCTGATATGGCACCTTCAGACTTCCATCTCTTCCCAAAAGTGAAAATTTTTATTGACGAACAAAGATTCACTTCAAACATAGAATTGATAGCCGTAGTTGACAACTACTTTTCAGGCCTGGAGGAAACTCATTTTCGAGATGGGATCAAGGCACTGGAACATAGTTGGACCAAGTCCATTAATCTACAAGGAGACTACATTGACAAATAAAAAAAGTTTCGGTGATGTAAGTACTTTTTTTCTGTTCCGTTCCGAAACCACCTCGTACTTATTGTCTTTGAATAAAAGTGTAGTTTGTCTTCGTCTCATTGTGTATTTTTTTCAGTTACTTTCTGTTCTATACTGTAGCAGTTCTTTCTATGTATGCTCCAAGTTTCATCGAACTACGTTACTTGGTAGTGACGGATCATGCGAAAGTTATTTTCTATCTTAAGTTTTGCACACCAGTGTAGTTTGGCTTGAAAAGTAATTTCCGAGTGTTTACCCACAGAAACGTGCCTCTGACATGAATATTGCAGCGAAATGCATTAATGCTATAGTTCGTAAACCATCACGGTAGTAAAACACTGTTTGCATTCGGTGCCAGTTTGATGACTGTGGAATCTTGTTCTGGATAAACAACCGAAAGTGCTTAACCCGATGTAAACTACATTTACATATATATACATACGCTGCAAACCATTGCATGGCAGAACTTAGCGCGTCATCAAATGTTAGGGTTCATACCCGTTCCAACAGCACCTGGAGCACGGGAAGAATAACTGCTTAAATACCTCTGCCTGTGCTGTCTTGGTCTGCGGGAGTAATGCGTCGAGAGTATAAAAAATCTCGGGGTTCTTCACTTAATACTGTATCTCGAAACTTTGTGAGCAGGTTCTAGAGCGGTAATTTGCATCTTCTAGCGTCTGTCAATTCAATTTTTTCAACGTTTTCGAGACGCTCTGCACTGAGTCGAACAGCCTTTGGCCACTCGTGTCGCCCTCATTTCTCTACTTTTAGTATCTCATGTTAGTTCTGTATGGTATGGGTCCCTCACGTCTCAAGAATATTCGAAGTAGGGACTCACAAATGTTTTGTAAGGAATCTCCTTTGTAGATGGGTTGCATTTTTCCTGCACCCTGCCAATGAAATGGAATGTATCACCTGCCTTACCTACAACGTTACCTAAGTTCTCTTCCATTTAATGCATCTACAAATGGTTACACCCATGTATTTGTGTGACTGACTGTAAACCATTGATATTTTAGTCATACGATATTACCATTTTTTGTTTTGTGAAGTGCATAACTGCACATTTCTATGCACCTAAATCGGATAGCCAATCTTCGTACCACTCTGAAACCTTATGAAGAGTTAGGTGAATTTTCTAACTCTCTTTTCGGATGGTACTTCACTACAGATAATTGACAAGAAGAGGTCTTTATAAATATTACAGCCAAATAAGAAAAACGTAGCTTTCATATCATCAAACGTTTCCCCAAAGCGTTTGAAGGAATGACAAACGATTTTTCTGGCTACTGTCCATAACGCTTGTACCAGCGTCGTGTCTCCGTCGCCTTCTACTTAATCTTTTATTTTATATGAGCAGTTTATAGCAAAACTTTAAACGTTCTTCTGTTGTGCTATCGTGTGAGCTATTTCATTTCTTATGCTCGACTGGCTGCAGTAGGAAAATTTGTCTATGGGTTATGCGGCGCTTCTCGACAAACCTCTCCGTGGACTTGCGTGTGTACACATTTTTAATACACCTTTACATCTGTATATGGTCCTTACACTGCACATTATAGACACAGTATAATTTGGCAGCCCTCTTCTCTCTCTCTCTCTCTCTCTCTCTCTCTCTCTCTTTAAAAACATCCCGTAATATATGTTTATCCAAATAACCGGCTGCTATTCTTCGCCAAGTTAATCTAAAAGGAAATTCTTTTGTATGTCCATCCTTTTAGCAGGATGTCTCTGGCACGACGCCCGTTTACTGTCGTGATAAAAAGTAACACCTACAGCCGTTCTTATGATTTTATTTTATTTTGTCGCTACCACTTTCGACGGTTCATTGCGTCATCTTCAGGCTGTTTTGATGCGGTACTGGTTGGTGGTTGGATTGCTGACACATTATCTGCGAATCCAGTAATGCTGGCAACTCATGGCTTATGCATGGGGATCGTATCAACCTGTACCCCATCAAAACAGCCTGAAGATGACGCAATGAAGCGTCGAAACTGGTAGCGACAAAATAAAATAAAATCATAAGGACGGCTGTAGGTGTTTTTTTTATTTTTTCATCACAAAAGGAACTTCAGTTGATCAACTGGATCCCCATGCTAAAAGGCAAGGTGAACATAAATATCAAGTAATTACCCCAAGTTACCTTCTGATAGACATACCCTGTGTTCTGTTGTCTCTTGCAAATCCGTCTACAAATTTCTGGTCGTGGAACAAGAAGCAGGTGTCCGCCTGAGGAAAACCTCTCCGTTCTGAGGCGACACGAAGAGAATCTGTTCCTGGGACGCCGTAGTTCTCCTCCTGGAACTGTTTAATAATTTCACTAGAGCCTTGCTTAGAGGCTACAAATTTCATAGCGATAATAAGTATTAATTTTCTGCTGTCGACCCTGATGATAAAGAATATTGTCATATAGGTAAACAATCAGCAGTTAGTTTCAAATGCAGACACCTGACACGCTAGCTGTGATAAGGCGCGACTACTTTTACCATCGGCCAACTCACTAAACTTACGCGGGGCAACCTAATGTACCGAGAAACCACTTGAAGAGGCGAGAGTTCAGATATCAGCGCCGGCCACGGTGGTCTCGCGGTTTTAGGCGCGCAGTCCGGAACCGTGCGACTGCTACGGTCGCAGGTTCGAATCCTGCCTCGGGCATGGATGTGTGTGATGTCCTTAGGTTAGTTAGGTTTAAGTAGTTGTAAGTCCTAGGGGACTAATGACCACAGTAGTTGAGTTTCATAGTGCTCAGAGCCATTTGAACCATTTCAGACATCAGCTAACTGAAGTTTTGCCAGTAAGCAGGAAAAATTTCTTGCTACTTTCAAGTTCTGTATCAATTATGGTTAATGAAAGTACGTATTCATTTTTCCCTGTCGACGTACCGTTCTCTTATAGTTCTTGTTGTTCATAATGTCGATGGTCACAATTTTCAAAGCAGAATATCTATCGTTCTTAATAGTTTGCTTAAGTAATTCTAGTATAGTAAAGACAATGAAGGCAGAAAACTGCAGAGACACATCTCTCTTCGCCATCAGTGTCGACAAGGACGACCTTCTAGAAGAAACACTTTTGTTATTCGTCTCAAGTGTCGCAAGGAAACCGAGGTGTTAAGGATAGCTGGACGGAGAAATGGAGACAGTTCATCCTGTACGCATTTACAGTATCTTCTAGACTGTGCTGCAACGCTAAGTGGAGACGTATCTTGTGGATGTATCACAGAGAACTATAACTGCAGTTACTAGAAAACAGTACAGCATGTTGTGCGAGGTAACAAAGACATTTCGTAAATAGTCACTGAAATTCATAATCGAGGCATTAGCTCCGTAGTCGGGTGAGAATAGCATATTTTTAACTAATGATTATAGCTCTCGGGGACGTAATGCAGTTACAAGTACCAAAATATTTGGTTTCCTTCTTGAAGGACATTGAATAAGACTGAACTGACATGTAGTTGCACTAAAATGTAAATGTCGTGTGACTAGGGTCTCCTGTCGACTAGACCGTTCGTCGGGTGCAAGTCTTTCGATTTGACGCCACTTCGGCGACTTGCGCGTCGATGAGGATGAAATGATGATGATTAGGACAACACAACACTCACTCCCTGAGATGAGAAAATCTCCGACCCAGCCGGAAATCGAACCCGGGCCTTAGGACTGACATTCTGTCGCGTTGACCACTTCTTTTATTTTCATTTTGTTCGATGTAGTTCGTTGCATTTGGTCTGGGCGAACGTCACAAGACATCCGTTCAAGTTGATCGTTGATTCCTTGAATCAGTTTTTTTTTTTACTACCGAGAGCACGCAGCCCTCTGACCGAACACGTTGAGCTACCGTGCCGTCATCACTCAGCTACCGGGGGGGGGGGGGGGGGGGGACACGTAGTTGCACTTGTTTTGGCGAACAGTTGCTTCAATGACTGCAGCCTTGACTTGCTTTGTATATTTGTCCTCTTGAGTTCTGCATACGTTCTTTACACTTTTCAACTGACAGTGATCGGTAACAGAGATAACATATTTTGTACAGTTCTCAAAAGAAAAGTAATAAAATTAATGGTGTTTTATGATCCTGGAAATCCCGTTATCGTAGAACTTAAAACGGCGTTGCATTCGTGGGAGTTAAACTGGAAAGCTAAAAATCTATGATTGTTACTTGATAATGAAGCTAACACACTGAAACGCATCATCATTAATATGAATTTTATATACGATTTGCAATTTAACATACGACGTTCACTTGTCACCTAAATGAGAAGATTTAACTCCATGGACACCGTGCCTGAATGCTACCAAACGGATGCAACATATTTTCTTTGCCTGATAGGTACCGTTGTGTAACAGAGTGTTTTGTCAAATGTTCGTACAATTTCTGGAAGTTGCATTAAAATATCGAGTTCCCATGCGTCGTTTTAACCATACCACTAACAACACAGACTTGCATCGTGCAGTGATAGAATCAGCTGGGACATTGAATAGGAGTCTGTGTTCATTGATGAGTCTCGCTTCTATTTATGGCTGTCAGATCGATTTCACCGAGTCCATAGACGATTTGGTGAAAGGGCACAGGAAAAGTGATCCTCGACACGCCTTTTCAATTCCTGGAATCATGGCTTTGGGAGCTATTGGAAATGAAAACAAGACTGAGTTGGTAGTTGTTGATAGAAGGCTGAAAGCTCACCTGTATATGGCGAAATTGGTAAACCATTTTATCGTACCTTCATGATGGTACTACTAAATGGCATATTTCAGCAAGTTAATGCAAGACCCCACACTGAAGTTCATGGCAAAATCGCCATGAGGAATGTGTGGATCATCGATCGGCCTGCTTTGTCCCTTGACTCGTCATTTATAGAGCATGTTTAGGATCCGATGGCAAGACTACATCTACATCTCGATCTACATCCATACTCCTCAAGCCACCTGAGGGTGTGTGGCGGAAGGTACGTTGAGTACCTTTATGGGTTCTCCCTTCTATTCCAGTCTCCTATTGTTCGTGGAAAGAAAGATTGTCGGTATGCCTCTGTGTGGGCTCTAATCTCTCTGATTTCATCCTCGTGATCTCTTTGTGAGATATAAATTGGAAGGAGCAATATACTGCTTGACTCCTCGGTGAAGGTATATTCTCGAAACGTCAATAAAAGCCCGTACCGAGCTACTGAGCGTCTCTCTTGCAGAGTCTTCCACTGGTGTTTATCTATCATCTCCGTGACGCTTTCGCGATTACTAAATGATCCTGTGACGAAACGCGCTGCTCTCCGTTGGATCTTCTCTATCTGTTCTATCAACCCTATCTGGTACGAATCCCGCACCGGTGAGCAGTATTCAAGCAGTGGGCGAACAATTGTACTGTAACCTACTTCCTTCGTTTTCGGATTGCATTTCGTAAGGATTCTTCCAATGAAACTCAGTCTGGCATCTGCTTTACCGACCATCAACTTTAAATGATCATTCCATTTTAAATCACTCCTAATGCCTACCCCCAGATAATTTATGGAATTAACTGCTTCCAGTTGCTGACCTGCTATATTGTAGCTAAATGATGAGGGATCCTTCTTTCTATGTATTCGCAGCACATTACACTTGTCTACATTGAGATTCAATTGCCGTTCCCTGCGCCATGCGTCAATTCGCTGCAGATCCTCCTGCATTTCAGTACAATTTTCCATTGTTACAACGTCTCGATATACTACAGCATCATCCGCAAAAAGCCTCAGTTAACTTCCGATGTTACCCGCAAGGTCATTTATATATATTGTGAATAGCAACGGTCCTACGACACTCCCCTGCGGCACACCTGAAATCACTCTTACTTCGGAAGACTTCTCTCCATTGAGAATGACATGCTGCATTCTTTTATCTATGAACTCTTCAATCCAATCACACAATTGGTCTGATAGTCCATATGCTCTTACTTTGTTCATTAAACGACTATGAGGAACTGTATCAAAGGCCTTGCGGAAGTCAAGAAACACGGCATCTACCTGGGAAACCGTGTCTATGGCCATCTGAGTCTCGTGGACAAATAGCGCGAGCTGGGTTTCACACGATCGTCTGTTTAGAAACTCATGCTGATTCCTACAGAGTAGATTTCTAGTCTCCAGAAAAGTCATACTGGAACAAAATACGTGTCCCAAAATTCTACAACAAGACGTGTACTTTCACGCCAGCTACCAGGCAATGAACTGACACAGCAGGCGGTTCACGCATGGGAAGAAATTTCTCAGGCTGATAGTCTGAGGATGTTTGATTGCGTGCCACAATGATCATTAGGTTATACTCGAAACCGAAGTTTAATCATGTGACACTCGTTAGGTCAGAAACATTTCCACAAAGTTTGATTAAGTATTGGGCTGATACTTCATGGTGTAACGTTTTCCAATACCATCATTGTACGATGTCCAGTTGCATTAATATGACAATCTGTCAAAAGCCTGAATAACCGCCGCTCCTTCCACCGACATGGGCCCTTCAGACGATTGTTTACACTGTGTTTACTTTCAGATGTTGCAAGCCGATGGAGCACAAAACATGATTCATCTGAAAAATGCCACTTTTCGCCAGTCAGTGAACGCCCATTTGCGGTAATGGTGCGGAAATTTTCCGCAGCTATAGTTCACCCCTGTCATCTAAGGGCTGTGATGCCCACAGTTGCCTCGACGCCTCTAACATTCTGCGTGGTGTCTGTTTGTTCTAAGTCGTGTCTCCCTACCACTTTCCCACAACGACGCTCTGATCGTGTTTTTTAGGGAATTGACTACTTTGAACCTGGGGCCTGTTGCTGGTAACGAGACGCCAGACCACACATGACATGTAGAGTTCAGAAGAGTTCAGTGAGACTAGCGATGATATAATTAAATACTTAATTATTTCAGCGTCAGCTCCACTGCACTCCCTGTAAAAGAATCTTCATACTAACTAAATTTAGTGGAAGGGGTTCAAGGCTTTCCTATTTTTAGTTAGCTGGTAAAATAACGTCGAAAAAGCAGTTAAGTTTACCACTGGAATTTTTATTTTACTCACAAAACATCGTTTATAAATTGCACTATTGATAAAAGGAAATGTTTTTATACAGGATGGTAAAAACCAACTGCGTTCAACAAAAATGTGAACGAATATTCCCTGAATGGGTTTCCAAGTTCTGCAATGGATCGAAGGATGACCTATGCCATATCACATCTATAATCTAGTTTTAAGTTAAGTTTCATAAAAGAGAAAACTATCAAAATGGTCTACAGTGACCCTCAATTATCTTTAATTACTTATTTAACTTGTCGTAAATTACAGTGGCTGATGTGGCTTCTCAATAATTATATGGCAGAAAAATCATCGCGCTTCAAATTTTAACTTCTAGTAGCAAATGTGAATACCACGAAGTTTAATTGACGAACGACACTAGTGTTACGTAAAAAGGGGATGTAACAGATGAGATTCCCGCAGTTCTGAGTGAAGCCTTATGCGCTCTTATGCGGCATCGCGTGCGTTCATTACCTTGTCGGTGTTTAGGCAGCGTCAGGGGGCGGCGGGTGACGCAGCTCCACACAACACCTCGCCATCTCGGAAGCAACACTCTAACTTGTCTTTACTACCATTTACCGAAGTTGGTTTAAGAAGAGGGTATCTGGCCGTGTTTTCAACTGACGAATCAGGGTCTCAATGTTAACCTTAAGCTCTGCCTACAAAAATTCTGTCTATCCAATGAGAAACATACTTTTCGTGGTGAGGGAATGTTTTTAATGTTTGCTATGTAAAAGAGACGCGTATAGTCTCACGCTAAAACTTGCAGCTGGTGTGGCCCTTTTAATGTTATCGTAAGATCTATACTGTTCTTCTGGAGGGATCTATCTTTTAACATGGGCTGGGAGCTGTTCTTGGCGATCTGCCGGCAATGTGGGTGTCCATCCCTTATCGTAGGGCCTTCTAGCTTACACTGCTCTGCTCTCGGCTTCTGTTCTCGTTTCTCACCTTGGAACTGCGTCTGCTTCACAGTGGGAAGATATGACATGCATTTAGGCGTTCTTGTGTTAGTCTGTGGTATTCCATCTGCTCACTCGTTGATCGTATTACTTTGGTTAATTTAATGTCAGGATTTATTCGGAGTTATGTGACATACTGCCGGATTTGCTATCATGTCAGTGTTTTCATGGAAGGTGTTGGATTTGCCTGACACCTCACACGCTGGTTTTGGATAGCGCCATTTTGCCATGCACGGTACACCCTAACCACAGCGGCACGCGAACAGTTTACAAATTAAGCAGTTTTGGAAAAGCTTCCTCCTTTGGCCCGGAAGCCAATGACAGTGCCATTTTAGACGTCAGATAAATCGCACCGTTTCCGCAATACGACAACCAGAGCACTGTTTCCCGTGTCGTCCGGACACGCTCTACATACTTTCCATTCCTGGTGCTGATACCTGCCGTCTATGAGTGGTTATTGCACTTTGAGGTCGAATATAGGCAGCGATCACATTAATGTACGCGAAAAAACTTGCCCCCTTCTAACAGCCGTGTACTGCAAGTCTCTAGAGGAACGGAAGGTTCCAGATGATAGGAAAAGAGCACAGGTGGTCCCAGTCTTCTAGAAGGGTCGTCGACCGGATGCGCAAAACTATAGGCCTATATCTCTGACATCGATCTGTTGAAGAATTGTGTGAGCCCCAACTCGCTTTATTTGTTCATGAGACTCAGAAAACATTAGATACAACAGGCTCCCAGGTAGACGCCATTTTCCTTAACTTCCAGAAGGCATTCGATACAGTTCCGCACTGTCGCCTGATAAACAAAGTAAGAGCCTACGGAATATCAGACCAGCTGTGTGGCTGGATTGAAGAGTTTTTAGCAAACAGAACACAACATGTTGTTCTCAATGAGAGACGTCTACAGACGTTAAAGTAACCTCTGGCGTGTCATAGGTGAGTGTTATGGGTTCATTGCTTTTCACAATATATATATCTCAGCGAAATGCAGGAAGATCTGCAGCGGATAGGCATTTGGTACAGGGAGTGGCAATTGACCCTTAACATAGACATGTATTGCGAATACATAGAAAGAAGGATCCTGTATTGTATGATTATATGATAGCGGAACAAACACTGGTAGCAATTACTTCTGTAAAATATCTGGGAGTATGCGCACGACACGATTTGAAGTGGAATGATCATGTAAAATTAGTTGTTGGTAAGGCGGGTGCCAGGTTGAGTTTCATTGGGAGAGTCCTTAGAAAATGTAGTCCATCAACAAAGGAGGCGGCTTACAAAACACTCTTTCGACCTATACTTGAGTATGGGATCCGTACCAGGTCGGGTTGACAGAGGAGATAGATAAGTTCCAAAGAAGAGCGGCACGTTTCGTCACAGGGTTATTTGGTAAGCGTGATAGCGTTACGGAGATGTTTAGGAAACTCAAGTGGCAGACTCTGCAGGAGAGGCGCTTTGCATAGCGGTGTAGCTTGCTGTCCAGGTTTCGAGAGGGTGTGTTTTTGGATGAGGCATCGAATATATTCCAGAACGAGATTTTCACTCTGCAGCGGATATGAAACTTCCTGGCAGATAAAACTGTGTGCCGGACCGAGACTCGAACTCGGGACCTTTGCCTTTCGCGGGAAAGTGCTCTACCAACTGAGCTACCCAAGCACGACTCACGCCCCGACCTCACAGCTTTACTTCTGCCAGTATCTCGTCTCCTACCTTCCAAACTTTACAGTAGCTCTCCAGCGAACCTTTCAGAACTAGCATTCGAGTCTCGTTCCGACACACAGTTTTAATCTGCCAGGCAGTTTCATATCAGCGCACACTCCGCGGCAGAGTGAAAATCTCGTTCTGGAAACATCCCCCAGGCTGTCGCTAAGCCATGTCTCCGCAATATCGTTTCTTTCAGGAGTGCTAGTTGTGCAAGGTTCGCAGGAGAGCTTCTGTAAAGTTTGGAAGGTAGGAGACGAGGTACTGGTAGAAGTAAAGCTGTGAGGACAGGGCATGAGTCGTGATTGGGTAGCTCAGTTGGTAGAGCACTTGCTCGCGAAAGGGAAAGGTCCCGAGTTCGAGTCTCGGTCCGGCACACATTTTTAATCTGCCAGGAAGTTTCATCGAATATATTACTTTCCCCTACTTATGCCTCCCGTGGAGATCACGAATGTAAAATTAGAGAGACTCGAGCGCGCACGGAGGCTTTCCGGCAGTCGTTCTTCCCGCGCACCATACGCGACTGGAACAGGATTGAGGTGTAACGACAGGCCAAACATTGTTGGGTGGCTTGCGGAGTATGTAGATGTAGAACGTGAATGGGTCGTGTATATGCGCGTAAACACTGACATTTATACTCACAGCTAACATAAATTGCCTTGGATCTTTGAAGGAACCGCCCCATATCAGTACCGTGGATGCAAACGTGACTGTTCCCGCGTGTTTGCCGTTGGTGACGTCTTTGTCGGCACCCTACAGCATAGGAGGAAGGAGGGGGGGGGGGGGTCGATCTTGGCGAATCGAGAAGCCCGCCTCGTTAACGAGCTCCTTTACTCTCACGCACAATACATTAAACAAGTCCTTTATTTCCGACAACCCTTTCCAGCCGGCCGGAGCGCGGGTATTAGGTTGCTCGAGGTCCCGGAAACGCCGACTCCGCCTCGTCTCGGGGCTTGTTTTTAAAACCTCTTTAAGAACGGGGAGCTTTGAGCCATCTTAATCTACTTGTCAATGCAGGCTTAGGGCACATCTTTACATCTTAACAACGACTGCGAGGGGACGCCCAAGGAGGGGAGTCGGCGATAAGGTGAAAGGCTTGTTTCCTCTTCTTTCTCAAGGAGCCCAGGCCGTCCGTTTCTAGAAATGCTCTCCTTCGTATAGGAGCACACAAGCCCTGCCTCAGCCGAGGGACGGTTTTGAAAGCCTATGGATCCCAAATTAGAATTTCATTACTGCTTCATCCATGTTTAAAACTTCGCAGTAGCAACTTTTTCGGAGAATTAGTGACACATGAGACACAATTTCGTTTTTGTAGAACCTTTGGTCCAGTTTTCAATAATTTTCACCTGCAGCATCATCTACATCTACAGCTACATGACTACTCTGCAATTCACATTTAAGTGTTTGGCAGAGGGTTCATCGAACCACAATCATACTATCTCTCTACCATTCCACTCCCTAACAGCGCGCGGGAAAAACGAACACCTAAATCCTTCTGTCCGAGCTCTGATTTCTCTTATTTTATTTTGATGGTCATTCCTTCCTATGTAGGTTGGGCTCAAAATTTCGTAAAAAGATCTCGCCGCGACGAAAAACGTCTTTGCTGTAATGACTTCCCTCCCAATTCGAGTATCATATCTGCCACACTCTCTCCCCTATTACGTGATAATACAAAACGAGCTGCCTTTTTTTTTGCATCCTGTCCTCCGTCAATCCCACCTGGTAAGGATCCCACACCGCGCAGCAATATTCTAACAGAGGACGAACGAGTGTAGTGTAAGCTGTCTCTTTAGTGGACTTGTTGCATCTTCTAAGTGTCCTGCCAATGAAACGCAACCTTTGGCTCGCCTTCCCCACAATATTATCTATGTGTTATTTTCAACTGAAGTTGGTCCTAATTTTAACACCCAGGTACTTAGTTGAATTGACAGCCTTGAGAATTGTACTATTTATCGAGTAATCGAATTCCAACCGATTTCTTTTGGAAATCATGTGGATCACCTCACACTTTTTGTCATTTAGCGTCAACTGCCACCTGCTACACCATACAGCAATCTTTTCTAAATCGCTTTGCAACTGATACTGGTCTTCGGATGACCTTACTAGACGGTAAATTACAGCATTACCTGCGAACAACCTAAGAGAAGTGGTCAGATTGTCACCCAGGTCATTTATATAGATCAAGAACAGCAGAGGTCCCAGGACGCTTCCCTGGGGTTTTACTCGATGATTTGCCGTCTATTACTACGACCTCCGACCTTCCTGACAGGAAATCACGAATCCAGTCGCACAACTGAGACGATGCCCCATAGGCCCACATCTTGATTAGAAGTCGCTTGTGAGGAACGGTGTCAAAAGATTTCCGGAAATCTAGAAATACGGAATCAACTTGGCATCCCCTGTCGATAGCGGCCATTACTTCGTGCGAATAAAGAGCTAACTGCGTTGCACAAGAGCTACGTTTTCTGAAACCATGCTGATTACGTATCAATAGATCGTTCCCTTCGAGGTGATTCATAATGTTTGAATACAGTATATGCTCCAAAACTCTACTGCAAACCGACGTCAATGATATAGGTCTGTAGTTAGATGGATTGCTCCTACTACCCTTCTTAAACACTGGTGCGACCTGCGCAATTTTCCAATCTGTAGGTAAAGATCTATCGGTGAGCGAGCGGTTGTACATGAGTGCCAAGTAGGGAGTCATTGTATCAGCGTAATCTGAAAGGAACCTAATCGGTATACAATCTGGACCTGAAGACTTGCCCGTATCAAGCGATTTGAGTTGCTTCGCAACCCCTAAGGTATCTACTTCTAAGAAACTGATGCTAGCAGATGTTCCTGTTTCAAATTCTGGCATATTCCATTCGTCTTCCCTGGTGAAGGAATTTCGGCAAACTGCGTTCAATAACTCCGCTTTAGCGGCACAGTCGTCGATAACAGTACCATCGGCACTGCGCAGTGAAGGTATTGACTGCGTCTTGCCGCTTGTGTACTTCACATACGACCAGAATTTCTTCGGATTTTCTACCAAATTTCGAGACAATGTTTCGTTGGGGAACCTATTAAAGGCATCTCGCATTGAAGTCCGTGCCAAATTTAGCGCATCTGTAAATTTTAGCCAACCTTCGGGATTTCACGTTCTTCTGAACTTCGCATGCTTTTTCCGTTGCCTCTGGAACAGCGTTCGGACCTGTTTTGTGTACCACGGGGGATCCGTTCCATCTCTTACCAATTTATGTGGTATGAATCTATCAATTGCTGTTGCTACTATATCTTTGAATTTGAGCCACATCTCGTCTACATTTGCATAGTCAGTTCGGAAGAATCAGTGGCTTGACAACGAGTAGCAAGTGTAATTTACGGAAGCTCTACTCTTAAATAATATAAAGCGTATTTTGAACTGGAATAAGGATAACCAAGAAGTCTGCAGGCAGTCGAAAATTAGCATAATTAATTTATAAAAGAAAGCCATGTTTGAGATGAAACTACATTGGATGGAAGAAGCAAGGAAGATACAGCATTACAAGCAAGGAAGGAAACATGGACCACTGGAAACACGGCGAAGAAAAAACTGGATGTGTTTGAAATGTGCTGTGACAGAGAACTAAAAATTAAGATAGTTTCTGGAAACAGCGCTACACAACTTCAGTGTATTTCAATAGCTACGGCTCGGAGCCGTGAAATGCTGGTGTAATGTGCATTTATGTAGGTCAAGTGAACGTTTTCAACTTAGTGATTTACATTACGTCGGGTAACCCGTATTGGACGTCGCTAACGCACACCTGTCAGGGGTGCTCGACACTGGGTAAGTCGGTTAGAGTCCTGGCGGTGGATGAAAAATTCACTGTCAGTGGTTGGGCGGCAAGGGGAAGGGAGGAGGTGGCGTAAAGTTCCTGATCACCAGTCTTTGTGCCAATGTCCTGGTTTAAATACCGAACGTCTCGAAATGGTGCAAATAGCTCTAAGCACATATGGGACTTAACACCTGAGGTCATCATTCCCCTAGACTTGAAACTACTGAAATCTAACCTAAGGACATCACACACATCCATGTTCGAGGCAGGATTCGAACCTGCGACCACAGCAGCGCGCTTCGAGACTGAAGCTCAGAGTCATTTGAATCATTTCTTAACCGTGACCGAAAAGGGTTGTCCGTAACTAATTACCCGTTACACCAACTTTGGTATTTCTGTGGTTCTTTAAAATTACGAAATTAATAGAACCGGGGAAGTACGAAATGAAGAAGTGCAAAACTATAATAACTTTTGACATAGCACTTAAACAACAGCTGCGAATGATGATCAAAATATGACATGAAATCAGTGCATACCGCTTTTTTTATAGATACGTAACGTCAATATTAATAATAAGCGGTTTGGAGTGTTGTAAGATCACACGGGCGAGAGCTAGTAGCTATGGGGCGAATGGCGAGCATCTTAAAAAAAAAGTTTCATTACATTTTCTCAGCCTTGGATAGCGAGTGATATCACAGAAGGTTTCGAATTCTTAGAATATCCTCAGCAGACCAACAGGATGCGCTCAAAGTAACCCGTCCAAGCAGAGCCCATCAAACTACAAGAGGCTTTTTTATGTCTTCTGACTGGTTTGATGCAGTCTGCTACGGATTCCTCTCATGTGACAATATTTTCATCTCAGAGTGACATTTACAACCTACGTGCTCAGTTATCTGCTGGATATATTCCAATCTTTTTCTTCTACGGTTTTTACCCTCTACCGCTCCCTCAAGTACCGTAAAAGTTACTCACTAGTGTCTTACCTATCACCCTGCTCCTTCTTCTTGTCAGTGTATTCCAAATATTCCTTTCCTCGCCTATTTAGCGGAGAACCTCCTCATTTCTTACTTTATCAGTCCACCTAATTCTCAACAGGGGCGTAGTCGGTCGCCCCTGTTGTTCGGTCTACACACTGAAGAAGCAGTGACGGATTTAAAAGAAAAGTTCAAGAGAGAGATTAAAATTCAAGGTGAGAGCCTATCAATGGTAAGATTCGTTGATGACATTACTATTCTCAGTGAAGTGAAGAATTATAGCAGGCGTTGAATTTTAATGAACAGTAATGAGTACGATTGAGATTAAATCGCAGAAAGACAAAAGTAACGAGAAGCAACAGATATTGAAGCGAGGAACTTAACATCGGGGCTAGTGATCACGAAGTAGATGAAGTTTAAGGAATTCCGGTACCTAAGCAGCAAAATGGCCCATGACGGTCGGAACAAGGAGGACATAAAAAACAAACTAGCACTGGCAAAAACAGAATCCCTGACCAAGAGAAATCTACTAGTATCGAAAATAGACCTTAATTTGTGGAATAAATTTCTGAAAATGTACGCTTGGAGCACAGCATAATATGTAGTAAAACATGCACTACAGGAAATCGGGAACAGAAGAGAATCGAAGCATTTAGATTTGGTGCTACGTAAGAATGTTGAGAATTAGGTGGACTGATAAAGTAAGAAATGAGGAGGTTTTCCGCGGAATAGGCGAGGAAAGGAGTATTTGGAAAACACTGACAAGAAGAAGGAGCAGGGTGATAGATAAGACACTAGTGAGTAACTTTTACGGTACTTGAGGAAGTGGTAGAGGGTAAAAACCGTAGAAGAAAACAAGGATTGGAATATATCCAGCAGATAACTGAGCATGTAGGTTGTAAATGTCACTCTGAGATGAAAATGTTGTCACATGAGAGGAATCCGTAGCAGACTGCAAAATATTGGAAACAAATCACCATAAGATCTTAAAGGTTAAATGCTAAAATACAATTGCCACATTAGAATTTTAAGACAAGTAGCGACAGTTACGGCTGCAGGCCTTTAACGCCAAGAATGGCAATTACTAAAAAAAAAAAAAAATTAACAGACATACTGTCAAACAGCAAGGCAATAGCAAAATTTAATTTAAAAGACAGGTAACTGATCACCAAACAGGTGAGACAAAATGACAGTAAACTTGGTAGCAGAACTGTTTAATCTTGCTGTAAGGCCAAGAATGGCAATTATATCAAAAAAATTTAGAAACATACAATAAAACAGCAAATATAATGAGGTTAATTCAAAAAGACAAGCAACTGAACACCAAACAGGTGAGACAAATCATGGAAACTTGGTAGTAACTTGGTAATACAATAATAAAATAATAACGCAATAATAAATCACAAGGGCTAGTCACAGACGGTGCTCCAGGAATCGACATCTGAGTAGGTCAGGCCAAAAACACTTTCGCGAGCGATGAGAAAGGCAGCCTTGAGTTGCATTCGCATCACAAGATGGTTACTCAGACTAGTGGCAGTCTAACGAATGACTAACGATAATCTGCCGAAGCTACCTAACGTCCGATAACCAATTCAACGATGGAACACCACGCCAAAGATGGAACCGACGGTCAGCACTACTTCCTCAGAATGCTGTGTTTAGAGCGTCCAAAATGAACCAATACTACCAGGGTAGAAGAAACACCAACCGACCTACAAATCAAGGAAACTGTCAAAACTACACGCCTAACCGGACATCAGCGGCAAGACGAGGAACTGTACACTGCTGTTACATACACTAACCTCCGGAGCAGGTCACTGGGGCGTTAGAGGCCACCAGTCAGAAAAAATACCGCTGGTTGAACTTAAAAAATAGTAACGCATAGAATGCAGCAATTAGTAACAAGAAGTCAAGGAAAGATAATTAGATCCGCCTTCCCCAAAGCACTCCACTCGCTGCTCTTCATCTCGCCGACACTGCGAGCAGCAACAGGAACCCAAGTCACTGGTGAAGCGCGAGATCTTACAACGGTGGAGGTTTCACTGCTAGGATTAAATTAAACTCAACTTAAACCTTGTTGGATCCGGTTGACGACCAGGTCGTGTACCCTCGCGACCACAGCCCTTCCATCCGGCAGTGCATGCGTGCCGCCAGCGGTTCAGATGGTTCAAATGGCTCTGAGCACTATGCGACTTAACTTCTGAGGTCATCAGTCGCCTGGAACTTAGAACTAATTAAACCTAACTAACCTAAGGACATCACATACAACCATGCCCGAGGCAGGATTCGAACCTGCGACCGTAGCGGTCGTGCGGTTCCAGACTAAAGCGCGTAGAACCGCTCGGTCACCCAGGCCGGCGCCGACAGCGGTCCCGGCGTGTTCTAGCACTGCCCTATTGGCTCCTCCGGAGTCCCCAACCGAACTGCTCACTCACACGACCCGGGAGAACAACGACGTCACTCCAAAGATAGGGCCACAGTTACTGCACATCGATAACGCCGCTGCTGCCGCTAGCGGACAGGCAACGCTAGCAAAACCAAGTGGCACCAGTCAACACAAGGAGTCAAACAACCACTTCCATGGCAACTAAACGATACAGTCTAGCCTCCAACAGTGACAGAAACCTACAACAGCACCAACGAGAGCCTCAGCACGGCTCACCCCTCTTGTGCCTTTATCTGTCATAAAGCTTTTCCGTACATTATTCTGTATATTATGCTTGTCAGCCATTTGGATGCATGAGCTCTTAAGCTGGTAGTGCGATAAACCTCGCATTTATGGAGATCGCTATCTTCGGAATTGTGTGGATGATGTTTTTCCGGAAGGCTGATGGTTTATCGTCAGTCTCATATATCCTGTATACCGACGAGAATAGTCGTTTCGTTGCCTCTACCCCCAATGACTTAGAAATTCTGATCGAATGTTATCTATCCGTTCTGCCTTACTCGAGGTTAACTCTTTCAAAACTCTTTTAAATTCTCATTCTAATACTGGATGCACAATCTTTCTATTTCGACTCATGTTTCTTCTTCTTTCACGTCGTCAGACAAGTCTTTCCCCACATAGAGGCCTTCACTGTACTCTTTCCACTTATCCGGTCTCTCCTCTGCATGGAACAGTGGAATTCCTGTTGCACTCTTAATGTTACCATCCTTGCTTTTACTTTCACCGAAGGTTGTTTTGACTTTTCTATACGTTTAGGCCCTCCCAGAAATCATTTTTCTTTCGAATTTTTTTAACGCTATTCATGCATTCATTTCGCCTTAACTTCGCTGAATTTCCTATTTCATTCCTAAGTGACCCGCATTTCTGTATTCCTGAATTTTCCTGAAAGTTTTTGTACTTCCTTCTTTTGTTGATCTTCTGTTAACCAAGGTTTCTTCACAGTTACGTTTCTAGTATCTATGTTTTTCCTTCCAACTTCTGTGATTGCTCTTTTTAGCGATGACCATTCCCCTTCAGCTGAACTTGTAAGTAGGCTGCTTAGGTTTTTTTATTGGTAACGCCACATAGCGCACAGTATGAAAAATCACTGGTTGTGCTGCGTGCAGTCAGTGGCTGGTTGGCGTTGTTGTAATACTCGCCATTGTAGTGTTGGGCGGCTGGATGTTAACAGCGCGTAGCGTTGCACAGTTGGAGGTGAGCCGCCAGCAGTGGTGGACGTGGGGAGAGAGATGGCGGAGTTTTGAAATTTGTAAGAATTGGTGTCATGAAGTGATATATATATTATGACTACTAAGGTAAATACATTGTTTGTTCTCTATTAACATCTTTCATTTGCTAACTATACCTATCAGTAGTAAGTGCCTTCCGTAGTTTGAATCTTTTATTTAGCTGGCAGTAGTGGCGCTCGCTGTATTGCGGTAGCTTGAGTAACGAAGATTTTTGTGAGGTAAGTGATTTGTGAAACGTATAGGTTAATTTTAGTCAGGGGCATTCTTTCGTAGGGATTTTTGGAAGTCAGACTGCGTTGCGCTAAAAATATTGTGTGTCAGTTTAAGCACAGTCGTGTAATAATTTTTCTAAGGGGACGTTTCAAACTGCCTAATCAGATATTCCTTATCGCAGTATCTATTGTCCCACAGAACTTCAAGTCTATCTCTTCACACCTTAGTGCTTCCATATTCCATTTATTTGCACATTGATCCTTTCTGACTAGCCTCTTAACCTCCAGCCTGGTCTTCATCAATACTAAATTATGATCTGAATTTATATCTGCTCCTGGGTACGCGTTACAATCAAATATCTGATTTCGGAATCTCTGCTATATCATGATGTAGTCTTCCCGTATCTCCCGGCATTTTCCAAGGATACCTCCTCCTCTTGTGATTGCTGAACAGAGTACTCGCTATTACTAGCTCAAGTTTGTTACAGAACTCAATTAGTCTTTCTCCTCTCTCATTCCTACTGCCAAGCTCACCTTCTCCTGTGACCCTTTCTTCTACTCAGCAGCATTATAATCTCCCATTACTGTTAGGTTTTCATCTCCATTTACATACTGAATTGCCCATTCAATATCATCGTATACTTTCTATATCTCTACATCTTCTACTTGCGAAGTCGGCAGATATATTCTTAAACTATTACTGTCGGTGTTGGTTTGCTGTCGATTCTGATGAAAATAACCCTAACATCGAGTTCACTTACTCTCCGCCCTACCTTTCTATTCAAAACTAATACTACTCCCGTTATACCATTTTCTGCTTCTGTTGATATTGCCCTACGCTCATCTGACCAGAAATCTTTGCTTCTCTCCATTTCGTTTCAGTGATCTCCACTATATATAGACCGAGCCTTGCATTTCCCTTTTCCGATTTTCTAGTGTCCCTGTCACGTTCAAACTTCCGACATTGCCTCCCGACTCTTAGAACGTTACCCTTTGTTGGTTATTAAGTATTTTTATCATGGCTACCTCCCTCTTGGCAGTCTCGTCCCAGAGATCTGGATGGGGGACCAGTACGGAATCTTGTGTCAATGGAGAAATCGTCATGACAGTTTTTCACTTACAGGCCACATGTCAAGTGCATTCATATTACGTGTCGTTAACGCACTGGTTTCCATTGCTTTCTTCAGTCTCATGCCATTGATCATTTCTGATTCTGCAGTTGCCACCTGCAGGGTAGTAGGGTGCCTTGAATCTCTGTCCGCTCCTCCGGCCTCTATGCCAAGGTCGTTGGCAGAACGAGGGCAACTTCTGATGGCGTAAGTCTTCTGCCTCCATTGCTGATGATCTTTATTGAGAATTTAAGCAGTGTCGAGGTTTTGATCCGAGGCCTATGACACTGATTACTAGTCAAAGGGGCTGTCCTTAGAGTCACTTACAACGCAAACAAATTTCTTACAACTTGAAATCGGTTATGATACCATTTATCTGACCAGAGGCTGGAATAAAATACAATGATTATTTTTCCGAGATTGATTTCTAATGATGCACGTAATGAAACAAATATACAGAAAATCCTTTACCAGAAGAAGGGACAACTTACTGAAACACTTTGTAAGATGTCCAGAAATAGTTCACTTGCGCTAGGTGAAGCTCTAGACGGTAAAAAACAAAAAGGGCAGGAAAAGCTCAGAACAGGCAAAACAGATAATAGAGTGTCCAGGTTGAGACATTTACATGGATATGACGATAGTAGCACAAGACAATAAAAGGAAGACAGAATAATATCAGGTGAATGTGTTTAACAAAGGAGAAAGTGGTCGAAAAGCGCAACCAATGATTTCGAGCAACAGTATAGGTTTCCATAGAGCCCACAGCTCCTCTAGAGTTGATTTGATGTAACCATAGAGAGAAAACAACAGTGGTCTTAGCCGCCTCTTGCCCACTCTGAAACTAAGTTTATTGTGTGATATCTCTCCCTGTCATTCTAGAAAAGTCAACCAATATGGGATGACAGGAGCCCCTTAATTAGGTCTCCGTTAGCCATGATTTCTTCAGAAATTAATGACGCATATATTTTGTGTCTTTCCGTCTCCAGTGCTTCGCTTTATTAGATTAAATGTGACGCAATTTCAGCTCCCATAGCACGTAGTCTGGACTTAACGGCTTCTATCTTTACTCTCATCGTGTGTAGGTGTTTCTTGAAGTTCCCATGGCCACTCATTAAATCCACCGTGAGTTTAATCTGCCTCCTGCTAAAGATCAGAATAACAGAATTTCTCTTTAAACATGGTTTCGAAGACATTAACTGCCATGTTAATTTTTTCGGGGATTAGTCCAATGTTCTACGTGCTGCCTCCTGATCCAGGTAGGCAGTTTAGATTTTACCATTGCCTTAGTGACGATTAGGATTCTTCTAGGTTTTATCTCCATGTAAAAACATAATACGAGCGAAGCACAATTCAAAATTTACTCATTTTATAAGCACAGTCTTTCAAAAGTTTTCTTATCTGGATAGCACTTTATCCGCCAGTCCTGTACTTGTCGTGAGTATGTGTCGAAATGTAAGCTTCCAGTAGCCAATCTGAGAAACAATACCATTTAGAAAACGTGATTTTTTTTTAGGACAATACAATTACTTTGTACTATGTCCTTAAGCCTACAGATGGAACTTTCGCACTGGGCAAAACTGCAATGTGACAAACGGCAGTAAAATATAGCTCACCCATACTACGGGAAATGTATCTACACTCAGAAACTAAGTGAAAGTGTAGGACAGAAGAGTGTGTCAGGGGCCGTTAGGACTTAAAATTATCCATGAAACTACCTTATATTCTTTTTTTATGACCTGTAAATACAGTACAAAGCGTAGAGTACTATCTTAAGAAGCAGGAACACCCGGATGTAATCTATGTGACGGGTTAACAACATTCGGTCACTTACAATGACCAGCTCGACTTATTTGGTGGTCCTGCAACCAAGAAAGTAAATGCTTAGCTGCTAATCGTTACCGACCTCAACTACACTCCTGGAAATGGAAAAAAAGAGCACATTGACACCAGTGTGTCAGACCCACCATACTTGCTCCGGACACTGCGAGAGGGCTGTACAAGCAATGATCACACGCACGGCACCCACCGCGGCCTGAGCTAGCGAGGCGAGCGCATCGCTGCCGTTGCGCGCTACGCTAACTCGGCCGTTGAGAGCTCGTGAAGAGGTTTCTGTGCTGTGGGAGCCGCGGAGAGCAAATTGTCGTGCGTTGTTTTCACAACGCGTGCAGATTGTCGTGTTCCGCGCCTCACAGCATGGGAAAGAAGGGTGCGCAGAGGAAACCTGCCGTTACGAAGGGGTCCTTCGGTTGCGCAACTCACTGAGTCTGCTGACCATGCAAGGAACTCCCGAGAAGACAGCGCTGTTCGACACCATGACGAACTGCGCACGGAACGAAGTGGTCTACGAGTCTGTCGATACAGACTCGCTGATCTGCGTTCGAGCTGCAAACGTGGCCGACCACAGGGCGATCAAGGTCGCAGTGGCCGACCACATCGTCGACGCGCCGCCGGCGCGTGAGAAGGCACCTTCCGCTGGAAGGATGAAGACGACCGAGGCATTCCTCAGGGGGCTACCTTGGTGCTGTGACGAGGCAGCGGTCCGGGAAGGGCTGATGCGAGCCGGGTTTGGTGGTGCAACCGCAAGGCTGCACAACCGGACCAACAAGAAGAGGGCGCCGCTCTATGCCGTGACTGTGCATACGGTCGACGGCGGGAGCGACATCTTCGACTTGCGGAAGCTGCTGGACTTCCCGGTGACGTCAGAGGCTCTCCCGACCGCCACGGACCCCCAGCCCCAGTGCTTCAGGTGCCAGGGCGAGGGCCATGTTGCGAAGTATTGCCGCAACGCGGTGCGGTGCGTCAAGTGCTCAGGGGAGCACGACAGCCGCGCCTGCAACCGCGGCAGCAACGTTCTGCCGACCTGTGTCCGGTGTGGCGGCCCGCACGTCGCCAGCTGGCGCGGTTGTGCTGCTTTCGCAAGCCGCAGCCGTGTCGGGGGCGGCGAGGCGGCCGCGGCCGCACCGACGCAGCGGAAGAAGCGAAGACGTCAGAAACGGCGTAGGGCGCAGAACAGCCCGGCGCAGCAGAGGGACGGCGCAGCAGCAGCTCCACCTGCCAGGAGCAGGGAAGACCGCTTGGAAACGGGCGGCCAGGACGCAGCCCGCGCTCCCGAGAAGGTACGTGACCTCGAACTCGGCACCGCCGTGAAGGAGGCCACTGCAGCCCTCAGAGCCGTCATTGCGGCAGAGAGGGCTGCCTTCGCAGCCGCCGTGGCTGCAGAGAAAGAAGAGGTCTTAAGGCAGCTGCGAGCAGTCTTCGCCCGAGGCCCCGGCGCAGTAGTACCTGCGAACACTCCTGCGACCTCGCAGAAGGACGTCCGCGCGCGCGGCTGCGGCGTGCTGTAGAGGAGGACGCTGAACGGTAGCCGATCGCTGCCGTTCTGCACCAGCCTGATGAAGCTGCACCAAGTCACCGACGACAAGGCGCAGCAGAGGGCCTAACAGCAACGCATGCGTTGCCGCGCCGAACTCTTATGTTACAGGGAGGAAGCCACTGCAGCCGGCCCAGGAGACTACAAGCGAGCCCAGCCGCAGCACCCGGACTGACCCAGCTAACGGACACGCAGCACATAGGTAACGATGCATGATACCTCAGGCTAACCGACCTCACCTTGCATGCTCTATCGCAGCTAGCAAGCCGCTACTGCCCTTACTACCCGTCCTACTGTCGCAGAGTTTTTTTTTTCCCTTGGCGCTGGCCTTGGCACTTTTTTTCCCTCTGCCCTTACAACCGCTACCCTTCGATCGCTTTCGACCACTTCTATCTCCTGATGGACCATGTAAATGAGTAATCTTACCCAGACGCGTGGACAACATCACAGCCTGCATCCTGTGACGCCTGGTTCAAAACTAACATGCTTACGGAGGTGACGGTAGAACTTTTGGTTTGGTCATCACGTTGGTGCGGGCGTGGAGGGGCCCCATCCTTTAGTACGCACGGCACAGCGGACACACCAGGAACCGCGGTGTTGGCCGTCGAATGGCGCTCGCTGCGCAGCACTTGTGCACCGCCGCCGTCAGTGTCAGCCAGTTTGCCGTGGCATACGGAGCTCCATCGCAGTCTTTAACACTGGTAGCATGCCGCGACAGCGTGGACGTGAACCGTATGTGCAGTTGACGGACTTTGAGCGAGGGCGTATAGTGGGCATGCGGGAGGCCGGCTGGACGTACCGCCGAATTGCTCAACACGTGGGGCGTGAGGTCTCCACAGTACATCGATGTTGTCGCCAGTGGTCGGCGGAAGGTGCACGTGCCCGTCGACCTGGGACCGGACCGCAGCGACGCACGGATGCACGCCAAGACCGTAGGATCCTACGCAGTGCCGTAGGGGACCGCACCGCCACTTCCCAGCAAATTAGGGACACTGTTACTCCTGGGGTATCGGCGAGGACCATTCGCAACCGTCTCCATGAAGCTGGGCTACGGTCCCGCACACCGTTAGGCCGTCTTCCGCTCACGCCCCAACATCGTGCAGCCCGCCTCCAGTGGTGTCGCGACAGGCGTGAATGGAGGGACGAATGGAGACGTGTCGTCTTCAGCGATGTGAGTCGCTTCTGCCTTGGTGCCAATGATGGTCGTATGCGTGTTTGGCGCCGTGCAGGTGAGCGCCACAATCAGGACTGCATACGACCGAGGCACACAGGGCCAACACCCGGCATCATGGTGTGGGGAGCGATCTCCTACACTGGCCGTACACCTCTGGTGATCGTCGAGGGGACACTGAATAGTGCACGGTACATCCAAACCGTCATCGAACCCATCGTTCTACCATTCCTAGACCGGCAAGGAAACTTGCTGTTCCAATAGGACAATGCACGTCCGCATGTATCCCGTGCCACCCAACGTGCTCTAGAAGGTGTATGTCAACTACCCTGGCAAGCAAGATCTCCGGATCTGCCCCCATTGAGCATGTTTGGGACTGGATGAAGCGTCGTCTCACGCGATCTGCACGTCCAGCACGAACGCTGGTCCAACTGAGGCGCCAGGTGGAAATGGCATGGCAATCCGTTCCACAGGACTACATCCAGCATCTCTGCGATCGTCTCCATGGGAGAATAGCAGCCTGCATTGCTGCGAAAGGTGGATATACACTGTACTAGTGCCGACATTGTGCATGCTCTGTTGCCTGTGTCTATGTGCCTGTGGTTCTGTCGGTGTGATCAGGAGTGTATAAGTACACGAATACGTAGAGAATTATGCTCTGTACAGTATTTATATGCAACTTAGATTTAGGTGACAGTGTTGTAACGACAGTGGGATCTGGTGTTATTGTATTGTGAGAGCTAAACCCGCAACTAGCGATTGTCTAACATGTGCAAAGCCTGAAAACACGAGTAAGAGCTGGGATGATAGTATCTATTTTTGTTGCCAAAGCGCCCATGATTCCTACCGAACAATCCGTATCGTACTAGGTAGCTCTCCAGAACTCTTGAGATGTATACTTTGATATACCCTACCGCTTGGAGAAACTGAAACACCAAGACCGAGAGACGTGATCACAATGAAATATTTCCACCGATTAGAGACACGACACTACGCAAATGGTTAGAATTACAGACCTGTACATTCACTGCGACAGTGGAAATTCAGTACAGAGTAGCGCCACCATGTACAGTAAACCGAGCCTCTAGACGTTGTGACGTGGAGTCAAAAGAGCCTGGATATATGCTGCTGGGGAATACTCTGCCAGCAATTTGTAGTCGCGTCCACAAGGCATCGACTGTGGCAGCAGGAGGGCCTGAACGAACAAGTCGCTGACCGACCATATCCCAGACATGTTCGATGGGCGACATGCCAGACGAACGGACATGCCAGGAATCCTGTAGTGACCGTCGCTCTTCGAAACATGCTTCTGCATCCCTCGCCACAAGCGATCGGTCGTTGTCCACCTGAAATGTGGCATATGCGACAGCGTGCAGGAGGGGCAGTATCTCTGGCTGTAAAACCTCCCTGATGTAGAGGTAGCTGTTCGTATCGTTGTGAAGACGTAGGAGGCGAGATCACGTATAGTGTGCAATAGCGCCCCAAACCATCACACTTGGCATTTGCCCGCTATGCCGTTCAACAGTACGGTGTACCAGATTGCGTTCACCACGACAGCGACGAACGCGTATGCCCCCATCACTGTAGAAGTTGGACGGGACTCGTCCGAAGATAATACATTTTACCAGGCCACGGCAGTGTCGGCGTTCACGTGCCCGTTGCAGTTTCCGGTATTAGTGATTTTTGGTCAGTGGAAGCCGACGCAATTGCAGTCCTGCCGCAGAAGTCTGCGTCGAACCGTCGCCGCAGGTATGTCCAAATCCGCTCCAACGTCGTGCCAACATAGTGGACGAAGCTCTTCTACTCGTTGCGTCCAATCGGACAAGATGGCGGTCGTCTTGCGTTGTTGTCACTTTGTGTCGTCCAGTATACTATCAGATCTATGGTAAGGCCCTCTTCTCTTCACTGGTTCCAAATACTGCTCACTGGTAAATCAGCACGCTCTGTAGGAGCCGCTGTGTTCCGTTAAGACAGACCCGTCTAACAGAGACCACTAATTATAAGCAGTTCAAATGCGCTCACATGCCGATATTGCAGGCTTTGGTGTTGGAAAGGCATAGTGGCACATTTCCACTTCGTATGACGACTCCCCGCCGATTGGGCGTTACGCAATACCGACCTGTCCGGTCACACAAAAGAGCGCGCTGTTGGGCCTATGTGTACGCCATCTCTCTGCCGATTAAAAAACTTATTATGAAAAATTGTTCATTTTTAAAATTCAGTAATGATCTCGCCACATATGCTACTAGAACATAGGTGACCGGTTTCGGTCATATCACATTACCATCATCATATGTGTAATTTAATTTAGAAAGTAATAGAGACCTTACTAGATTGACAATAAAATATGACAAAATGCTTATAAGGGTAAAATACAATAAGACTTGTTATACCCATGGCATCCTTTGAAGATGATCGGTAGAGCATTCTTCTCAGCTGCTGTGATGTCAACTGGTGCCAGCAAGTGACGGGCATACGCCTAAATACGAAGATGCTCCGCCTACCTCTTCTCCCTCTACCTCACGTCAACCAATCAGTATAAAACTTGTTCACATAATCGTCAAAACGTAAAAAAAATACAATAATAATATAAAAATAGTTGTGTATAAAATATCTCTTTACAACCATGAAACTACTTAAATGTTGTGTAAAATATCAATTAAAAGCTTTAAAATAACTGTACAGACGATGTATACTCAGTGTGCCCTCTATGTGCAAAGGCGGTACTACCGAAATGGCTTCAGAGTCAACGATGTTGTGAATGTCTTTGGCATTGCGGCATCATATCTATAGGTGAGTTGTGACTCGATTGCAAGTATACACCTATGCTAGATTCAGTCTGTCTGTCTTATATTAAATTTATTTGACACTGGTTATATATGTAATAATGAAATAATCAGCTGCAGAATGCTATGATATTACATAAACTTTATAAAATGCCATGAAACTGATTTATTAAAAATGGAGTTATATTTCGTAATATTTCTAGTTGGAAGTTTAAGACTGTAATATAAATATTTACGTACTGTTCTAAGGAACATTTCTGCCATGGATACAACTGGGTCCTATGATTTTCTGAACAAAAGAATACATACGTGTTCATAGTATTTCGTCAAAGAGATCATAAAAATGTTTTTCACGAAAATCCAACTGTTCATTGAGAAGCACCGACGGTTCATCTCTATAATGGGCATATATCTCAATCTCCTCCAGAATATTTAATAATAAGTCTTTATTAGCGTAATGAAGGACTTGCAAATTCTGTTGTACCCTTTGGCATGCTTATTAAAAGTTATGTGATGGCCGAAGACTGATTTTGCTGCTGGGGTACCTGATGAATGTTCTTTGTATCGTATAGTAAAGCTCCGGCCTGTTTGGCCATGTATATTTTTCTTGCAATCACCACATTGGATCTTGTAAACCCCTGATCTGAGAAATCTATCGTTATCATTACCTGCAGTATGTGTTAATTTATTTTGCAAAGTATTGTTAGTTTCAAATGCTATTGTTGCATTTTGTTAAACATAATGTCAACTTGACGCGTATCAAAAGAACTGGTCTTCGTAATCTGTTTTAGAATAGTTGTTTCTTTTTTGATCTCATTTTCTTCAAGGGGTAATTTTAGCATCCGGTGGATCATTGACTTAAAAATGCTGTTTTATATTATACTTGTTATGGTTTCGCTGTTTTACACGTCGTCTTATCGTGGCGTGTTGCACACCATTACTTCTGAGTGTTTAATTTTGCACAAACACTACTGTATAAACGCTGCGGTGCTGGTAATAAAAGCTAAAATTTGTAAACGAAATTAATGTTCAATTTGTAAGAGTTTTTGTGATAATGGATCCCCTCGCAACAAATTTTTTAACGCTGCAGACACATCATATTTTCTTTTTTTGTAATACACACAACATTTATCAAACACTTTAAAATGCATAAAAGAAAGAAATTGGGATATACAGTCGTGTCGTTCCTGTCCGAGAGAGTGGCAAGCAAGCATCAACCATTCTGCTTGCAATCACTTTATTGGCAATCACGATAGCATTGAAGGTAGGTAAAATCATGTCCTTTCCACGTTACTTTTCGCATGTGGACTTGTCGTACGTAATGCTAGGTCTTTGTTCTCGTTTTCGATTGCTTCAGAACACGTGCTGATCGATATCCGTCTGTGAATTAACCATCTGTAAATTCCAGTGACTTAAGAAAATCTGCTCTCACTCACAAGTATATTTTTAGACAGTTTGTAAAGTTAGTTTTACGTAATTTGGTGGCATGATGTCAGGAAGGAATGTTAAGTGTTCTGACTCGATGTCTTTTCGTATACATAACGGCTAACATGTATCCCAGATTTTTCGTGTATTATATCCTATTTTTGATACATTTTGACTTAGCGAATTCGTTACCTTACACCTTTCATTTGTTCATAAATTTTAACGCGTGTACCTTGCCTCCATGTTTGAGTATTGAATCGCTGTTTCATGCAAAAGGTCCTCCTTTCACTTACATTGCATTTTGCTCAGGAGCACTTTGCACGTGCTTGACACGCTTATAGAGCAAATAGTGTCGCTGATCCAGCTCTCAAGTAAAACGACAGTACAGACGAGGTTATGGTAAATTATTGCTTTCACAACACAAGCTCGACATTTGCAAGTTATTAGGTACTGTACACAATAGACGACACATTTTGCCTACACAGATCGAATCTGTATGGCATAAATTACTACGCTTTGAGGGAGCATCGAATGAAGTTTGAAGCTGATGTACTAGTTCAACATTTAGTTGTGTCACTTCCAGATTACCACCCTACCCCTTCGTCGTGCTTTTTGTAATCTTCGCCATCTCCGGACTCAGTCGTCGAAGTGAGATAGCGTCATCAATGGGTTATATTCAGTTTCTTTAGGTATATTTCAGGGTATCAACCGGGTTCATCAACTTGTATTGATACTCAATTCTAATTTCGTAAGGAATGGCAGGATTACACACTAAATTACCCACAAAAAATACCTCAGGCTCTTAATCACCCACTTCTCGTTCTCTGCCTCACAACTAAACAAATGCTCCTTCTACACTCCTGGAAATGGAAAAAAGAACACATTGACACCGGTGTGTCAGACCCACCATACTTGCTCCGGACACTGCGAGAGGGCTGTACAAGCAATGATCACACGCACGGCACAGCGGACACACCAGGAACCGCGGTGTTGGCCGTCGAATGGCGCTAGCTGCGCAGCATTTGTGCACCGCCGCCGTCAGTGTCAGCCAGTTTGCCGTGGCATACGGAACTCCATCGCGGTCTTCAACACTGGTAGCATGCCGCGACAGCGTGGACATGAACAGTATGTGCAGTTCACGGACTTTGAGCGAGGGCGTATAGTGGGCATGCGGGAGGCCGGGTGGACGTACCGCCGAATTGCTCAACACGTGGGGCGTGAGGTCTCCACAGTACATCGATTTTGTCGCCAGTGGTCGGCAGAAGGTGCACGTGGCCGTCGACCTGGGACCGGACCGCAGCGACGCACGGATGCACGCCAAAACCGTAGGATCCTACGCAGTGCCGTAGGGGACCGCACCGCCACTTCCCAGCAAATTAGGGACACTGTTGGTCCTGGGGTATCGGCGAGGACCATTCGCAACCGTCTCCATGAAGCTGGGCTACGGTCCCGCACACCGTTAGGCCGACTTCCTCTCACGCCCCAACATCGTGCAGCCCGCCCCCAGTGGTGTCGCGACAGGCGTGAATGGAGGGACGAATGGAGACGTGTCGTCTTCAGCGATGAGAGTCGCTTCTGCCTTGGTGCCTATGATGCTCGTATGCGTGTTTGGCGCCTTGCAGGTGAGCGCCACAATCAGGACTGCATACGACCGAGGCACACAGGGCCAACACCCGGCATCATGGTGTGGGGAGCGATCTCCTACACTGGCCGTACACCTCTGGTGATCGTCGAGGGGACACTGAATAGTGCACGGTACATCCAAACCGTCATCGAACCCATCGTTCTACCATTCCTAGACCGGCAAGGGAACTTGCTGTTCCGACAGGACAATGCACGTCCGCATGTATCCCGTGCCACCCAACGTGCTCTAGAAGGTGTAAGTCAACTACCCTGGTCAGCAAGAACTCCGGATCTGTCCCCCATTGAGCATGTTTGGGACTGGATGAAGCGTCGTCTCACGCGGTCTGCACGTCCAGCACGAACGCTGGTCCAACTGAGGCGCCACGTGGAAATGGCATGGCAAGCCGTTCCACAGGACTACATCCAGCATCTCTATGATCGTCTCCATGGGAGAATAGCAGCCTGCATTGCTACGAAAGGTGGATATACACTGTACTAGTGCCGACATTGTGCATGCTCTGTTGCCTGTGTCTATGTGCCTGTGGTTCTGTCAGTGTGATCATGTGATGTATCTGACCCCAGGAATGTGTCAATAAAGTTTCCCCTTCCTGGTACAATGAATTCACGGTGTTCTTATTTCAATTTCCAGGAGTGTATTTTGCTGTTACGTGCCACTCTCCATGCCTCCCTCGCTCACGATAACGATTCAATGTTCTTCTGTACCGACTGTTTTATTTACTTGTCAAATAGCGACCTGTTAATATAATACGAAGCTTTTCTCTATCGCAAAACATCATATAATCCTTCTTTTAAATTTGTCACACCGATATATAATTTTATGTAGGCACATAGAAATATTTTGCTGAAAAGTGTAGTTGGAGTCTCGAACGATGGCGGTCGAGTTTATTCTTGTCCTGCTCACCTACGCTACGCATTCTTCAATGAGCGTTCAGTAGCGTTCTGAGTTTATTGCTCTGGATGCCGCAGCCAATGCAAGCATTGGTTCAAATGGCTCTGAGCACTATGGGACTCAACTGCTGTGGTCATTAGTCCCCTAGAACTTAGAACTACTTAAACCTAACTAACCTAAGAACATCACACACATCCATGCCCGAGGCAGGATTCGAACCTGCGACCGTAGCAGTCGCACGGTTCAATGCGAGCATTAAACGTGCTCTGGCGAGTTATTTAGCGAATTTTTATTCCATCTCTTACAAGTTGTCATCACTAACGGTTGTGGTGACAAATTCTACATAAGCAAGCGAGAGACGTAATTTACAGGCGCAAAGCACGTGTATGCACGTACAACAACTAACGTTTGGAACCGGCGACAATACAATTCCTGTCCGTGCCCCGACCTTAGGAATGCCGGTTATCGCTGAAACAACCGGCTTTTCGTTTGTTTCGTCAGTTTAACCTGAATGTTAAAATCGCTCAAAATAACCGGTTTCTAAAATAACCGATTTTATTTTTTTATTCCAGGTATTTACTGTAATAAACGTAGAAATCGAACAAAGAGTGAAAAATTTTGACTCCCTTAGTTTCAAGGCATATAGAATTAAAATAATAAATTAACTGGCAAATAAAAGAAAACTTAGTCCGTCCACCATTCACTATTTTACTCGAAAAATGATTAGTGGTTGAATACTAAAAATTATTACCTGTACACTGAAATCGATTCAATTTTTTTTATACTCTCCTCAAAAATCATGTTGTAATCAGGGGTCATACCACTATTCGTGCTTTACGAATAATCAGCTCTGAAGGTGAAAACGGGTGTTGGAGAAGTATATTTTTTGTGTTCGTTTACAAAGGCTACAATCAGACAAAACTATGTAATGTAGACGCAGGCAACAGATCAGCTACTCTCTATTTTTATTGTAAACTATGAACAAACTTAAGTTTTTAAGATTTATCCTTATATGTCGCTAGTTGTTAGGCTGCTCCCGTTCTTAATGTTTTTAAGCAAATGTCCCTTACACCTCATTGATACCGCACTCTTTAAAACGTTTCCGAACTAGGTATGGTGTCATTCTGTAATACAACTAATGCCCGACGGCCACAGCGAGAAATTAGCATCTAGACTAGATAGAACAAGACTCGCACACTGCATGTTTATGCGGACCATCCAATAGGCCACGCAACATGGCAACAAGTACATTATTGTCTCAGCTTACCAGTTCTTCTGCCATGTGTTTGTTGCTCGTTTCTGTCGGCATTGTTATTAAAATAGCACTGATCGCGTTTTCCTTTTTCCATAATAACGCAATATTCCAAAGCAATGGGAAATTTATGAATAATATGACTTCTTTAAAAAAATGATTAAAAAACTAATATTTTTAGCACTGCTGCTATGGCTAATTGATATTTCGCCCTTTTACACAGTTATCAGTAAAAAATTAAGAAAACTTGTTATAACCGTGACCAAATAAATGCCGGAAAACATAGGTTATTCAGAACTGAAATACTGGTATCGGTTTTAATCGGTCGGTTTTTACCATCCTTACTCGACCTATGGGAACTACCATCGTTCGTCAATGAGGCTATAACAACACAATATCCAATGTGTAAGCAAACAATAGCAAAAAATGAAAAGTAGTCGATCTACAGACGGTCTTTACAGAATGTATGTAGAAGGAACCACAAAACCTGCATACACTATTGCAGTTCTATCTTGGATGTGTAAGAAAAGGAAAAAAGAAGAAAAGACATTTATATTTGGTTATGGCAATACCTTCACACACCCTATCTTTAGATGTGGCCTCATGTGACTTTTACTGTTGTCTAAGAACAATAAACTATAGCTTACATCGAAAAAATTTTGGTTGAACCATGAGTTCATCAGTATTACACTCGTAAAATACTATTTTAAAGGCTTAAAGAAAATTTCATCTAGAAGAGAAAAAATTACATGAATCTCTTTGGACTAAATTCAGTCGGGTTTATGGAGAAAACATTGGAACATAACTTAACAGTTAGAAAGAAAACGGGGCTTCAAAAAACCTATTAATAGGTTTTTAAATCAAGTTTATCAATTCAGCTCATATAGACAACATCTGCAGAATCGATACAATGAATTATACGAATGCACTCGATCCCGATAGTAGGCTAGTAGTACTGGACAGCGACCTTTGTGAATGTTTTGGACAGCACAGTGACTGACAGCGCTGTGATAAAAGGTGCGTGGGGTGATAGCGGGCACACGGTAAAAGACAGAGATCGTTCGTGTACTTGTGAATTAGGTGCCATGCGCAGCACAGCGCAGTACAGGACAGTCGCCCACTAAATAAGTTACCGGGGTTAAAAGCCTACCCCGCCGCGCGGGCGCCGGCAAACTGCGAATAAAGCTCCAGTGAAGGATACGGTCAGACAAATCACGCTGTACGATAGACAAAATATCCACAACATCGCAATTCTTTTGAAAATGTTTCTTAGCTACGACAATAATTGCTGATGTGTATAGGTGGAAATTCCTATTTGGACGCAAGATTCAATTTAGGAAAATGTGTAGAATTCCCTGAAAAAATTCGTATTCGTACAAATAACCTTTTTCTCAGTTTGTCAGTAACAAGAAGAAAACGAAATGGAGGAAACTTAAAAACGAAATAGGTAAAAGGGTAGACGGTCGACTACGAAAATTGACTAGAAGCTCCAACATGACAAAGCAGAAACAGTTAGAGGAGAAAATGACTATGGAAAAGGCAGATGTCGCCTATAGCAAAATTGAATTCTGAGAAAAGATTAGTAGCTATCTGAATATTAAAGGATCAGATGGCCAGCCAATACTAGGCAAAGAAGAGCAGGTTGATAGGTGGCAGAAATAGAAGGGCTGTAGCAAAGAAACAAATTTGAAGACATCGTTATGGAAAGGGAAGGGAAAATGGCGTTGTGATACTGCGAGAACAAGACCTTATGTACTCTTATTCAAGGCAACACAAGACATATGGGTTTCGAGATATTCCCTTTGAATTATTGAACTTCTTGGGAGAACCAACCATGACATGACTACTGTATCTGGTATGCACGATATTTGCGACACCTGAAGTACCCTCAGACTTCAAGAAGAAGGTAATAATCCCAGTTCCAAAGGAGGCAGCTTCTAACAAGTGTGACTGTTGCCAGACCATCAGTTTAATAAGTCATGGTAGCAAACTACTAACGTGGATTATTTACAGAAAAAGTGGCAAGGCTGGTAGAAACAGATATGCGGGAAGACTACTTTGTTTCCGCAAAAATGTGAGACCCAGGGAGCCAATACCAACCATAAGGGTGACTTTAGATGATAAATTAAAATAGACAAACGTTCTCCTTATTGCATAAGAAGGTTTAAAGAAAGCATTTGTCAATGTTGACGAAAATACACTCTTTACAATCCTGAGAGTAGCGAAAATGAAATACAAGGGCGGTGGGTTATGTAAAACTTTTTCATAGGACAGACTTTAATTATAAGAAACGAGAAACATGAAAGCAAGGCAGTAAGAAAAGATTGTGCTCTATCCCCCGTACTATTCAATTTGTACGTTAAGCAAGCAGTACGGAAATCAAAGAGAAATTTTGAATGGGAATCACAGTTCGTGGAGAAGGATTAAAAATGTTGTGATTTGATGATGACATTGTAATTCTGTCTTCAACGACGGAGGACTTTGAAGAACAGTTGAGTGGAATGGGTAATACCTTGAAGCAAGGTTACTAGATCAACGTCGACAAAAGTAACACAAAGTTAACGGAATGCAGTTGAATCAACCATTTATATACTGGCAGGAGTTAGAAGTCCCGGCAGATTCTGCGTGGAATTATGTAACTCAACAGCCTGCTACAGGAATAGACAGGTCTCTTTCGATAGATCTTGTCCTTTCTACTCTAGATGTCAGCACCTGATGAAAGTCATTCGAAAGCCTATACATCAGCCAGGAATGTGTATTGCAAATGTGTGAAAAAAACTGAGTGTTATGTAAATAAAAATAAAGTTCGTATATGAAATGAAGTGAGTGATAATATTTATTTAATTACTTCTATACACACTAATATTAATTTTGATAAAATTCCAAAATAGTACAATTGAAATATTTAATTATAACGTAGGATGTGATTAGGACTTAGTTGTCCCGTCAGGTCCAGGGCAGTAACTTTACATGTTCACAGGTTACGTTGACCTTTCGTTGTTTTTGTATGATTTTTTACAGCTTTTCCTGCTTCTAGGACCTTTTATAAACAAAAATGTAGCTTTTGCGAAGGCAGTATGGTGTTTCATTTTATAAAAACAACAGAGACAATGAGTGGCTTGTAAATTATTAGCGAACTTAGAAAGACTTTCTTCTGTTTCAGGCTGTGGCTACCCATTACAGAAGAGACTCTTACACAAGTAGAAAATTTTCTGTTTTTTCTCTCCTAAACTTCTGAGGTCTTGAAGGACGTTAACATTTCAGCATGTGCTATCGTGCGACCAAACCACGTAGGACTTCCATACGTTACAGACAGCAATAATAACAACAACAATAACAAAAACATATTTTGTTCCTAGATAAAATGGTGAATGAGATTTTCACTCTGCAGCGGAGTGTGCGCTGATATGAAACTTCCTGGCAGATTAAAACTGCGTGCCCGACCGAGACTCGAACTCGGGACCTTCGCCTTTCGCGGGCAAGTGCTCTACCAACTGAGCTACCCAAGCACGATACACCCCCCGTCCTCACAGATTTACTTCTGCCAGTACCTCGTCTCCTACCTTCCTAACTTTACAGAAGCTCTTCTGCGAAACTTGCAGAACTAGCACTCCTGAAAGAAAGGATATTGCGAAGACATGGCTTAGCCACTCTGAAAATCTCATTCTGGAAACATCCCCCAGGCTGTGGCTAAGCCATGTCTCCGCAATATCCTTTCTTTCAGGAGTGCTAGTTCTGCAAGTTGCAGAGTGAAAAGATATTAAACTATTGTCACTCTACGCCATAAAATAGTTCTAAATGGTCATGGTTGTGTTAAACTAATACAGTTTTGTTTTTTTATTTTAAACTCATAAGTTGAAGTATGCGTTCATTCAATCAAAAACGAACGACATTTTTGTACAAAAAATTAAGAGAAGCGTTTCAAACCCCGAATTTCAAAACTACAAGGGACTGAAGATCATGAATGTAGAAAAACTCGAAAACCAGTACTGTAATAAGATTGTATTTCATAATTTTTTTGGCGTTATTTATTACTGTCGACGCACTAGAGTATTGTACAGATGTTCGTAGAGAGAACGATGTTGTAGAGGAACAGATCTACAAGTGCAAGTGAGACGAGGTCTGATTGAAAAACTGTTATACTGAAATTTGACACGAAAGAAACTTTATTTACAGCCTCAAACCATACTGATACACTGGTGTGCAGAACTTAAGGATGAAAGTAAGTTTAGAAATATGTGTCACTGCCAAGTAACATGGTTCGATGACACTTACACCACACATAGAAACATTTGCCGCAGTATAGCAATGAGGGTAACTGAAAAAATACGTAGTGAGACAAACAGAATTCTCACTTTTATTCAAAGACAATCTTCCACTGAAGTCACCACGATTCATGATGGTCCCGTGAACGTTACAAAAAGGCGGGACACGGTTCTTAGTAGTGTTAGAGGAGAAAGGTTTGGCTGGGTGTTGGTGAGGTTCTCTACCAAGAAGAAACGAATGTTCAAATGTGTGTGAAATCTTATGGGACTTAACTGCTAAGGTCATCAGTCCCCAAGCTTACACACTACTTAAACTAAATTATCCTAAGGACAAACACACACATCCATGCCCGAGGGAGGACTTGAACCTCCGCCAGGATCAGCCGCAGAGTCCATGATACCGAAGAAGAGACGGGCGTACAGAGAAGACTGTAATTATAAGATACGAAGGGAGGCAGTAATCTTGAGAGAGTGGGGGGGAAACAATAGCTTCCTTATTGGTTTATTCAACGTGGCTCCACTACATAACTCGTCAGAAATCGCTACAGACAGGCATGAGGCTGAACACACACGCTCTTTAGCTAATCCATCCAATTCATACAGTCATCAAAGTTTGTATCAGTCTTCTCGTAATATCCTGGCGCTGTAGGCTAGGATAGCATCAAACAGAAGTGAGTGAACACAATCTACTTACTCTGTGTGCGTGGACTCGCTGCAATGACACGGCATCCATGGTACAGACGCAGAATGTGACTTAGGTGTGGCATGGTATGGAGGTGTGCAGCGACGTCTTGAATTTGCGGTGGTCGCGGCGTCCCAGCGGCTTGGCGATGGTGTTGCCGAGAGTCGACGTCTGAACCACCGCTGAAGAGCAGGGACGAGCGTCCGGTGGCATGTTGGTTGACATGTTGTGAAGACAGGCGGAGATCCGTGGGACGTGGTCCGGTGGAGGCAGAGTTACGACGAAGACTTCAGTTCCGTGACGACTTAACACGTGACAGGTGGTAGGTGTGGCCCTGCTGTGCCGATCTTGACGTACTCCGCTGAGCCGAGGGATTAAATGCAGTTGCTCGGTGCTGACTTCGCGGAAGACGGCGTTTGTGTGTCACCTCCTGGAACAGTGTTGGTGCCTGGTGTCCGTCTATTGTCAGGTGGCTTCCTACCTCATCATCACATGGAAGTGTCACGACACGGAAGAGGGCAAGCAGCGATGGGGTGGTTCTGTCAGCAGGACATTGACCTTGGGTGCTGGTATTCCAGCGTCCTGACTTCAGTGCTTAAGCTCTTAACAGCATTGTAAGTGATCACAAAGATGGCAATAAGTGATATACAAAATAACTCCCGTTACCATAAGGCCGTTGAAGTGTTCTTGTGGTCGTTCGTTTCATTCCTCCATCAACTTGTTTGACAACTGCTGAATCATGGCTGATGCTGAAGCAAAGCAAGCGCTGTATCATGTATAAGATACAGAGGCGAGCGAGTGCATGGGACTTACCCTAGTTCACTGCTAGTAGCGTCACGTCATCGTAACGCGCCTGCATATAGTATTGCACCACATTTAACATAAAAGTAAAAATTAAGATTTGTGTGTAAAACTTTGTTAAAGTATAGTTCTATGTAATAATGTTTCAGGTAACAAATCTTAATGTTATAAAATTAGTAGTTTACGTAAAATTCACGTTTTGAAAGAAAAATAGGAGGCGCTAAATAATGACGCTAGGAAGCCAAAATTTGGTGAGAAGGTGCAGTAAGAAGTCATTAATGAGTGGTGCTGGTTTCCAAAACCATAAAACTAAAATTGACTCCAGAATCCGCGTTTTTCGGAAAAATCAGAGGCGCGAAATAATAGAGCTACAATATTGAAAATTGGTAGGATGCTTCAGTTCACCCTAATAATAATAATGGAAATACCACAATCAGTTACCTCTTCTAGTTTTTTTAGTAATTTAGTAAAAACTACTTTTGTGAGTAAAATGTACATAAGCATTATAGATTAAGTACTTTAAATTTTAATGATAAAACAAATTCTTTAAGACCAATGATCAGATAGGACAATTAACAAAGCTACACCAAGTTTTAGTCTTGTAGCATAATTAACAGCTGATACAAGTCTTGATAAAGCTATGGTTCAGAGGTAACAATCTACCGTTAGTTCCATTGTAAAAATTCTAGAGAGTAAAGTTTTAATTTTAGCGGGCTGAGATTTTCTACGTGCTTCTGTACTGCTCAGATGTATGTATACAAAAATTGAGAAGTTTGTAAAGCTATTATTAAATGTGATATTTAAGATTATGTGCCTGAGATAGCGATCATTTGGAGGCTACAGGCATCTGCATAGGAACGGAAAGAACAGATGCTCTCTTGGCGGTACGCGCCGGAGCTATATAAAAAGAGCGGCAGAGGCAGTAGTAAGCTCACTCCGCATTAGACCAACGCCTAGTCCACGCGAGCTTAACGTCCGATCGCGCCTCGCCTCGGGTGACGTCATAGCGGGCTGTGACATGCGCGTACTTAGCAATGTAAACGGACATTGAAAATCGCGAGGACTGTACACCGTCCTGGATCGTTTAGACTTCGGTAACAAACTGTTATTGTGCCGTCCGTGTGAAGTATAATTCCGCGTGGCAAGTGGTGACTAACTCCACTTTTAAGGCGAGCATTAATTTTTTTTTTTAACATTATTGCGAACTATTAATAGAGCACCGTTAGTTAGAGTAATGAACTATTCGGGAGGAACTTGCTGTAGAAGTCGCCTCTGAACTATTAAACGATTGGCTGAATTAACAATATTTAATGTCTTTAGCATTTTCAGAAGTTTCGAGTAATTTGTGTGAGCCTTTAAGATAATAAAATCTGGTTTGGAACTTTAAATTTTATTGAAGCAGCCCTAATCCCGTGAAGAACTATGGATATTTTTCGTTTAGCTGTACAGGAATGTGGCCGTGCAGACTGGGAACTAAGGTCAGTAAGTTTCCCTTCGCTTTCTGACTGGCCACCAAATTAGTTGCCAGGCTCGCGTGATTTAAGGTGCCAATGTTCAACTTTCATTCAACATTAAACAACGACTTCTTCGCCGTCCCACATATGTTGCATCGGCAATAGTCTGTTACGTGAAATGAACATTCAAACAACTCATTCGACGACTTCTTCGCCGCCCCACATATGGTGCTTATCGGCCGGGAAAACTGAATTAAAAGCAAATAAAAGTGCTCGATGTGTGAAAGCGATTGGTATAAATTAACGAACTCGGTAGGCAATAACAGGACACTGAATTGAACTAGTGTGGGAACAGTGTTACTAGTAAAGGCGGGTGTAGTGTATAAACAATAAGTGTCTACCGCTGTACGTTGGTTAGTGACGATGGTGAGGAAGGCGACGATGCTGGATCGCGGCTGCCGACGGCGCTGAGACTAAAGGAAGACGGTGCGTCATCGCGGAGCTGCGCTGATCTGCGAGACAGCTGCCGGCTGCGCCGAGCGGTCAACGGTGCCTTGCTGCCCCCCCCTGGAGCTATTGCAGTAGGCGATTCCTGTGGCGGTACTCGACGCTACAGCTGCTGCTGCTGCCTTCAATACGTCGCGACGCGTCGCATCACGATTGCTGGTACACCGCGACGACATCATTCGTCGAAATCAAGCATTTAAGTTAAGTCAAAGACTTTTAAAATATTTATTAACTGCTGCTAACAAACTAAAAGATATGGAAAGTAGTGTACATTTCAGAAGGGAACCGGTCTCTGACCAAGAATCCTCAGGATCAGGAATTGAGTTTAATGAGGATGGTTCCATTAATCCCTCAAATATTGAACTAGAACGTAATTTGTCACCAGTAAATTATGACTTTAATTTAAATGAGAGTGCAGGGATGCAATCAATAAGTGAAATAGAAGTCAAAAGGGAGCCAGTAGAGTTGCTAACTTTGTCAGGTAGTGAAACTGAGCTCAATATATCTCCAGCTCAGTCAAGTCAAGAGATACAAAGTATCAAGGTAGAAGCTCCGGATTGGATGCAAATACTGTTTGCCAAACTCGAATCAAACCAAAATAAAATTGAGGCTAAAATTGAAAATAGTAATAAAGAGTTGGAGAATAAAATTGAGGCTAAAATTGAGGATAGTAATAAAGAACTAAAAGAAGAACTGCAATCAAAATGGAATAGTTTGAATTATAAGATAGATGCTATTCATCATGACATTCAAGTAAAAGTAGGGCAACAGTTAACTAAAATGCACAGTACTTTCAAATGTGAAATAGATCAAATTCAAAAAAATTATCAAGAGGCAGATGAACTTTTGGAAGTGAGGTTGTCCGAAAGATTGAGCAACGAGTCCAAACTTTGCTCTGACAAAGTTAAAGAGGTACAAATTAAAGTAGATACTTGTCAGAAAAACATTGAGAAAGTAAAAGAAACCTGTACCGAAATTCGTGGTGCAGTGGAACAAAGATGTTCTGCCAGGGTAGAAGCAGTAGAGTCACAAGTAGAGGAATTAAATACTAACATTGCTAACCTAGAAAATAGAGTAACCTCTGTTAATTCTAGTCATTCTACTGTACAGCATGTGACTTCAGTTGACGCCGCTTTTATAGGGTGTCGACAGTTTTTGCGCTTTGATCCTGATAAGTACATTCACCCTCTTGAATTTTGGAATGACTTTGAGGATGTTCTCCCCAACACTTGGTCAGAAAGAGAAAAAATTTCATTTATAAGAAGTCATTTGTCAGGTGATGCTTTGCGATGGTCAGCGGATGTAATGATCAAATGTAAAACTTTATCTGAATTTAAGTCTGCATTTCTCAACGAATACTGGTCACATAACAAACAAAATGATGTGTTAAGGGAATTCTGGAGTGGTAAGAAGTTTTTCCCAGGGCGTGAATCAGTAAAGGATTTCGCTAGGAAGTGGGTTTCAAGACTGTCACATTTGACAGAAAAGATGAAGCCAGATATGATCATTATGGGTTTAGAAGGTAAGCTGCCGTGGTACTGGCAGAAGAGGATCATTTCCGCCCCTAGAGATAATATAGACAAATTTATTGAATATCTGGAAAGAGTGGAAAGAGTAGCTGCTGCTGAGGAGCAGGTGCAGCAGAATAACAAATCTTCTAACAATCACGTACAAAATAATGGAAACGTGAACGTTAGAAATATGGAAGTTAGGCACACCAAAACAAACTATCGAAACCAAAGCCGTGGCAGAGGAAGAGGGGGTAGATACTCACCACGCTTTCGTAACAACTACTATGATGAAAGTGGAGAAGTAAATACTATGCCATTAAGACAAGAAGGGAGTCATGATGCTACTATATCTAGTGGTGTCACAGATGAACACAACAGGCCGCGTGTGGTAAACTAAATCCCGTCTATGAGGAAACTGGCGCTCACCAGGCGGTAACAGTAACACAGCCAGTAACGGAAACACAGACAATCAGCCAACATACACAGACAGACAACATGGATGACGAAATAAATACAGATAATACCAGTGATGTGTTAAGCCACTCTCACAAAATAGTGGATAGTATTTTGGATACACTAGAAAAATGGGTCAAGGAAGAACAGGAACTCAAGGTAGATAATGGGGAAGAAATAGATAATGGGTTTGAGTCTGATGGGAATAATGATGAAGTAAAAGCTTACATCATCGATGAAAATGGCAATCTAAAAGCTGAAGTAGAAGTAGCAGAAGTAGGATCAGTACTGCAAAACTTTAGAGAGGAGGAAATGATGAATGAAGGGGGTAGAAATAGTAACGAGGTGAAAGAATCTAGTAGCTGTGTAAACGTGCCACAAATGGTTGAAGGTGACGACATTCTTATGAACAGCAATATTGCGCAGGGACGCAGTTGCTCAGAGGTAGAGGATAGTTTGGCTGATGTGCAGCAAACAAAAGTAGAAAAAGTCGTCAGATGCTTCGATTTAAAGTTAGTGGACAGATTAGAGAAAGCAGCTAAGATTATAGAGCATGATGAGCCCCAGGATGTAAATGTAAATGTAATTGCAACTGATCAGAATTACTTTAGCTGGAAGAACATAGAACGAGATTTATTAGACGAGGTGTGTGAGCAACCTGTTCAATGTAAAATAACTCACCCTGTTATCAAAGTAAACATATCAGGAGTCACTGTGCGTTGTCTGCTTGACAGTGGCAGTGAAGCAAGTGCTTTATCACAAACATTTTTTGACACCATACCCAATAAAGAGAAGTTAACAGTTATGAAAGTAAGTGGCTTAAAGATTATAGGTGCTACTGGAAAAGTCTCTAGACCAGTTCAACACGAAGCTTTGATACCCATTGGTATAAATGACGTAGTAATAGATCATCCTTGTTTGATTGTGCTAGGCTTAAGTGTTGATATGTTGATTGGTACTGATTTCTTATCAAAGTACCAGGGAAAGATCAATTTTGATCAGAACAACTTAATTTTAACTTTACCTGACTCTAAAGTGATAAGAGAGTCTTTTATAGGAAGTCATATAGGCGGTAGTAATGAAACTTGGGAACTGCCTATTAGAGTAATAAAGAATAAAGGATACTTGCAGGAAAATTTGGTTTTCAGTGAGAATGAGGAAAGTGCTAAGGTTGAAGAGAGACACATCCTAAAGGAAATAGAGGAAAAGGTACAATCAACAAAGCAAATTGCTGACGAACAAAGATCAGAGTTAAAGAGTGTGTTAACTAAGCATAGTAATGTATTCTCAAACGCACCTGGTGAAGTTAAAGGTTATGAATGCCATTTGAATATCAAGCCTGGGAAGGTATTTTTTAAGAAGCCTTATCCAATACATGATGCAAGGGCTTCCCCCACTAGTTTTAAAATTGGTGAGCTAGTGCTGGTCAAAACAAAAGAAAAATCAAAGAAAATTTCTGCAGAAACTAAAAAGTTTATGCATGTATATCATGGACCATTTAGAATAGTAAGTAAACCTCATGCAAATGCCTATCGTTTGGAATATCCAAAGAGTAAGAGAGAACTAGGTCTAAGAAATATTGTGGATCTAAAGGAATTTAAAATTAACAGTAATTAATTACTGTAGGGAGTCTGCCACTCTTTGGCGGATGCACGGTTTGGCGTACCGTGCAGTCCCAGCTGGGTGAAACTTTATTTCCTTTTCAAGTTTCATTCCCTTCTTCTGGTCTATCATAACAGGTAAGAATCACATATGTCTTCATGTTGTATATATGCTATTAGGTTTTAAGTATTCTTAGTAAGGATCTACCTAGTGAATGGCAAAACAAAAGTCTGAGTACCAATAAGAGGCAAACATGGCTAAAATAAATAAATTAAAATATTTCATGTAATTGTAAAGGGTTAGAAACTACAACTAAGGGAGACACTTTGCAGTATACGAAGTACGGTATGAATATGAATAATCCATGAGATTATGCAGAAGGTAGTATGTTGCTAGAAATAAGGTTGTCTGAAGGAAAACAGCGTAAGAAGGTAATGCTCATAGAGGCAAGCAATGGCGTTTTAGAATTAAATAAATGGAGATGTGTGGAAGTGGTGTGAGGATCGCACCAAATATATAGAAACAGGACGTCAATAGGCTGACAAAAGGAAAAGGGAGAAAGAAGTGGAGAAATGAAGTATTTTGAATCTGGAAGAAAAGGGAGAAAATGAATAAGGTGAAGAAGTGAAGTAAGTAAATTGAAGTAAATGATGTAGGATTAAAGAATAATTCCCTCACGTCTCGTGAAATGGTGAAAAACGCTAAATCTTGCTTGAGGCAAATAAATAGTTAAACAGACAACAGAAACACACAAATATTGGAAAATGCAGAAATTTGGAATCGGTATACTGAAAATAACTAATTTCTTTAGTAATTCATACAATAAAGCAAAGTGCTGGTCAGCAAATGACTTCTTTGATGAACTAATCCATACGATAATTAAGCCAGAGTACATTAAAACTAAAAGGTTACTCAATTTTCTAAGTTGAAGCAAGATCTTAATATATTAATTTGCTAAAAGAATTTTCACTATTTAGGAACCTAAAAGATTATTTATGAAAGAAGAAAGTAGGAGCTATTGTATCAGATACGGCTTAGTGCTAAATGTCTTTCTGACAACTTCACAATTAGTAAAATAGTGCCAGAATATAAACTATAAAATGTACTTTGTCCTACCTTAGATATAAGTTGAAAACAGAAACTTAGACTGTATTGTCTGTTTCTCAGGGACATGCAGGCTGCATGAATGACTGACAACAAGCGGTAGCGAGATTGGAAGTAGAGACGCAAACCACAGTGAATACAATTTCCTCCCACAATTTTGTCAATCAGTGAAATTAAATGAGTGTTACAATAGGACACCCACCACAGTGCCGAGTATTATAGTAAAAGAAAAATGTGAGTGCGTTGCAGTGATAAAAGTCGTGTGTATTTTCTTTTTCAGGAAGAGACTGATTTTAAAGAAAAAAAAATAACTATTTTGTAACCATTGAAAAATTTATATTTCCATGTAAATGTATGTAAATAATTTGTGAATGTCTTCTGTACTAGGTTTTCTATGTGTATATGAGTATGGTTATTTTGTGTATGTAGTAATAAGGAATTTCCTAAGAAGAAGCAACTTAAGTTGAAAGAGGTATACTAAAGTAATCCATCGCTTGTTTGTTCTTTTAGAAATTTAATTTTGTTCAAAAATAGATTTTCACGAAAATTAAAAAGCGGGTGATGAAGCAAAGCAAGCGCTGTATCATGTATAAGATACAGAGGCGAGCGAGTGCACGGGACTTACCCTAGTTCACTGCTAGTAGCGTCACGTCATCGTAACGCGCCTGCATATAGTATTGCACCACATTTAACATAAAAGTAAAAATTAAGATTTGTGTGTAAAACTTTGTTAAAGTATAGTTCTATGTAATAATGTTTCAGGTAACAAATCTTAATGTTATAAAATTAGTAGTTTACGTAAAATTCACGTTTTGAAAGAAAAATAGGAGGCGCTAAATAATGACGCTAGGAAGCCAAAATTTGGTGAGAAGGTGCAGTAAGAAGTCATTAATGAGTGGTGCTGGTTTCCAAAACCATAAAACTAAAATTGACTCCAGAATCCGCGTTTTTCGGAAAAATCAGAGGCGCGAAATAATAGAGCTACAATATTGAAAATTGGTAGGATGCTTCAGTTCACCCTAATAATAATAATGGAAATACCACAATCAGTTACCTCTTCTAGTTTTTTTAGTAATTTAGTAAAAACTACTTTTGTGAGTAAAATGTACATAAGCATTATAGATTAAGTACTTTAAATTTTAATGATAAAACAAATTCTTTAAGACCAATGATCAGATAGGACAATTAACAAAGCTACACCAAGTTTTAGTCTTGTAGCATAATTAACAGCTGATACAAGTCTTGATAAAGCTATGGTTCAGAGGTAACAATCTACCGTTAGTTCCATTGTAAAAATTCTAGAGAGTAAAGTTTTAATTTTAGCGGGCTGAGATTTTCTACGTGCTTCTGTACTGCTCAGATGTATGTATACAAAAATTGAGAAGTTTGTAAAGCTATTATTAAATGTGATATTTAAGATTATGTGCCTGAGATAGCGATCATTTGCAGGCTGCAGGCATCTGCATAGGAACGGAAAGAACAGATGCTCTCTTGGCGGTACGCGCCGGAGCTATATAAAAAGAGCGGCAGAGGCAGTAGTAAGCTCACTCCGCATTAGACCAACGCCTAGTCCACGCGAGCTTAACGTCCGATCGCGCCTCGCCTCGGGTGACGTCATAGCGGGCTGTGACATGCGCGTACTTAGCAATGTAAACGGACATTGAAAATCGCGAGGACTGTACACCGTCCTGGATCGTTTAGTCTTCGGTAACAAACTGTTATTGTGCCGTTCCGTGTGAAGTATAATTCCGCGTGGCAAGTGGTGACTAACTCCACTTTTAAGGCGAGCATTAATTTTTTTTTTTTTTAACATTATTGCGAACTATTAATAGAGCACCGTTAGTTAGAGTAATGAACTATTCGGGAGGAACTTGCTGTAGAAGTCGCCTCTGAACTATTAAACGATTGGCTGAATTAACAATATTTAATGTCTTTAGCATTTTCAGAAATTTCGAGTAATTTGTGTGAGCCTTTAAGATAATAAAATCTTGTTTGGAACTTTAAATTTTATTGAAGCAGCCCTAATCCCGTGAAGAACTATGGATATTTTTCGTTTAGCTGGGCTGTACAGGAATGTGGCCGTGCAGACTGGGAACTAAGGTCAGTAAGTTTCCCTTCGCTTTCTGACTGGCCACCAAATTAGTTGCCAGGCTCGCGTGATTTAAGGTGGCAATGTTCAACTTTCATTCAACATTAAACAACGACTTCTGCGCCGTCCCACATATGTTGCATCGGCAATAGTCTGTTACGTGAAATGAACATTCAAACAACTCATTCGACAACTTCTTCGCCGCCCCACAATGCGTGTGAGCGTGCTGCAGAACATTTCCCCAATGCATTCCACATTTGATCCATGGTATGTGATTCAGAGCAATGAGAAACCAGTTTAAATGGTTCAAATGGCTCTAAGCACTGTGGGACTTAACATCTGAGGTCATCAGTCCCCTAAACTTAGAACTACTTAAACATAACTAACCTAAGGACAGCACACACATCCATGCCCAAGGTGGGATTAGAACCTGCGACCGTAGCAGCAGCGTGGTTCGGGACTGAAGCTCCTTGAACCGTTCGGCCTCAGCCGCCGGAGAAGCCAGTCCAGTCGCCAAACATCCTCCCATTACAAAAACTTCTCCATTTGGGCAGTTCGATGTGTTCGCGGATTGTCATTCATGACGAAGCAGTGCAGTATCACAGTAATGTTGATTGGTGAATGTACCGCACTGAGAGATTTTAAGATCCATATGCCAATGTACGTCTACATCTAAATGATTATTCTGCAATCTACAATTAAGTGCCTAGAAGAGGGTTCATCTAACAACCTTCAAGCTATTTCTCTACAGTTGCACTCTAGAACACCACGCGGGAAAAACGAACACTCAAATCTTTCAGTACGAGCTTTTATTTCGCTTATTTTTGATGGTGATCAGTTCTCCCGAAGTAGGAAGGCGATCCTGCCTCGACGAAAGTCAGCGTGGTTAATGGCTCTGAGCACTATGGACTTAACTTCTGAGGTCATCAATCCCCTGGAACTTAGAACTACTTAAACCTAACTAACCTAAGGACATCACACACAGCCATGCCCGAGGCAGGATTCGAACCTGCTACCGTAGCGGTCGCGCGGTTCCAGACTGTAGCGCCTAGAACCGCTCGGCCACCCAGGCTGGCACATAAAGGTTAATATCTCACTGCATCCCAGCAAGCCGATTCTACTTTTTAGTGTAGTTTACGAAATTCCTTTGCTCTTAGAGTATTCTACATTTTCTTGCATCGTTTATGACACAATGTGAGATCTATTAATGCTCTGTGTACAAACATAGATTAATGTTCACATGAAGTATCAATTCCATAATGACTGACCCCAGGGGCCCTCTTGTGTATCGTTCATACCGATCGGTGCAGTAAGTTAGCCTCGGTAGTGACGTCATTTTCGGCTCTTTAGATGAAGTTGCTATTCTGTAAGCGTCTGAGACCTGTTACCGATCGGTCCTCCTGTCGATTTTTCGAAAACTGTACCTAGAATAGAATTACAATGAAATCCTGACCATTATCTGCTTACAAGCATGGATAAATATCAACTGGGACAGTTGAAAATGTGTGCTCCGACTGTGACTCCAACCTGGGATCTCCTGCTTACACGGCAGACGCTCTGTCTGACTGAGCCATGGAGGACACAGAGGATAGTGCGACTGCAGGGAATAATCTCTAGCCGCTCCCCGTGAGACCCACATTTCCAACTTACTGTCAACACACTACATTTTTGTGCTCCTTAATGTTTGCCACCTCCATTCGCGTATCACATCCGTGGCACTATCTCCTATTTCGTGATAATCCAAAGCGAGCTGCCTTTCTATGGAGTTTTCCGATGTACTCAGTGAATCATATCTCATGCAGATCCCACATCGCACAGCAATACTCCTGAGTATGGCGGACAAGTGTAGTGAAAACAGTCTCTTTAGTAGATATGTTACATTTTCTAAGTATTCTGCCAATAAATCGCAGTTACTGGTTTGCTTTCCCACAACAGTATCTAAGTGATACTTCCAGTTTAACTTATTCATCATAATATTGCCTAAGTATTTAGTTGAATTTACAGCCTTTAGATTTGAGTTATTTATCATGTAACCGAAATTTAGCTTACTCCTTTTAGTACTATTGAGGATAACTTCACACCTCTGATTATTTAGAGTCAAATGGCAATTTTCACTCCTTACAGATATCTTATTTAAATGATTTTGCATTCGTGTTTGAACATCTTGTAACATCACGAATGGTTCAAATGGCTCTGAGCACTATGGGACTTAACATCTGTGGTCATCAGTCCCCTAGAACTTAAAACTACTTAAACCTAACTAACCTAAGGACATCACACACATCCAAGCCCGAGGCAGGATTCGAACCTGCGACCGTAGCAGTCACACGGTTCCGGACTGAGCGCCTAGAACCGCTAGACCACCGCGGCCGGCTGTAACATCACAAGACGGTAAATAAATGTCATCTGCAAACAATCTAAGAGAGTTTCTCAGATTATCTCCTAAATCGTTTATATAGATTAGGAACAGAATAACGATATATACTGCTATTGTGAATAGCTCAGTTGTCAGTTCAGTTGAAGACGAATGGAGATTTATGAAAAGAGTAATTACAGCAGTTGGAAAGAAATGAATGCATGAAAAATTTGAACAAATAGAAAACGAAAGGACTGTCGGAAGGACTGGCTCATTGTATAGAAAGTCAAAACAAAATTCGATTAACTTGAAAGCGAGAGCGGTAACATGAAGAGTGCAACGGGAAATCCGCTGTTAAATGCAGAGGAGGGCAGATAGGAGGAAAGAGGATATTGAAGGCCTCTATAAGGGGGAAGACTTGTCTGATAACGCAATAGAAGATGAAAAGGAAGTAGACAGAGAAGAGATAGGGGCTCAGGCATTAGAATCGAACGATTTTACATAATAAGGGAGAAGGGCTGGATGATATTCAATTGGAATTTCTAAAATCGTGGGGGGAAGAGGCAACAAGACGATTATTCATTTTGGTGCTTAGAATATATGAGACTGGCGACACGATCAGACTTTCGCAAAAAAGTCATCCACTCAATTCCGAATGTAGCAAGAGGCCCCAAGTACGAGAATTATCGCACGATTATATTAACAGCTGACGCATCCAAGTTGATGACAAGAATAATACACAGCAGAATGGAAAAGAACTTTGAGGATATGTTAGATAACGATCAGCTTGATTTCAGGAGAGGTGAAGGTACCAGAGAGTTAGTTCAGACGTTGCGATTGATAATAAAAGCAAGACTGAAGAAAAATCAAGACACGTCCATATGATTTGTCGACCTGGAAAAGCGTTCGACAATGTAAAATGGTACAAGATGTTCGGAACTCTGAGAAAATAGGGGGAAGCTATAGGGAAAGACGGGTAATATGCATTAAGTACATGAACCAAGAGGGAACAGTAAGACTAGAAGACGAAGAGCCTAGTGGTCGGATTAAAAAGGGTGTAAGACAGGGATGTAGTCTTCTGTCCCTACTATTCAAACTACATATCGAAGAAGCAATGAGGGAAATAAAAATGAAAGGTTCGCGAGAGGGATTGGAATACAAGGTGAAGGTCTTGAATGATAGGATTCGCTAATGACGTTGGTATTCTCAGTGAAAGTTAACAAGAATTACAGGATATGTTGAGATGAATGAACAGTATATTGAATACGGAATATAGTTTGAGGGTAAGTCGAAGAAAGATGAAAATAATGAGAAATAGCAGAAATCAGACAGCGAGCAACTTAACGCCAAGACTGGTAATCACGAAGTAGTCGACCTTAAGGAATTCTGCTTCATAGGCAGCAAAATAACCCATGATTGTCGCAGCAAGGATGACATAAAAATCAGACTACCATTGCAAGGCAAGAGAAGGCTGTTAGTATTAAATACAGGTTTAATTTGAAGAAGAAACTTTCGAGAATGTACGTTTGAAGCACAGCGTTGTATCTTAGTGAAACATGGGCTGTGTGAAAACTAACAGAAGATAATCGAAGCCTCTGAGATGCGGTGATACAGAAGAATCTAGAAAATTAGTTGGACTGAGAAAGTACCGAATAAGGAGGTTTTCCGCAGAATCAGCGAGGAAAGAAACAGGGAAAACACAAAGAAAAAAAGGGCTCAGAATGGTAGGACATCTTTTAACACATCAGGAAATAAGTTCCATGGTGCTAAAAGGTGATATAAAGGGTAAAAACTATAGAGGAAGTCAGAGCTTGGAATACATGCACCAAATAATTGAGGACGTAGGTTGCAATCGCTACCGTGAGATGAAAAGGCTGGCACAGGAGAGGAAATCTTACTTCGGTTTTACTCAATGACTTTCCGTCACCTACTACGAACTGTGACCTTTCTGACGAGAAATCACGAATTCAGCCGCACAACTGATACTCCATAAGTACATAATTTGATTAGAAGTCGCTTGTGAGGTATCAAAGGCTTCTGGAAATCCAAAAATATGGAATCGCTTTGACATTGCCTGTCGATATCACTCATTACTTCGCCAGAATAAAGAACTAGTTGCGTTTCACAAGAACGATATTTTCGGAATCCGTGTTGGATAACTGTCAATAAATCGTTTTTTTCGATGTAATTAATAATTTTTGAACACAGTATATGTTCCAGAATCCTACTGAAAATCGACGTTATTGATATGAGCCTACAGGTCAGCGGATCACTCATATTTTCTTTCTTGGGTGTTGATGTGACTTGTACAACTTTCCAGTCTTTGGGTACGGAAGTTCCTACAAGCGAGCGGTTGTATATGATTACTAAGTATGGAGTTTTTGTGTCACCATACTCTGAAAGAAATGTCACTGATGTACAATCTGGATCTGCGGTTTTGCCTTTATTAAGTGATTTAAGACGCTTCGCACACAGAGAACATCAGCTTCTAAGTTACTCCTGCTGGCAGTTGCCCTTGATTCAAAATTCGGAATATTTACTTGCTCTTCTTTGGTGAAGGAATTGCTGAAAACGTTGTTTAGTAGCTCTGCCTTAGTGGCACTGCCACCAGTAATATTACCATTCTTATCGTGCAATGAAGGTATTGGTGTATTTTACACGCGTCCAGAATCTCCATGTTTTTTTTTCTGCCAAATTTCGAGACAAAGTTTCGTTGTGGAAACTGTTAAAATCGTCTCGCACTGAAGTTCACTCTAAATTTCGACCTTCTGTAAAACTTCGCTAATCTTGGGGGGGGGGGGTAACATTATGGCTCCGTACATCATAGCACATGGATCACCAAAACCATCATGTTCAACACTGAACGGAACACGTAATGTACTCGCGAACACTGTCAAACACTTTAGTTTTGGTGGGCGGTGTGGTGTAGTGATGCATAACGTTACATGGGCGTACTGAGCTCTACATTTTTGAATATACTTCTATAACCAGTCAACGTCCGCAGTTCGTGGTCTTGCGGTAGCGTTCTCGCTTCCATCGCACTGGGTCCCGGGTTCGAATCCAGCCGGGATCAGTGATTTTTTCCTGCCTCGAGATAATTGGGTGTTGTTGTGTCGTCTTCATCATCATCATTCATCCCCATTACGATCGGAGGAAGGCAATGGTTTGAGGAAAGCTGGATATGAGAAGTTCTCCAGGGCTCGGGATAGAAGTCTGCGTAGAGGATTACATTTTACAAGTTTGGCAAGGATTTCTAGGAAGGACTGAAAGCATTTTTCCAGGTGACAATAGGTGTTACTGTCGTGACCAGGACCAGAGTTTCATTTTGTGTGGTATAGTTGTTTGATGTTCTATGTTGGGACTGCTGTATTCTATTTGTGGTCAACATATGTAGAACTAGGAGCAAGAGGTGGAACACAGATGGCAGTCCATTCGTGGACTATAATGTCAGATGCAGTGTAGTTTATTAACCTTTATGTAACGAAACTTCCTGGCAGATTAAAACTGTGTGCCGGACCGAGACTCGAACTCGGGACCTTTGCCTTTCGCGGGCAAGTGCTCTACCAACTGAGCTACCAAAGCACGATACACACCCCGTCCTCACAGATTTACTTCTGCCAGTACCTCGTCTCCTACCTTCCAAACTTTACAGAAGCTCTCCTGTGAACCTTGCAGAACTAGCACTCCTGAAAGAAATGATATTGGGGAGACATGGCTTAGCGACAGCCTGGGGGATGTTTCCAGAATGAAATTTTCACTCTGCAGCGGAGCGTGCGCTGATATGAAGCTTCCTGGCAGATTAAAACTGTGTGCCGGACCGAGACTCGAAATCGGGACCTTTGCCATTCGCGGATAAATGCTCTGCCATCTGTGCCACCCAAGCACGACTCACGCCGCGTCCTCACAGATTTACTTCTATCAGTACCTCGTCTCCTACCTTCCAAACTTTACAAAAGCTCTCCTGTGAATCCGCAATATCCTTTCTTTCAGGAGTGTTAGTTCTGCAAGGTTCGCAGGAGAGCTTCTGTGAAGTTTGGAAGGTAGGAGACGACATACAGGCAGAAGTAAAGCTGTGAGGACGCGGCGTGAGTCATGCTTGGGTAGTTCAGTTCGTAGAGCACTTGCCCGCAAAAGGCCAAGTTCCCGAGTTCGAGTCTCAGTCCGGCACACAGTTTTAATCTGCCAGGAAGTTTCATATCAGCGCACACTCCGCTGCAGAGTGAAAATCTCATTCTTGAACCTTTATTTAGATCGTCACGCAAAGAGGATTACTGCACTAGAACTACAATCAGTGAGATAGTAAGAAGGGTTTCCAATATGACACAGAAAGTACACGATACTACCACTTGTCATTTGGCTTCGATGTCTTCAGGAATTTGTGATTTATGTATTTCGAATACTTCTGATAGGTTGTTCGATCGAGCACCCTCTAAGTAGTTAAAATCACTAACATCAGCCAAGGACCTATTCGTAAAATAAGGTAATTGTACTAATGAATAAACCGACCAGTGGTTTCAAGTGTTGTGGTGACGCACCGGCCACTAGCGACATGTGCTGCCGCCTGGCGACTCTGCAGCCCGGAGAACTCGGCGGGGGATATCTCCCTCCGCAGGGCAGACCTCTTCCACCCGCGACTACCACAGCGCCGGTAATCCGCTATCATAGCCAACCTCATTACGATGCAAATGCGGGCTCTTCTCAAGTCTGCAGCTACTGCTTTCTTTCTGCCCTTTCTTCTCCCACTCTTCCTCCTGCTCCTCGGCGCCTGGGTCCCTCCTCCATCTTTCTTTTTTTTCCTGCCTTATATAAAAAGAAATTCGCCTCATCAAACTAAATGCCTTTATTTTACAGCTCTCTTTACCTCCAGGGGATTCCATCCGCTAAGCTATTCACTTTATATTCCGGTTCCTTTCCACTCGGAAATATTTTCTAAGCCGAAGAAATCTCCGGGCTCGCTGTAACAGCGTTCTCCGGGCTTAGCGCTTCGTTAGCGCGGCTACCCTCGCTGGCGGCGACAGCTCCTGCAGTAAACAAACAAATCCCGACGGCGTTTCCAGGGTTTGTGTCAGAATCCTGAGTACTCGGACGACCGCCCTCTCAATGACTCGGATGTATCCGTTACGTGCTGGTTAATGAAACCGTAACACGAGCTGTTATGTACGAGCTCTCCTCGTTTAAAATCGATCGGGGTGGGATAGTGGGTAGGACACGCTGACTAAAGTGGTAAGGAGCTGGGTCGAAATTCAAACGGTTCAAATGGTTCTGAGCACTATGGGACTTTACAACTGACGTCATCAGTCCCCTAGAACTTAGAACTACTTAAACGTAACTAACCTAAGGACATCAGATACATCCTTGCTCGAGGCAGGATTCGAACCTGCGACTGTAGCCGTCGCGTGGTTCCAGACTGAAGTGCCTAGAACCGCCCGGCCACAGCGGCCGGCGGGTCGTAATTACATTTTACATTTTGGTTAAAATAATTTGTTACACAGAAATTTGAACTTCGAAATTAAAAATAAGAAAACTAAATTTTAGCTTCCAAAGGACACACACCATATTAAAATATATGATGACATCGTGCTACTAGAAACAGCAGTTCAACAGAGTGATAGTGGTCCACATGACAGCAAGCTTAAACACAGTAACTACAGTGAGGAAGAGTCGGTTTTAAAAACGGACAACAGTTTCATAGAGCTTAAGTGACAACTACACAAGTTATTTAGAAAACTTGGCTGCTTCTTCGCGTAAATCAGTTCCAGAAGAATGAATTTGCATTTAGCATACAAATTATCAAAAATTTTAAAAGGCGTTATAGTAAATTCCACAGATGTGAAATGATTTTAAAAGGAGCAACAATAATTAAATAACTTCAGCTAGTGAACACTTAAAAGACTAAATACCGAATAACGTAAATCTCAGGCACACTGCCTTTTCAGACAGTATCTACTTTTACACGATGATGCAGCTCATTAGAAACGGTGGTAGCTCCAAGAAAACAGTAGTGAAATTATCATTTTCTGTAGCTAACATACAGCACGACAATCTAAAACTTTGACTGGCTTACAAAACGGCAAATTGAAACCCAGATTACTTAACTTAAGAGCCTGGCTCCGATTTATAAAACAGAGGGGGGGGGGGGGGGGGGGGGGGAGGCCCACTGTCAGATGGCTTCTTTTTGGTTTTTTAACAAAACATCAGTCGTTAAAGTGGCCTTTTCATTGCGTCAACAAAGAAGAACATTTGGGTAGAAATACTTGAAACATTGATTTGTTACAAAAAGCAACCAACGTAAAACATAACTGATGGCTCTTGTACAGTTATTAAGTAGGATATCTGTTTACTAAAACGTTACCAAAACACGACCAACTTAAGGTCACAGCACTGTTCAAACGGTGACTTCGGAATAAACATACCTCGGCTTTCGGATGTAACCAGGGCGTGGGAACAATATGAGTAGTACCAAAATTGTCACAGCTTTCTGGAGGACTCAATAGAAGGAAACCATCAGCATGTTGCTTATTTCTCTAATGAATACGGTGGCGATAGGATGTCAAAGTAATGAGAAGTGACAAGACTCCCACGATAACCTGCCACAATGTGACCAATTCATTGCAGACTCCACAAGTGACTGTTCCAAAGAATTCCAAAATAGCACACAGTCTCCCGATGTGCTCTTCAGGATTTTAATAGAGCCTTTCGAGACACGGGGCCTCTAACAATGGCAAGCCTGTCCACGCTACTGCACAAACACCTTAGACACTACCGCTGACTGCCCCGGAGTCTGTCGCCACAGCTCGCGTCGCTCGGGATATCTCGTGGATGACCGCCACACAACTCAGGGCGTTACTCTCTAAGAGGACGAAAAGATAACGCGCACGAGTCCAAACAGCCTCCTGCTTGCTGCAAAATAAACTCTATGACGGGAAAATTTCAATAGAAGAATCGAATTACCCAAGTAATTGGAAGGAGCAGCAAAACCACCACGAAATAATTTGATAAAAGCAAACCGGTCTGCTCAGTGACCAAGGAAGGCATTTCTCAGTGTCAGATGGTAAAACTGGCTCTCATACATACCAGTTGGCAAAATACACTCCTGGAAATTGAAATAAGAACACCGTGTATTCATTGTCCCAGGAAGGGGAAACTTTATTGACACATTCCTGGGGTCAGATACATCACATGATCACACTGACAGAACCACAGGCACATAGACACAGGCAACAGAGCATGCACAATGTCGGCACTAGTACAGTGTATATCCACCTTTCGCAGCAATGCAGGCTGCTATTCTCCAATGGAGACGATTGTAGAGATGCTAAATGTAGTCCTGTGGAACGGCTTGCCATGCCATTTCCACCTGGCGCCTCAGTTGGACCAGCGTTCGTGCTGGACGTGCAGACCGCGTGAGACGACGCTTCATCCAGTCCCAAACATGCTCAATGGGGGACAGATCCGGACATCTTGCTGGCCAGGGTAGTTGACTTACACCTTCTAGAGCACGTTGGGTGGCACGGGATACATGCGGACGTGCATTGTCCTGTTGGAACAGCAAGTTCCCTTGCCGGTCTAGGAATGGTAGAACGATGGGTTCGATGACGGTTTGGATGTACCGTGCACTATTCAGTGTCCCCTCGACGATCACCAGAGGTGTACGGCCAGTGTAGGAGATCGCTCCCCACACCATGATGCCGGGTGTTGGCCCTGTGTTGCCTCGGTCGTATGCAGTCCTGATTGTGGCGCTCACCTGCACGGCGCCAAACACGCATACGACCATCATTGGCACCAAGACAGAAGCGACTCTCATCGCTGAAGACGACACGTCTCCATTCGTCCCTCCATTCACGCCTGTCGCGACACCAGTGGAGGCGGGCTGCACGATGTTGGGGCGTGAGCGGAAGACGGCCTAAAGGTGTGCGGGACCATAGCCCAGCTTCATGGAGACGGTTGCGAATGGTCCTCGCCGATACCCCAGGAGCAACAGTGTCCCTAATTTGCTGGGAAGTGGCGGTGCGGTCCCCTACGGCACTGCGTAGGATCCTACGGTCTTGGCGTGCATCCGTGCGTCGCTGCGGTCCGGTCCCAGGTCGACGGGCACGTGCACCTTCCGCCGACCACTGGCGACAACATCGATGTAGTGTGGAGACCTCACGCCCCACGTGTTGAGCAATTCGGCGGTACGTCCACCCGGCCTCCCGCATGCCCACTATACGCCCTCGCTCAAAGTCCGTCAAGTGCACATACGGTTCACGTCCACGCTGTCGCGGCATGCTACCAGTGTTAAAGACTGCGATGGAACTCCGTATGCCACGGCAAACTGGCTGACACTGACGGCGGCGGTGCACGAATGCTGCGTAGCTATCGCCATTCGACGGCCAACACCGCGGTTCCTGGTGTGTCCGCTGTGCCGTACGTGTGATCATTGCTTGTACAGCCCTCTCGCAGTGTCCGGAACAAGTATGGTGGGTCTGACACACCGGTGTCAATGTGTTCTTTTTTTCCATTTCCAGGAGTGTACATGAAACTCATTCTCAGAGAGTAGGTGCGGATATACGAACACCTCATATTGACGCCTCTCACTTTGTAAAGAGCCTCAGTCAGTTGCGGCTTCGCGATATGAATATTGCGGTCAAAGTTGGTGTGATAACTCATTTTATGGGAATCACACTTTATAAGTATTTGGAACTAATTGAGATACTCCAACTTATTTCTTATTAGTCTGTATACGGTCTGAGTACATCGATGGCTTAGAAATGTGTTATCGCCTATCTTGGTAAGCTATGCATAGGACATGTTGAAGCAAATGCAGACGAATCGGTAAAGTTCAAGCTTTCTATCGATGTAAGGAGTGCACATTTGTTGTGTGGCTACATGGAATGAAAGAACTTGAAGTGTTCCTAGAACATTAAAGCTCTATTTATCCTAATATTAAATTTGCGATGGTGGTTAAGTAGGCGACGGGTGCCTGGATCACAATGCGTACAGAAAACCTACGCACAATGATGTCTGACTCCACGCCTCAAACCATCACCATCTCTCACAAAGAAATCACACGCTACAGACTCGAACGCTGTCAGATAAGAAAAGTCTCACCGAAGAATCAGAATACCTACGTATAGTTTTTCGAAGACGTGAGTATTCTGATCGCCAAAATGAACAAGTGTTGACGCAAATTCAACAACATCTGAAGAACAAATCGGGACTAATAGAGAAAAAGGAAATGCAACAGTCGTTCACCTGCCTCATGCTGACTAAATCTCCAGAATGATCGAAAGACTACTCAGGAAATATGGCATCCAGTGTATTTCTTTCTCATCAATAAAGATAAAAAGTGTTGATGTTGCAAGCGATCTTGGTCACCAAATGCTGGGTGCGTGCCACATTCCATATGAGAGTAATATGCATCCAGTGGTTATAATTAAGTGCAGCAACTGCACTGCAGAGGTCCAATGTGGGCTGAAAGTATCACGTGGCAGCGAAACTTGGTAAATATTCCATTGCGTTAATCCTGAAACGCTTTACGCTGAAGTGCACATCTGGCGCTGTGAATACAAGTAAGCGTATAGAAATGTTTCCAGATGAAATGGATTAGGGAGAGGACGTGGGCGGAAAGTGTCAAACAAGTGTTGATTTAATTATTAACTGGCCCTTACACAGTGTGTTCAGTATGAACACAGGAGACGTGGACAAGATACTGCATTCGTAAAACGACGTGATCAACAGTTGCTCGCAGAACCTCCGATGGTATCTGAGCAACGTGTTTCTGCACACACGCCTTCAGATCAGGTAGAGACCGAACATGCCCGTAGTAGAAGCGTTCTTTTCCATATCCCACAGCCAAAATTCCTATGGTGATACTGCACGCCATGCATCTGATTTAACAGAGCGAGTGACATGAGGTGTTACCCCATCTTGCATGACACAGTGGTTTCCACACAGCTGCGCTCTTCCAGAGGAAGATTCACGTACTGTACTTGGAGGTCTCGACAACGTGCGGATCTGATAGTCTTTCAACGAGTGTATTCTCATCAAAGAAAATTGGACTGAGAATAAAGGTGCTAGTGAATCCACACCACAGTCACAAACGTCGAGTGCAATGGTTCTTTGTGCACAACACACAGCGTAACAATACCTCATTTTCGGTTATTCTGCGTATTCACTGCAATCTGCAGTGTAAAATGTGCCTCATTACTGCACAGAATATTACCCTGCCACATGTCATCAACTTCGGATCGAAGTTGATAATCCATGACAGAAACCGAAGAGCAAATTCGGAATGCTGCAGCGGATTATGAGGTTTCAGGTGTAGCACCATCTGGGTCCTGTACGGGTGCCAGTGTAAAATAGATCTCAAAACTTTCCGAACTGTTTATCATGGGATGGAAAACTCTCGTGACGTTGAACGAGCACTAGCATTACTCGGGACCCTTGCTGCACGGTCAGTTACATCAATAGCAACCTCGTCAATAACTTCCACAGGGTTAGGACACCTTCCTCTTCCAAATGCCACACCAAGTTCACCCGAGTTTTCGAATTCCATTATGACCTTCTTTAAGGTGGGTAGGATGTCAAATGGATCGACTTGGAGGAGGAGAGGCATCACAGGACATTTTAATTTCCAGTGTCTATACTTTTACAAATATATTCATAAAACTTTGTCAGCATCCTCAGGAAGGATTCAGGATTCACACCCATTGCAGTAGAAGTTCGAAAACAAAACAAAATAAATTTTTTTACGTGCGACATTTCATAATTTTTTTCACTCACTAATGGCTGCATTTGTTGCTATACGTACACTTTTCTTCATAAGTTAGAGAGATTCTTCGATGAATTTTTCACAGCATATATACCATACTCACAGGTGTATGAAACTGTAGAATTTATTTAATATATGAAAAAACGAATGAACTATTATATTTTAAACTTCATGTTTAGAAAAAACACACATTTTATAGTTAATTACCTCAATTTTTACCACAGGTTTTAATAGATTCGGAAAATTCCAGTTTCATACACTTTTAACTATGGTTTGTATGCTGTTCAAAATTCATCGAAGAATCTCTATTACTTATGAAGAAAAGTGTACCTATAGCAACAAATGCAACCATTAGTAAGTGAAAAAAATGATGAAATTTCACATGTACAAAGAATTATATCGTTATGTTTTCGAATTTCCACTGATATGGGGGTGAAATCTGAATCCTTTCTGGCCATACTTACAAAGTTTTATGAATTTATTTGTAAAAGTATAGACAGTGAAAACTAAAATGTTCTGTGGTGCCTCTCCTGCTCCAAGTCGGCCCGTTTGACGTCCTACCTCCCTTAAACCACTTAATGACGTGGAGCCTCTCCTAAGACCTTTCAGTCGGCGATATTCCCTCAATGCGGCACTGTAATTTAAAAAAAAATGGCTCTGGGCTCTATGGGACCTAACATCTATGGTCATCAGTCCTCTAGAACTAACTAAGGACAGCATACAACACCCACTCATCACGAGGCAGAGAAAATTCCTGACCCCGCCGGGAATCGAACCCGGGAACTCGGCCACGGGAAGCGAGACCACTACCGCACGACCACGAGCTGCGGACCTCTGTAACTCTAATAGCAGCACGTAGTCTCTCTTTTTTGTAGCCATACTTGTAAGGTGTCAGGCAAATCCAACACCTTCCATGAAAACCCTGACATGATAAGCAAATCCAGTAGTATGTCACATAGCTCGGAATAAATCGTGACATTCAATTAACCAAAGTAATACGAGTAACGAGTGAGCAAATGGAATACCACAGACTAACACAAGAATGCCTAAATGCATGTCGTACCTTCCCACCGTGAGGCAGACGCAGTTCCGAGGGGAGAAACGAGGACAGACGCCGAGAGCAGAACCGTGTTAAGCTAGAAGGCCCTACGATAAGGGAGGACGGGCCAGACTACCTGTATGACCACCACCCGCACGTTTTAGCGTGAGACTGTTTCGCGTCTCAGGTACGTCAAGGACAACCCCCAGCCCATGTTAAAAGCTAGAGCCCTCCAGGAAAGCAGTATAGATCTTACGATAACACAAAAAGGGCCACTACCACCCCCAAGTTTTAGCGTGAGACTTTTTCGCGTGTCTGTTACATTAGGACAATCCTCCAGCCCATGTTAAAAGATAGAGCCCTCCAGAAGAACAGTATAGATCTCACGATAACGCTAAAAGGACCAAAGCAGCTGCAAGTTTTAGCGTGAGACTTTTTAGCGTCTCTGTTACGTTGCAAACTTTAAAAAACATTGCCCCACCACGAAAAGTATAACGTTTCTCATTGGATAGACAGAATTTTTGTAGGCGGAGCTTAAGGTTAACGTTGAGACCCTGACTGGTCAGATGAAAACATAGCCAGATAGTTTTTTTAAACTAACTTCGGTAAATTGTAGTAAGGAGAAGAGAGAGACTTGGTTCCGAGACGGCGAGCTGGATGGCTGCTGCGCCGGCCGCTGCCGCCCAGACGCTGCTTAAACACCGACAAGGTAATGAACGCACGCGATGCCGCATTTTTGAGCGCATAAGGCTTCACTCAGAACTGCAGAAGTCTCATCTGTTACACCCCCTTTTTGCGTAATACTAGTGTCGATCGTTAATAAAAACTCATGGTGTTCACATTTGCCACTTGAAGTAAAAATCTGAAACGCGATACTTTTTCTGTTATATAGTTATTGAGAACCCACATCAGCCACTTTAATTTACGACAAGTTAGATAAGTAATTAAAGATAATTGAGGGTCACTGTAGACCATTTTGATAGTTTGCTCTTTAGTGAAACTTAATTTAAACCTATAGATGTGATATGGCATAGATCATCCTTCGATCGATTGTAGAACTTGGAAACCCATTTAGGGAATATTCGTTCACATTTTTGTTGAACGCAGTTGGTTTTTACCATCCTGTATAAAAACATTTCCTTTTATCAATAGTGCAATTTATAAACGATGTTTTGTGAGTAGAATAAAATTTCCAATGGTAAACTTAACTGCTTTTTCGACGTTATTTTACCAGCTAACTAAAAATAGGAAAGCCTTGAACCCTTTCCACTAAATTTAGTCAGTATTAAGATTCTTTTACAGGGAGTGCAGTGGAGCTGACGGTGAGATCATTTAGTATTTGGTTATATCATCGCTAGTCTCACTGAACTCTTCTGAATTCTACATGTCATGTGTGGTCTGGCGTCTCCTTACCAGAAACAGGTCCCAGGTTCAAACTAGTTAATTCCGTAAAAAACACGCTCAGAGCATCGTTGCGCGAAAGTGGTAGGGAGACACGATATAGAACTAACAGACACCACCATGAATGTTTCGATACTATTCATCCACGTTATGGCTTGTCAAATGACAGCGTTGATGTCACACAATCATACGAAAAATGTTTAGCGCCAGATTTACACCTGGTGGCCACTACTGGAACTCATTCGTTTTCCAGCAGAAATCGCTTCCGCATTAATGCATTAGCATATCTACTGAGTTTCGCTGCCATACGATAATTACAACGCAAACTGGCCTCAGTAAGTAGCTGTACTTTAATTACAACCACCCGGTATTATGTGCGGAAGCCTGTTAACCCTTTCTTTCCCAAACTATGAAAAATGGTACCAAAGGGCTTAATATATGGGGAGAATCTTACCAAAATAACTGAAACAGAGTAGTGCATTGTAATACATATATAAGTCTTTTAATTTATGAAAAAAAAGAAATGGGATTACTTATTGCACTGGTAATATCACTTTACATGAACTAAAGCAATGCGGAAGCAGACTGTAAACATTGAAGCACTCACAAGAACGTGTTTTCACGTCAATAGAGCCCGTAAACTCTTATGATGAAATGAAAAACACAGCAGTACGACAGTCAGTTGTCTTTTGTGTCCTCTGTGAGCAGAGATATGTAACTATGATAGCCAAAGGCTTTTTCTGTGCTACAGCAGAGGTAAACAGACGTACCGACAGGATACCAGTGCTTGAATTCAATTGTATGCTATTTTATGACGCTACAAAGTGAAGGGGGCGTTTAAATAGAAAACAGGAAAGGGTCAAACCAATGTAACACTGCCTCGAGTATAACTATGAAATGCATTACGAAAAGATCAGTATCACAAATCAGTCACATCGAGAATACCCGAGAAATCAATGCACTACTTTTCAGGAGGCATGGGGTTCAGATCTCCGCCTACTAATCCAAATTTACGTTTCACGTGGTTGCTGTAAATTGTTTTCTAGGAATACTCGGATGAATACGTCAAAAAGGTGGAACATCATGTACTTTGCACTTAGAACTACTTAAACCTAACCAACCTAAGGACATCACACACATCCATGCCCGAGGCAGGATTCGAACCTGCGCCCGTAGCGGTCGCACAGCTTCAGACTGTAGCGCCTAGAACCGCTCGGCCACTCCGTCCGGCCATTCGACGTTGTCAAATGGTGCAAGATGTTCGAAATTTTGAGGAAAAGAGGGGTAAGCTATACAGAGAAACGGGTAATATACAAGATGTATAAGAGCAAGAGTGAATAATAAAAGTGAAAGATCACGAACGAAGTTCTCTAATTAAAAAGGGATGTAAGACAGAGATGTAGTCTTTCTCCCCTACTGTTCAATATATACAACGAAGAAGTAATGACGGAAATAAAAGAGAGGTTCAAGAGTGGGATTAAAACTTAAGGTGAAAGGATATCAATGATAAGATTTGCTGATGACATTGCTATTCTTGGTGAAACTTAAAAGAATAACAGTCTAATACGCGTGGTTTTAGGGTGAAGCGAAGAAAGACGAAAGTAATGCGAAGTAACAGGAATGACAACAGTGAGGAACTTAACATCAGGACTGATGATCATGACAGATGAAGTTAACGAATTCTGCTACCTAGGCAGCAAAAAAACCCATGACGGATGGAGCAAGGAGGGCGTAAAAAGCAGACTAGCAGAGACAAAAGTGGTTTTTGGCCAACAAAAGTCTACAAGTATCAAATGTACGTCTTGATCACAGGAAGAAATTTCTGGGAATGTACGTTTGAAGCTCAGCGTTGTATGGCAGTGAAAAATGGACTGTGGAAACACTGGAAAAGAAGACATTCCAAACGTCTAAGACGTAGTGTTACGGAAGAACGCTGAAAACTAGGTAAACTAATAAGGAATGAGGAGATTCTGCAGAGGATCGACGAGGAAGGGAATATACTGAAAACATTGACAAGAAGAAGGGATAGGATGGTAGGACATATGTTAAGACAGCAGGGAATAACTTCTATGGAACTACAGTCAGCTGTAGACGATAAAAAGTGTAGAGGAAAGCAGAGATTGGAATGCGTCTATCAAGTAATTGAGGACGTAGGTTCCTAGTACTGCTCTGGGACGAAACTATTGACACAGGAGAGGTACACGTAGTGGGCCGCATCAAACCAGTCAGACATTGACGACGAAAAAAGACAAAAATCAGTAATCAAACAGGTGGATGAAACTTTGAGCAATGAGAGGTACAGGAAAGCAACACATACAGGTAAATACTTTCATACGAAATGTAACCATCATCAAAAACAAAAAAGGGATATAATCATCTTGGGGTTGAAGCTCTTTTTTCCGTGTCTGCTTTAACAATACGTATGTTTTTAGATGGCAACGGCCTTTCCGCAGTGGATACACCGTTTCCCGTCAGATCGTCGAAGGTAAGCGCTGTCGAGCGTGGCCGGCACTTGAATGGGTGACCATCTGGGCAGCCATGCGCTGTTGCGATTTTTCGGGGTGCACTCAGCCTCGTGATGCCGACTGAGGAGCTATTCGACCGAATAGTAGCGGGTCCGGTAAAAGAAAACCATCTTAACGGCCGGGAGAGCGGTGTGCTGACCACACGCCCCTCCTACCTGCATCCTCAACTGAGGATGACACGGCGGTCGGATGGTCGCGAAGGGCCACTTGTGGCCTGAAGACGGAGTGCTATATATGTTTTTGGATAGGGTCCGTCTTTGACAAAACCCAATTTTGTTTTTTAACCCAAACATATTTCGCTGCAGTTGCAGCATCTTCAGTGGGCTTTTATTTCTCATCTGTGAAAGATAAAGAATGTTCTTTACTGTTTGTATCCGATTTCCATCTGTTTCCAAAACATAAACACCATTTTTGAGGACCTTTGACAGAGATGAAACGGTGGAAGCAGAAGCGATGTTGGGGCTCTGTCAAGAAATTCAAACCTTCTCAGCGACAGCATCAACAAACTGGTCTCTCATTGGGAGAAATGTGATCGTCTCTAGGGTGACTAAGTTGAGAAATAAATATGTAGAGATGAAGAATAAAGATGAAAATTTTTGTAACTTTTATTTTATTTAAACCACTTAAAGAGTTTTCACATACTTTCCAGCACGCCGTCCTCGCACTTACAAGGAGAAATTTGCTTATGGACGGTTTTTAAGAAAATGGTTACTCCACTAACGAAGAGTAACGAGCACTACGTCCAAGAACAGATAGTTCCGACACTATTTAGAAACAACTGATTCCAACAGGGAAGTTTACCCCCGATTATTAAGAAGGTTACTGATCAGATGGGTTTTGGCCAAGCGTGGAGTTGAAACGATTTTTAAGCTCATTAGTAAAATAAAAGATTGCTTGGGAACAGCGAAATCCACTAGAGACACATGCTATGATCAAAATTTCGTGTGGTTTTGGCCAAGTATGTAATGGAACCTCAAAAGGAACTGAACACCAGTTTGGCTGAACAAATGAAAGCATCTGTCCCTTTGGGCAAATTGATAAATCAGCCGTAGGAGGACATGCTTTTCATAAAGGAGATCTTTACCCAAGAAAATGCATTATACGCTCGCTTATGTGGAAAGTCTCCTTGATAAGAAGCGATAGTTAAATAAAGTAAGGGAACTCAAAATCGATGCCGAATTCGTGTGTGTCGATCGATTACTTTCGACCGAGAATGGTATCACCTGCCGGAGATAATGTGACAGTACTGTGTCTGCTACACTAGTATTCTTTGGGTAGCACGCGCTAGCTGGCGAGTCCTGGCGAGTCTGGTACTGTGGAACCTTCAGTACGCTACGCGCCTACTTTTCGGCGGGGGGAGCATTGTCCAGTTCGGCGCCTGAAGACAGGAGTGTTGGCGGGATTGTAAAGACAAGGATCGATAGTAGTGCGGTGTTGAAGCGAGGAACTGCTTTAAAAAGTCGAATGATTATTGATAAGTAATTATGTATATCAAATGTCGAAACAGAATTAGCGAGACAAGAAATGTGTGCAGAGTTAAAAGAATGGAACGGTTCTTAGGACACTTTCTGGGACATCAAGGCATCACCAGTTTAGTACTGGGGGGAAATGTGAGGGCCAAAAATCGTAAAGGAAGACCAAGGTTTGAATGCAGTAAGCAGATTTAGAGGGATGTAGATTGCGGTGCCTCAGCGATACAGACAGCCGTACCGTAAGTGCAACCACAACGGAGGGGTATCTGTTGAGAGGTCAGACAAAAGTGTGGTTCCCGAAGAGGGCAGCAGCCTTTTCAGTAGTTGCAGGGGCAACAGTCTGGATGATCGTAACACTAACCAAAACGACATAGCTGTGTTGATACTGCGAACGGCTGAAAGCAAGGGAAAACTACAGCCGTAATTTTTCCTGAGGGCATGCAGCTTTACTGTATGGAGAGCTGCATCAAACCAGTCTCTGGACTGAAGACCGCAACAACAACAGTTTGCAGTAGTTATTATAGGATGAAGAGGGTTGCACAGAATTGAGTAGCATGGAGAGCTGCATCAAAATGGTCTTCTAACTGAAAACCGTAGTAACAACAACAACAGCAACACAACGAAGTGAAGTGGAAAGAGCGAGTGTGAAGCAAAGCAAGCGCTGTATCATGTATAAGATACAGAGGCGAGCGAGTGCACGGGACTTACCCTAGTTCACTGCTAGTAGCGTCACGTCATCGTAACGCGCCTGCATATAGTATTGCACCACATTTAACATAAAAGTAAAAATTAAGATTTGTGTGTAAAACTTTGTTAAAGTATAGTTCTATGTAATAATGTTTCAGGTAACAAATCTTAATGTTATAAAATTAGTAGTTTACGTAAAATTCACGTTTTGAAAGAAAAATAGGAGGCGCTAAATAATGACGCTAGGAAGCCAAAATTTGGTGAGAAGGTGCAGTAAGAAGTCATTAATGAGTGGTGCTGGTTTCCAAAACCATAAAACTAAAATTGACTCCAGAATCCGCGTTTTTCGGAAAAATCAGAGGCGCGAAATAATAGAGCTACAATATTGAAAATTGGTAGGATGCTTCAGTTCACCCTAATAATAATAATGGAAATACCACAATCAGTTACCTCTTCTAGTTTTTTAGTAATTTAGTAAAAACTACTTTTGTGAGTAAAATGTACATAAGCATTATAGATTAAGTACTTTAAATTTTAATGATAAAACAAATTCTTTAAGACCAATGATCAGATAGGACAATTAACAAAGCTACACCAAGTTTTAGTCTTGTAGCATAATTAACAGCTGATACAAGTCTTGATAAAGCTATGGTTCAGAGGTAACAATCTACCGTTAGTTCCATTGTAAAAATTCTAGAGAGTAAAGTTTTAATTTTAGCGGGCTGAGATTTTCTACGTGCTTCTGTACTGCTCAGATGTATGTATACAAAAATTGAGAAGTTTGTAAAGCTATTATTAAATGTGATATTTAAGATTATGTGCCTGAGATAGCGATCATTTGGAGGCTGCAGGCATCTGCATAGGAACGGAAAGAACAGATGCTCTCTTGGCGATACGCGCCGGAGCTATATAAAAAGAGCGGCAGAGGCAGTAGTAAGCTCACTCCGCATTAGACCAACGCCTAGTCCACGCGAGCTTAACGTCCGATCGCGCCTCGCCTCGGGTGACGTCATAGCGGGCTGTGACATGCGCGTACTTAGCAATGTAAACGGACATTGAAAATCGCGAGGACTGTACACCGTCCTGGATCGTTTAGACTTCGGTAACAAACTGTTATTGTGCCGTCCGTGTGAAGTATAATTCCGCGTGGCAAGTGGTGACTAACTCCACTTTTAAGGCGAGCATTAATCTTTTTTTTTAACATTATTGCGAACTATTAATAGAGCACCATTAGTTAGAGTAATGAACTATTCGGGAGGAACTTGCTGTAGAAGTCGCCTCTGAACTATTAAACGATTGGCTGAATTAACAATATTTAATGTCTTTAGCATTTTCAGAAGTTTCGAGTAATTTGTGTGAGCCTTTAAGATAATAAAATCTTGTTTGGAACTTTAAATTTTATTGAAGCAGCCCTAATCTCGTGAGGAACTATGGGTATTTTTCGTTTAGCTGGGCTGTACAGGAATGTGGCCGTGCAGACTGGGAACTAAGGTCAGTAAGTTTCCCTTCGCTTTCTGACTGGCCACCAAATTAGTTGCCAGGCTCGCGTGATTTAAGGTGGCAATGTTCAACTTTCATTCAACATTAAACAACGACTTCTTCGCCGTCCCACATATGTTGCATCGGCAATAGTCTGTTACGTGAAATGAACATTCAAACAACTCATTCGACAACTTCTTCGCCGCCCCACAAGTGTTACTGTAGCTTTTGCAGCTTTCAGTAGAACTGAAGTTAACAGAATTTACGTGTGTAGGAAACTGTAGTGAAATTTAAAACTGCTGTCAATGAAAGACTCAAGATCAGTCAAAGAGTAATAAAAACGGATTAAAAAAGTGAGGTTGTTGAAGGGATATTTAGGAATATACATTGTTAGGAACCAATAAACTAAACTAATATACACTGCTCAAAAGAGTTAAAGGTCACTTCCTTAAAACCTCGTCATTTCCTCCCCCTTTTTCCCCTTTGGACACAGATGTGTGAAATTTGGCTCAAAGGTGCCTACAAGCCTTCTCTGAAACGGTACAAAAGAGTGGCGCCCTACGACGTTACTCTTATGCTCGGGGACGCTCCAGACAGCAACTTGTTGACACAGGCGAAAAAGCGACGAGAGCTCAGAAGTTAATGTGAGTTGTACAGTGAGTTAATGTCGCATTTCCAAATTTCACCAAAATTCTTCCCAACGTCGTAGTGGAGGTCGTCACACCACCATTAACCAAACCTCACCTCTTCTTTTGACATATTTGCGATAGAGGTCAGATCCGCGACGCCCAGCGTTGAAAGGAGATTGCTTTTAATATGGGTGGCAAGGAAAGGATATCAGACACTCCAACGCTCAGAATCGATACGAAAAGGCCTCATGAGGTGGCACGAAGGACGTCAATGAAGCCACTCCTTCCCTTGGGGCGTTCATTTATACACATTTAGCTGTTGGAAATGACGGTTTTCACTGCTATGTGTTACAGACCGACGTTGTTGACAACTTCTGACATTTCCGACGCCACGTTACCGGATGATTCACCCCTTCTCGAAGGATACCGTGAGCCTGCAACCACACTGAACATAATGTGGCCCTTTTGGAGCATAGCGCGACTGCAGCCTCTGCTCTGGTATACAGGATGGAACAGCTAAGGACCGTTCAAAACCATTCGAACAAATTTTAGTGTGGTCCGAAGCAGCAAAGATTGTGACATTAACACTTGCATGAGTAAAACAAGACAAAGGGTCCCTCTAACAACCTCCCCCCCTCTCCAATTAGGAAACACCCTAATTGCAGCCCGCACACCATTCGTGACTACTTTAAAAACTTACATGCACAAAGACAACCCGATTCGTAGATGCGCTCGATTCCCTAAAACCGAGTGGCGTTACACCGCTTCTCTAGCGCCAGCTCGTGGGAATGTGGAAAGTTAAACACCCCAAAGACAGCAGCATTGGTTACTATAGTTTTCGGACGATGAACTGGAGTGTCGCAGTGGAGCAAAAACACCCTCTTGGACAGCTTTCCGCGACGTTTCGTCTGGAGATTTAAGTACTGTGCTCCTGTGACGACTTTCCCCTTGCGTAATCTGTTAACACCACGCACAACAATCCCAAAAACACTATCACCTTGCTCAACGATGGTTTGGTTTCGCTGTTTTCTGCGATGGTGAATCTACAAGTTCCACAGCTTTTTCGAGCACCAGGGCTTCCGCTTCTCAGTCATTCAGACTTCGTTCGAGCTCTTTGGAAGCGTTTGCGACAGCTTCCTCATTTCATCATAAGATGTTTTATAGTTGGCATATAGTTTCACCACCTCAGCGTGGGTTGGTACAACTGCAGAAAACGAATTAACGCGCTATGTTCCATTTTGGTGTTCACTGCGTACAAGAACTGGAGACACGCACAGGGAAATAATAAAAACTTATGCCTAATCCATGTATCTATGTTTGCGCATGTGGGAGTGCGACAGTTGCCTCAAAAATCGTACATACAAGTTGTCTCTCTCCTACTGATTAGCACACAGAAATTTGATCACGGAGGTATAGCTCACTGAATGATGCTGACATCTTAGTCCTTTGGAGCAAACTGTGGTCCACAACTGTATTAATTAAGCATTCCTTACATTTCGCCCAATATTTGAATCTATGCTGCAGTTACCTTAGGCAGCCCTCGAAATGGGGGTGGAGTCGGTTGTACGACGGGACCTACGGGCGGCTGGCATGCCCTCAACGACGCAGGGCACGTACCGAAAGCGTCGGCCACCCCCTTCCCTCGCTCCAGCCACCCCCACCCCATCTCCTCTTCCTTAATAGCACCGCTCCCACTGTTGCTGGCGGTTGATTTAAGGCCCCACCATAATTAATAACAGCCATTCGTCAGTAGTCGCAACCCCTCGCAGTTAGCTGTTGATAGCTGCGATAGAAGGCCAGAGGAATTGTGTATGTGTATCTGTGTGAGAATGAGAGAGAGAGAGAGAGAGAGAGAGAGAGAGAGAGATAGAAAGATAGATAGATAGATAGAGAGAGAGAGAGAGAGAGAGACAGACAGAGAGACAGAGAGAGAGGGAGAGAGAGAGAGTTTTGGAGGCGCTGGCTTTTCTTAGGTTTAATCTAAGATGGGTGGCAAAATCATACACTCTTCGTACCAACAAGTTGTATAATTTTTTTTGTGTACATCCGTGCAGAGTGTTACGTTTTCTAGAGGGAACCTTTCCGGTCAACAGCGAGAAGCGTGTGTAAATGCGGCTAAACTCTGATAGGGCTGCAAAGAGACACCTAACGTAATCTTTATACATTTTGTGCAGTTGGGGACCCACATGTGACAAGTACTTGAAAGAAGCTATATTTCAAAAATGGCAAGGACTAGTGTTAAAATAATTTTTTATTTACCGCCGGTTTCGACCATCTGTAAGAAAATTGTCTTGCAGAATCAGGTGGATCACCGAAACTGAAAGAGACTAAATACTTTTTATCAGCAGCTCTTGGCGGTTCTAAAAGAAGGTCGTTTTCAAACGTGGGTAACCTGCCTCCTATTAGGTTAATAGTCGCAAGTAACTCATAAAATAATAACAAATATATTTTTGCATCTATCTTTTCCACCAAGATTACACAATTTAACTATTTTTTTAATGGAGCTGCCTGCTTACTTCAGAATAGCACTTATAAATGAGACAAAATTAGTGACATAATCGTTTCATAGGCAAGTAAAAGTATGTTTATAAGTTGGGATAATTCAATTGTTCTTGACGAGTGCTGAATGGCGTATCATCTCATTGAATATGTTGATCACTTCGATAAGAGAAACTTGCTGAGTAATCTGCGTTGTGCATTGAATGAAATGTTGAAAAACTACTGTATAAGCAGATATTGTTTGTTGTGAAGGACATCGAAATTCTTTTACTGTATTCTGTTTTTAATATATATTTTACAGTCAAAACCCGTTTTCAGTTAGAAAGCGTTCTTACCAGTTAAAACTAGTTTATACTGAGCCACTTGGTCAAAACGCGTTTTGCCTAGTTAAAACTAGTTTTAACTGTCTTTCGCTTTTGACCAGCAGTAAATTCTAGTTGTAACTAAGGCTATGAATATCAACTAGTTTCAACTAGTAAGAACGCGTTATAACTAAACTAGACGAACTAGTTTCCACTAAATTTATTTAAGGGCAAATATTAAAATTAAGAATAACTACGTGTTGTTTGAAAAAGAAAAAACAGCATTTTTGTATTGTGCAATGCAATATTTATTGAGAATATTGATCATACATCTATGTCATTAATATTAACTACAGCAATACAAAAACAACCTCACACTGAAGAAACTTTTTAAGTAACATTTCAGAGCTACGAAAGTGGAAACAAAATAATCATACAGTAAAAGTATGTTAATTAGTCATACATTTGGCAAAAGTTGCTACAGTCTTAATAAAAGAGAAACGTACCAAAAAAATTTAAGAGTTAAATTTTGATTATTTGTTATTGTAAAGCAAACTGTCCCGACATTGTGAGTTACAAAGGTTTCCTTTCCTTCCTACAGAAGCACCTTTGTGAAATACATGCCTTCTTACACACACATCGCACAAATCCTTGTCCTGATCTTAAGACTGCCATCTTGGCAGCAGTTCTTAATGATACCTTTATCTCTGGAACATCTTCCAGCAACAAGAATTTCTCTTTGGACACGTTTAATTCGGATCTGGAAGAGAACTTTTAATTAGCTTGTTTGAAAGGCGATTAGGTACTTAATACATATTATAAAATATATTACAATGTAAGTATTGAAACGTATAATATTAATTAATTGCTTGAATAGTTAGCAACATTTTGGGAGCATTAAATCAATGAAGTAATGAATATGTCTGACATTTGTCACTAATTATTGAAATCAGTTCAGAAATACGTACCTGCAATACAATTTGTCCCATATCCCATATTTCGTTCCAATATTGTGTAAGCCCTGTTCATCTTTCTGAAGAAAAACGCCAATAATATAGGGGAGATCTGCTTTTGCTCTGTTGATAACAGAAATCTGTATAATTACATTGTCACTGATTTTTACAGTGTTGTGTATTGAATTTGAAGCCATCTTCATTCTTTTGGCATGTTTCGTCAGGTTTTCATGAGAGTTTTCTCTAGCTGTTCGTATTTGAGATTGTCGTTTTGTAATAGCCTCAGCTTCTGGATCTTCGTGACAAGCTGGAGTTATTTGAGGCTGTGCACTCGTACTAGATACGGCTTCTGGATCCTCTTGGTTGGCTGTTGCTGTTGTTGGAGACTGTGTGCTTGTATTGGGCAAAGCTTCTGCATCTTCTTGTTTGCAGCTGTAATCTGTCCATTGCTACTAGTCATATCCGCTATCTCCTGTGAGTCATGTGATAGTCCAGTTCATCAGGTGTCTCATTTACTGCGTCTACCACATTAATGTTATTTAAAGGCTCTTTAAGATCATCTTCATCTTGTATCTCCTTAATAACATAATAACATCTAGAGGCAAACTCGAAGTCAAAAGCCCTACTTGTGGTTGTGTGCCAAAAATAGATTTGTAAGATGTTTGCTTGATACCAGAATGATATGCCCGATTTTTCATGAACTCTGCAAAGCGAAGGCCGTTTGACCAATTGGTGGTAATGTTGTGTTGTATCTGTGAAGTGAATATTTTTTCAACGCCTTTGTTGGCGCATTCAACAGAACCTTAACTTTGGCTGTGCCTCGGTTTTCCGTAAACCAGTTTACACTCAGGCCGAAATACAGCCAGCTCGTTTATGATAGAATTAACAAATTCTCTGCCGTTGGCAGAGTGTAAAATACAAGGAGCACCAAATGTCAAAAATATATCTGCTAAATGATGTGCCACTTCCTCTGCCCGCTTGCTTTGCAGTGCATGTAACAAAACAAATTTTGTCAAGTGGTCCTGTTACACCATTATATACTTAAATCCCCGATCTTCTTGAGTTTGCATGTCGATCATTTAAACTTGGCAACGACTGTTCATTTCTGAATGTAATAGTGGTGGCATGCGGTTCTAGGCGCTACAGACTGGAACCACGTGACCACATGCCTAGGGCATGGATGTGTGTGATGTCCTTAGCTTAGTTAGGTTTAAGTAGTTCTAAGTTCTAGGGGACTGATGACGTTAGAAGTTAAGTCACATAGTATCATCTCCACTGTTATGTTTGCATATTTTCTTGAAGTTTCAACCTTTAATCTGTCTCGACCTCCATGACCAATGGCCTGAAGAACTGCTTCAATAATGTCGAAAATTTCTTCGACACATAAGTAGTATTTCACAGGCTCTTTTCTTCTCACCAACTTCCTGGTCCCACAAATATTACTAACCTTGAATGGATTTAATCTTCTGTGCTGCTTCTGTGTCTTTTTATCAGCTGACTGTGCTTCTTCAATTTCGTCCACTAATTTATTGTAAGATTCTTTTGTCATAACATTGTAGTGATTTTCTCTTTTGTCGTGTTTTTCAATCTGTAACATCCTTCTCACAAATTCTTCTTTCCATCACCTTTCTTCATTTAGATCTGCAATGATAAATACGTTCAAGGTGATCTACATGTGCTTAACCCCTCGACCGTGCTGTATGTTGTGGTGAAAAGCGCCCATTGGTGGGCTATTGTCGGCCGCTGCAGCGCTGCTCAGGCAGGGAGTTTTGGCTGCCAGAAATGTTCCCGCGCATGAAATTCTTTCCGCGCCTCCAGCCCTTATTGTAGCGGCGCGTATTTGACGCACCTTATGTGCGATTGTTGTGGGGGATAGCGATTATCTAACAACTGAATATCTAACAATTCGAACGTTTTCACAGTAGTAACGCTGTTGCAGGATTAAAAATTATTTATTATTAATTTTTATATAATGAGGAAGGGTTTTAGTGGTAAATCTAAACGAAACACAGTTTCTTGAAGAATATTTATTAGAAATGACTCTTTGTATGGTATAGCTCAATGTATGGTATTGCACACAATTCAACATCGCACTCATCACAATACACACACGTTTCGCTTCTTATATTTTTCCCGTTGTCATCCAGTTTGCAGCAACACTCGCCATTTTCGTGTAAATATTGCATTCCACAATACAAAAATTCTGTTTTTTATTTCGATCAACACGTAGTTGTTCTTAAATTTAATATTTGCCCCTAAATAAACTGAGTGAAAACTAGTTCTGTCTAGTTTAGTTAGAACGCGTTCTTACTTATTGAAACTAGTTGATATTGATAGCCTTAGTTAAAACTAAAATTTACTGCTGGTCAAAAGTGAAAGTCAGTTAACACTAGTTTTAACTAGGCAAAACGCGTTTTGGGAAGTGGCTTGGTAAAAACTAGTTTTAACTAGTTAGAACGCATTCTAACTAAAAACGGGTTTTGACTGCAATATATATACATTGTCGGACTGTAATAACAAATTTTCCATTTGTAAAATTCACTGTACACCTGGAAAGCTGTAGGAATTTAAAACTATGATTAGACATTAAATTTTAAGTTTAATTAAAAACTCTAAATGCAGTGTGTGTTGTAAATAAATGTCCTTAGTAAATTCAAACCCTTTTTTCAGAGAACCAAAGGGAGTTACGTATGTGTGTTCAAGGTAAAAAAGAGACAACTTCAACTGATTTACTTACATCACTGCCAAACGGCAGCGTTGAGCGTATGTGGGTGAGCTAATGGGCCGACTAGAATTGGTACAAGGTAACGTGAATTTGTTTGTGAAACTGTGCACCCCTAGTGCCCACAGAATACTGCGGCCGGGTGGTCCTCTGCAGCTCCTCCAGGCGAGTCAGGTGCATTAGGAAAGGACTGGATGTGGGTGAGTCCCAGTAGGGGGCATTTTGGTGACGTACGGTCGCCTAGGAGGACAGACAGTGCTCGAAGAAATGGCGGAGTGTCAGACAATCTAAAAGGTGGCTAAGTTACAGCTCTCTGAACTTAGACAATAAATCAGATTTAAACAATAAAATGAATGAGAATACATTTGCGAGCTCAGAAAAAAGAGGCACTTCCAGAGGCACAACAATATTTCGGTATTTTGAAAATTACAGAAATTAATATATCCAGTGAATAAGCATTTTCACAAAGATCCTCTGAATCAATAACTTTTAAACGATTCATGCGACTTCAACGTGCGATATGTCTGATGAAACAACTGCGCTATAGCTACCATCTCTACAGACTTTATTTCTTGATTTATTACGATTTTTATATATTTCCATTACGCAAATTTTTATCAGAACATCGAATTGTTCAGAATTACACAGCAAAAAAAAAAAAACCTTCATGAATACCTCACGTTTTGTCATACTTGTGCAGTTATTCAATGAACAGCTCACTATTCTGCCAATAACTTCCTACAAGTGTTGATTGCAAGTGCTACTGAAAAACTGTGCTCATTTAACAGTGGCCAGTGCATGTGTTAGCGGACACTACAACTGAAAACAGAATCAAAAGACACTTTTCTCAAAGAGGCATAAATAATTGTTTGAACGATATTTAAGGACAGTCTGTGGTCATTTATTATGAGCATACATACTGAAGCGCCCCCTTTGAAAAATTATGAATGACTGTGCTGGTAAACAGCTGAGCAAAACTGAACGTACTCTTTACTTATTCTGATTACCACTAAACTGACACACAATATTTTAGCGCAAAGCAATCTGACTTTCAATAATCCCTACAAATAATGGCCCTGACTAACAATAACCTATACCTTTCATGAATCACTTACCTCAAAAAAATCTTTGTTACTCGAACTACTGCGATACAGTGAGCGCCAATACTGCAGCTAAATAAAAGATTCTAAATACTGAAGGCACTGACTGCTGATAGGCATAGTTAGCAAATGAAAGATTTGGATAGTGAACAACAATATATTTACCTTAATAGTGTTCAAAAGTTATATATATATATATATATATATATATATATATATATATATATATATATATATATATATATATATATCAGTTCATGACATCCACCTTTACAAATTTCTTTTTTCAGGTGGACACACGTCCAGACCGTCCGTTTAAGCAACCTTTCAAACCCCGGCATCTCTCTCTCCACATCCACCACTGCTGGTGGCTCACCTGCAACTGCCCAACGCTACGCGCTGTTCACATCCAGCTGGCCAATACTATACAAGCGAATATTCCAACAATGAGTCCAACCAGCCACAGAGTGCACACAGCACAGTCAGTGATTTTCATACAGAGCGCTACGTGGCGTTACCAACATAGAAACCTAAATAGCTTACTTACAATACTTGCACAAGAATGCTGGCTTATTTATTTATGATCCAACTATTACTTATATTTAATGTAAATGATCTGAGTGTAACCAAATATTTATGACATTTACTTATTTAAATGTTGTTGTAATATGTTAGTTTAGTACAAGAAGCGGCCAGAGCTGAGACAAATGATGTCTAGGATTTAATAACAATGTGGTTTTGGTGGAGAGAGCCTTCAGCCAATGGAAAAGCAGACAGTAGGTGAAGACTACGGGAGTCAAGTGGCGAATGGGGCTTTTCGGGTGAAGAGGTCATAGGAGCAGTTCAGGGAGGTTATCCATTTGTGTTGGAAGAAGACAGATCTGCCTGTGGTAACGAGCATGATTCAGAAGAATAGGTGATAGGTTCTACGTGGTGGACGGCCTCTACGAGAGGACACGTTTCTGTTATATCTTGAAGGGACATTGGACGTTCGTTCTAGAAGAAGGTAGACCTTCCTGTGGTATCGCGTGGTTTTTGGTGAGTAGGTGACAGATTCTGAGTAATGGACGGTCGCTACTATACATAAATTTCGCAATGGACTTTATATTTATAGAGTTGCAGTCTAACTTGCTCCACTTGTATTACAGAACTGAGGATAGACAGAGTATGAGTTGAAACTTCCTGGCAGATTTTAAACTGTGTGCCGGACCGAGACTCGAACTCGGGATCATTGCCTTCCGCGGGCAAGTGCTCTGCCATCTGAGCTACCCAAGCCGACTCACGCCCAGTCCTCACAGCTTTACTTCCGCCAGTACCTCGTCTCCTACTTTCCTAACTTCACAGAAGCTCTTCTGCGAACCTTGCAGAACTAGCACTCCTGGAAAAAAGGATATTGCGGAGACATGGCTTAGCCACAGGATGGGGGATGTTTCCACAATGTTCTCATTCTGGAGAGTATGAGTTACTATTCTTTGAGTCGCATGTGTCAATTTATGAATCATCATGTTGAACCCTGAACTGCTCTGAGCTGATAAATATTTCACGTATTTGGATTACGAAATGGCCTGTTTTCGTGTACCAATGATTACAATTTAATTTGAGAAATTTGCTACCATTCTCGTAATGCGCTCAACGAAACTTCACTGCATTTGATAATAGTATTTTCTGTCTGTAATTTAACTTAATATTGTAGGATAACTCCCCGTTTATTTGAGATGTCTTTTCTTGAATAAACATTATTCAACATAATTTATTGTCGTCTACATCTATTACAGATGTTAGAACAGAACCATTGTTATTAAATTATCCATTTAACTTTTATTTGGTATTTCTGTGCATGTTATTAACTCGCAATTGTAACCAGTGCATAGACTATCCGACTGCAGGATGACACTTACAGGTTATTATTTGCAGCGAATTAGCTATAGTGCATGAGAGCAGACGTGCAGGGTTAGACTCTCTGACTACATCGAGATATTCTTTAACTAAACAGAGCCATCCATATCCCAACTATTTATGGTAAGAGCAATATCAAGCAAGGTCGCGACTGGTTTCCTCGTGTGGACAGCTGTTTAGAAATGCACCTACTCAGCATTAACCACTGGGCAATGTGGCAAAACAAGACATTTCTTTCACAGACACCATCTGTGTTACGACACTTCTTATGTCAAGCTATCAGATATGTCTTTATCTACACACATAAATGAAAACAAGGTTAAAGTATTCTAGACGAGCAACAAAACAGGTAAGTTTCTAAGATTGTAGCCTTTATATTTAAATATAGGAACAAGTATCACAAAGAAACTATTGATACATAGTTCTTACGTGAACTAATTCTAAGAAAAAATAATCGTTGTAAAGTTTTGACTAATTGTGTCTTGCTGATATTAATTTTGAGATATTATGAAATTTTATAAGATTGTGACAGTTTTTCCCCATATTCAGAAGGATGTAGGTTGCAGTAAGTACTGGGAGATGAAGAAGCTTGCACAGGATAGGGTAGCGTGGAGAGCTGCATGAAACCAGTCTCAGGACTAAAGACCACAACAACAACAACGTGACAGTTTTTATTAATATGAAATTCCATTTATTTATGTATCTAACGATTTGGAAATCTAATGTAAATTTTTTCAAACAGCCTCCTTAAACTCTTTATACAGGGAATAATTAGACTCAAAAGCTGAACACTTATCAGCAAATGTCACTTTTTGTGAGATCTGAAAACGTGATTTTTTTGTAAGAACGAGTAATGTCTAAAATAAATTATCTAATTGTAGCTATTTTGAGACATTTTACATCAGGTTTCCACGTTTATTCAGGCGTGTGACCTGCTCCCAAATTCATCTTCCTGATGAATGAGATCCTGATTTCTGACGGTAAATAAGGTTATATATAACTGGCTACTGAAATACGAACATTTATAAATTTTCTTTTCTACAGAACGTACGGTCTTTCACAGTTTTTCGAAAACACAAGGTTACACTGGTAACACATATTTTAGTGCTTATAAGACATGAAACTAAGATAGCGCCCTCTGTGGGACCTAAATGGTTACCATCATTTGCTGTCTGGTGGGAAAATTGCGAAGTCCTTGAAAACAGGAAGAAAACAGTCCGTGGCATTTCACGGGACGGACACTAGACAGAAGAACTTAGCAATTGTTCCATCACTTCGAGTTGCGAGTTTTCTGTCACGCGTGGACTCAACAACACATAAAATAAAATGGGCGTCTCATGGGTGGCAATATGGTCTTCTCTGCAATTATATTACATTTTGGAAAGAACATTTCTGTCGAGATGGAAACCAAAGTCGCTGATTGGTTTTAAAATTATTTAATTATCCGGTACAGTCACATCCGTTTCAAAATAAATCTCGTTTAAGGTATTAATAGAGGTTACGTCAAAATAAAAATGCAATAAAATACGTATAATAACACTGTAGTGTAAATATTCCCTACTGTTCTTCCAAGATAAAGCATAGAAAGAGTTGTAGGGGCAGAGCACCTCAAACTTGTCGCAGCATTATAAATAACTTTCCAGTTAATTTACCGCCCAGGTTAACAGTCAAGGCAATTGTGTACGAATTCCCTAAGGAGTGATGTTACTTGATCTTGATACAACTCTCGTGGTACCTCAAATTTCCATGATTCCCCTCATAAGCGTTTCCTCTAAAAATATTGGTCCGAACTGACAACAAATTTCCTACAGAACTGTGGGATAGATTTGTTTATCCCATCTGCAAATTTTCGGGCCGATTTCGCAGTTTTCTGTGCATCATCAAGCGACAATTTCGTTATCTAACTTCTTCCAGTTCTGTAGCACTGTTTGAGGTTATGCTACCATCCACTGCTTCCCTTGATATCACTGTAATCTATGTCGCCTGTAATCTGATGTGTATAACGTGGTATGGCAATATCATGCGCATCGTGTAAATTGTATCGAGCATCCTTGAAACCGCGCAAACACTAATTTTTGTAGCAAGTGTACTTTGTCCTCCCTTGAATATCCGTAGTTTATCTTACGTTCTACACGGTCATACTGAAGCGGACTTATTCAAAATCTGTTCATAATTGTTATTTTACTAAGGTGCGGATGATCTTCCATGTAGATAATTAAGATTAGTGCCCGCTCCTTGGACCACGACAGTCCTTTACTAAGTTTCACTTTCAGACGGGATTTGCGGCTCCCTGTCCGGCAAGAATGATAAACAACAAGACTCGACACCTATTTCAGTATCACTTTCACTTGCTAAGCATCTATCAGCTCTGTACTCCTCCTGAATATTGTCCTCATAGGCGATCGTATACGAACCACTCGTTCCACTGACTCATCTTACAGAAACGCTAGTATTTTATCTACTTCTTTCTGACTCTGCGCCGGCCGCGGTGGTCTAGCGGTTCTAGGCGCTCAGTCCGGAACCGCGCGACTGCTACGGCCGCTGGTTCGAATCCTGCCTCGGGCATGGATGTGTGTGATGTCCTTAGGTTAGTTAGGTTTAAGTAGTTCTAAGTTCTAGGGGACTGATGACCACAGATGTTAAGTCCCATAGTGCTCAGAGCCATTTGAACCATTTGAACCATCTGACTCTGCAAAATTCCTTGGGTTCCTTTATGACGAAATGTCAACTTCAGCGACTGTGTTTATAGATACGATGCAGTGTTTGTTTTGTTTATCGTTGCCATTGCTCTGTTTGTATCAACACCGCTAGTACTGTACACTATTGTGAGTCACTCATCGACTAAGCAGTTCAACTACTCTTCGTAGGCTCATGCTGTGCTCTCCATTGGACACCTCCAGTTCCGACCGTTGCTGCCATTCGCAGCCAATATTGTGGTTGCGTGGTAGATAATATATGGAGCGTCGAATGCCGTAAACATCATTGGCCTTCTGCGGCCACGCACTCAACTGGTTCCTTGTCACTGTCAATAGTAAATGAATAGTTAGTGATCAGCCCACCAAACCATTTGCGCTTATGTACAGGACCACCCACATGTATACCGCACAACGTGGTTTCCGCAGTGACGGGACTGAACCACAGCCTATATTTTGTGGTGTGACGTCGCTTTATTTTATGTGCTTTAAATTTAATTTTGACGTAAGCTGCGTAACTTATCTTTTCAATTCTTAAACTTGATTTATTTTGTAGATCTTCGAATTGTCGATGTCGGACAAAACCGGCAATTTCGTTACAAGTAAATATGATTGTGCAAATCTTTGTATTCCCAAGTCCATCGAGCACCATGGAATTTATTACATGATGTCTTAATATATGTCCTACCATCTTGTCCCTTCTTCTTGACTGCGTTATCCATTTACTCCTTTACTCGACGATTCTGCTCAGAACCTCCGCATACCTTATCAATCCACCTAATTCTCAACATCCTTATATAGTAGCATGTCGCAAACTCTTCAATGCTCTGTTTTTTCTATTTCCTCGCCGTGCATCATTCACTTCCCTACAGCGCTGTTCTCCAGACTTGCACTCTGCTAATATCAAAAGTTGACATTCAGCAAGAAATATCTCAGACTTCAGAACAGCCTTCTGGTAAATTTACCTTTACTAAAGTGAAACTGATTGTCATTTAAAACATCCTCAGTTTCTTTTCCATTCGTCGGTATATTATTCTTGTAAGCAGCTTGGATGTATGAGTAGTTAAGCTGATTGTGCTATAGTTATCCTGTTTATTTGCAGTTGGTATCTTCGAAATTGTGTGGATGGTATTTTCCGGAAGTGTGATTGTGTGTGCTGGCTTCATAGATTCTACAGCGTAATTGGAGTAGTCGCGTAGTTGCTGCTTCCCCTAATGCCTTAGAAATTCCGAAGGAAACTATCCCATCTACCTTATTTGATTGAAGACTTTTAAAGCTCTGTGAAACTCTGACTGTAGCAGTGGATCACTACGTTTCCTGTATACACTGCTCAAAAAAAATCTCAACACAAAAAAATAATTAACGTAGAGTAATGAAACTTCCGAAATACATTTTTACAGGCAACATATTTAAGTGGTTCACATTGCAAAATTACGTATTACACTACTGGTCATTAAAATTGATACACAACGAGAATGACGTGCTTCAGACGCGAAATTTAACCGACAGGAAGAAGATGTTATGATATGCAAATGATTAGCTCTTCAGAGCATTCACACAAGGCTGGCGCCGGTGGCGACACCTACAACGTGCTGACATGAGAAAAGTATCCAACCGATTTGTTTTACACAAACAGCAGTTGACCGGCGTTGCCTGGTGAAACGTTGTTGTGATGCCTCGTGTAATGAAGAGAAATGCGTACCATCACGTTTCCGACTTTGATAAAGGTCGGATTGTAGCCTATCGCGATAACGGTTTATCGTATCGCGACATTGCTGCTCTCGTTGGTTGAGATCCAATGACTGTTAGCAGAATATGGAATCGGTGGGTTCAGGAGGGTAATACGGAACGCAGTGCTGGATCCCAACGGCCTCGTATTAATAGCAGCCGAGATGACGGGCATCTTATCCGCACAGCTGTAATGGATCGTGCAGCCACTTCTCGATCCCTGAGTCAGCAGATGGGGACGTTTACAAGACAACAACCATTTGCACGAACAGTTTGACGACGTTTGCAGTAACATGGACTATCAGCTCGGAGATAATGGCTGCGGTTACCCTTGACGCTGCATCACAGATAGGAGTGCCAGCGATGGTGTACTCAACGACGAACCTGGGTGCACGAACGGCAAAACGACATTTTTTCGGATGAATCCAGGTTCTGTTTACAGCATCTTGATGGTTCAAATGGTTCAGAGCACTATGGGACTTACCATCTATGGCCATCAGTCCCCTAGAACTTAGAACGACTTAAACCTTATTAACCTAATGGCAGCACACAACACCCAGTCATCACGAGGCAGAGAAAATCCCTGACCCCGCCGGGAATCGAACCTGGGAACCCGGGCAGCATATTTATGGTCGCATCCGAGTTGGCGACATCGCTATGAACGCACATTGGAAGCGTGCATTCGTCATCGCCATACTGGTGTATCACTCGGCGTGATGGTGTGGGGTGCCATTGGTTACACGTCTCGGTCACCTCTTGTTTGCATTGACGGCACTTTGAACAGTGGACGTTACATTTCAGATGTGTTACGACCCGTGGCTCTACCCTACATCTCAGCAGGAAAATGCACGACCGCACGTTGCAGGTCCTGTACGGGCCTTTCTGGATACAGAAAATGTTCGACTGCTGCCCTGACCAGCACATTCTCCAGATCTCTCACCAATTGAAAGCGACTGGTCAATGGTGGCCGAGAAACTGGGGCGTCACAATACGCCAGTCACGACTCTTGATGAAATGTGGTATCGCGTTGAAGCCGCATGGGCTGCTGTACCTGTACACGCTATCCAAGCTCTGTTTGACTCAATGCCCAGGCGTATCAAGGCCGTTATTACGGCCAGAGGTGGTTGTTCTGGGTACTGATTTCTCAGGATCTATTGCGTGAAAATGTAATTACATGTCAGTTCTAGTATAATATATTTGTCCAATGAATACCCGTTTATCATCTGCATTTCTTCTTGGTGCAGCAATTTTAATGGCCGGTAGTGTGATGTAAGTACGTGGTAAGCCATTGCAAATGTGAAGTGGTGGTACATTACTAAGAGGTGTAATTGCCAGAATGTTGAGTGCAAGCACGCAAACGTGCGGGCACTTTGATGAGCAGGTGCCGGATGTCAGTTTGTGGGATGGAGTTCCATGCATGTAGCGCTTGGTCGGTCAGTACAGTGACGGTTAATGGCGTTTGTAGGTGAGGCAGGAGTTGTCGTCTGATGATGCCCCATATGTGCTCGATTGGAGACAGAGCTGGTAGACGAGTAGGCCAAGGCAACATGTCAACGCTCTGCAGAGCATACTGGGTTACAACAGCGCTTGTGGGCTAGTGTCATCCTGTTGGAACCTCCTGGAATACTTTCTATGAATTTGCAGCACTACAGATGGAACCTCCAGACTGACGTACCAATTTGCTCCAGGGTGCTCCTCCTGTCATACGAGATCGCCCCTCTGATCTCAGACCGAGTGCTGTGGCCCAGTGGTTAGCACACTGGACTTGCATTCGGGAGGACGACGGTTCAATTCCGCGTCCGGCTGTCCTCATTTAGGTTTTCCGTGGTTTCCCTAAATCGCTTCAAACAAATGCCAAGATGGTTCCTTTGAAAGGGCACGGCCGACTTCATTCTCCATACTTCCGTAATCCGGTGGGACCGATGACCTCGCTGTTTGGTCCCTTCCCAACAACCAACCAACCTGACCTCAGGTGTAGGTCCAGTGTGTCTAGCAGGCAGCCAAGTTGGTTGCAGGACCTCAACTGGCCTCCACGTAACCAACACTCGGCCATCACTGGCACCGAGCCAGAATCAGCTTTCTTCAGAAAACTCAACAGACCTCCACCCTGCCCTCCAATGAGCCTTCAGTGCCACCACTGAAGTCACAAAGCGATATAGTTTGGGATCAGTGGAAAGCACTCTACAGGGCCTCTGTCGGAGGGCTGTCCTTGAAGTACCCGATTTATAACAGTTCATTGCATCACCGAGATGCCAACTGCTGCTCAAATTGCTGCTGCAGATGCAGTACGATACGCCACAGCCATACGACGAACACGTTGGTCTTCCCTCCTGGTAGCATCACGTGGCCGTTTGGAGCCCTGAATTCTTGCGACCACCGCTGCCAGCAGTCATCTACAGTGGCTACATTTCTGCCAAGTATTTCTACATATCCCCAGAAGGAACATCCAGCATCTCGTACCCCTATTACACGACCTCGTTCAAACTCAGTGAGATGTTGATAATGGCGCCTTTGGCGCCTTAATGGCATTCTTGACTAACATCAATTCGCCATGTCCTCCCCGTCCCCGATAGCGCTGAATACTCGGCACGGTTGCTCAGCGTGTTCGGTCAGAGGGTTTAGAAACCCTCTGTAGCAACAACCAAAAAAAAAAAAAAAAAAAAAAAAAAACTGAGTGAATGAATCAACGATCAACCTGAACAGGCGCAGGACGTCCGCCACGAACGAATTCAACGAACAATCTAGAACAAAATGATACACTCCTGGAAATAGAAAAAAGAGCACATTCACACCGGTGTGTCAGACCCACCATACTTGCTCCGGACAAGCAATTGCTGTACAAGCAATGATCACACGCACGGCACAGCGGATACACCAGGAACCGCGGTGTTGGCCGAGGAAAGGCGCTAGCTGCGCAGCATTTGTGCACCGCCGCCGTCAGTGTCAGCCAGTTTGTCGTGGCATACGGAGCTCCATCGCAGTCTTTAACACTGGTAGCATACGGCGACAGCGTGGACGTGAACCGTATGTGCAGTTGACGGACTTTGAGCGAGGGCGTATAGTGGGCATGCGGGAGGCCGGGTGGACGTACCGCCGAATTGCTCAACACGTGGGGCGTGAGGTCTCCACAGTACATCGATGTTGTCGCCAGTGGTCGGCGGAAGGTGCACGTGCCCGTCGACCTGGGACCGGACAGCAGCGACGCACGGATGCACGCCAAGAACGTAGGATCCTACGCAGTTCCGTAGGGGACCGCACCGCCACTTCCCAGCAAATTAGGGACACTTGCTCTTGGGGTATCGGCGAGGACCATTCGCAACGGTCTCCATGAAGCTGGGCTACGGTCCCGCACACCGTTAGGCCGTCTTCCGCTCACGCCCCAACATCGTGCAGCCCGCCTCCAGTGGTGTCGCGACCGGCGTGAATGGAGGGACGAATGGAGACGTGTCGTCTTCAGCGATGAGAGTCGCTTCTGCCTTGGTGCCAATGATGGTCGTATGCGTGTTTGGCGCCGTGCAGGTGAGCGCCACAATCAGGACTGCATACGACCGAGGCAACACAGGGCCAACACCCGGCATCATGGTGTGGGGAGCGATCTCATACACTGGCCGTACACCTCTGGTGATCGTCGAGGGGACACTGAATAGTGCACGGTACATCCAAACCGTCATCGAACCCATCGTTCTACCATTCCTAGACCGGCAAGGGAACTTGCTGTTCCAACAGGACAATGCACGTCCGCATGTATACCGTGCCACCCAACATGCTCTAGAAGGTGTAAGTCAACTACTCTGGCCAGCAAGATCTCCGGATCTGTCCCCATTGAGCATGTTTGGGATTGGATGAAGCGTCGTCTCACGCGGTCTGCACGTCCAGCACGAACGCTGGTCCAACTGAGGCGCCAGGTGGAAATGGCATGGCAAGCCGTTCCACAGGACTACATCCAGCATCTCTACGATCGTCTCCATGGGAGAATAGCAGCCTGCATTGCTCCGAAAGGTGGATATACACTGCTCTAGTGCCGACATTGTTCATGCTCTGTTGCCTGTGTCTATGTGCCTGTGGTTCTGTCAGTGTGATCATGTGATGTATCTGACCCCAGGAATGTGTCAATAAAGTTTCCCCTTCCTGGGACAATGAATATAAAATGGTCATCGTGACGGTTTGCCGTCCTACGGGCCCGGGTTCGATTCCCGGCTTGGTCGGGGATTTTCTCCACTCAGGAACTGGATGTTGTGTTGGCTTCATCAAAAAATGGTTCAAATGGCTCTGAGCGCTATGGGACTTAACATCTGTGGTGATCAGTCCCCTAGAACTTAGAACTACGTAAACCTAACTGACCTAAGGACATCACATACATCCATGCCCGAGGCACGATTCGAACCTGCGACCGTAGCGGTCCCGCGATTCCAGACTGAAGCGCCTAGAACCTTACGGCCACACCGGCCGGCTGTCTTCATCATCATTTCAGCCCCATCCGGAGCACAGGTTGCCCATGTGCCCATGTGACGTCGAATGTAATAAGACCTACACCAAGGCGGCCGGACCTGCCCCGCAAGGGGCCTCCTAGGCAATGACGCCATACGCTTTTTTCCATTTCCAATTCGCCATGTCCAGTCTCAAAGAAAAGAAACTCTCTAAATCGTTACATAGTATACTTAAATCAAGCCTGATTTGCGTCCTCAGAGCTGCAATACTAGCGCCAGTCTTACTCGACTAGCACGAAATTTGAAAAGACATCACCTTCCAGTCGTAGAAACACACCTACCAACTCCTACTTGGTGTTGCAACATTTTTTCCTGAGCGACCTACATTCCGGCCTCTTCCTCGGTGATTCTGTATTCTACGAGCCACTCCAAACCGTCTGGTAGTACACGGATTCTGGTCAGCACGTAACTGAGAGCTGGCGGCCCCATCTATCGACCGAGGTGGTGGCGGCCAGAGGCGGCCAAGACGCGCGCGCGGCGCTCCAAAGGAAATCAATCGGACCAGCCGCCTGTGCCGCCGCCGCCGCTCCGCCTCCGGTGGCCTCATTAGGGGAAGGCGCGCGGCCACCGCCTCCGCCTCCGTCCCCGGCCCCGCCTCGTCGCCTCCCGGGCCGCGCCGTGCGTTATTACCGGCCCTGCCCAGGCGGGCTATTAATCTCCGTCACGTTGGCAACGCCAGCCGGTGGCTGCCTGCCGACATCCTTGCCGGGCCTCCCTCATCTTGCCGCCCCCGCCCCCTGCCCTCTGCCGTTCCTCTTCCGCCTCCTCACACCTCATCTCCTTCCTGTCTGGATAATCGGAGAAGACGACAGCGAAAGTGAGGAACAATAAATAATTGCAGACCCTTCGAAAGCTGTATTAAACTAAACAGTTTTGAAAATTTTTCTGATCCACGTATTATGCAACTGTAAATCCTTCTTTATCTTTCTTTTTTTTCAAAAATGGTTCAAATGGCTCTGAGCACTATGGGACTTAACTTCTGAGGTCATCAGTCCCCTAGAACTTAGAACTACTTAAACCTAACTAACCTATGGACATCACACACAACCATGCCCGAGGCAGGACTCGAACCTGTGACCGTAGTGGTCACGCTGTTCCAGACTGAAGCGCCTAAAACCGCTCGGCCACAGCGGCCGGCTTCTTTTTTCCTAGCACTTATCCCTTATAGTGCAGATCTGCTGAATGGAAGGAACAGTCTACTGAATACAGAACATGGGCTGAGAGTAAATCGAGGAAAGACAAAAACAGCGAGAAATTAATCTTGTGGATCTGATGGATATCAAAAGCGCTACAGTACTGGCGAAAAGGGCGTTCCTGGCCAAGAAATGTCTACTAGTATCAAACAAAGGCCTTAATTTAAGGAAGAAAGTTATGAGAATGTACGTATGGAGCATAGCATTGTATGGTAGTGAGTCACGGACTGTAGGAAAACCGGAACGGAAGAGAATCGATGCACTGAAGTGTGGTGACACAGACGAATGGGTCCCGGCGGAGGTTCGAGACCTCCCTCTGGCATGGGTGTGTGTTTGTCCTTAGGATAATATAGGTTAATTAGTGTATAAGCTTAGGGACTGGTGACCTTAACAGTTAAGTCCCATAAGATCTCACACACATTTGGAAAAAAACACACAAAAACAAAAAAACAGACGAATGTTGAATATTAGGTAGAGAGGGACAAGGTAAGAAATGAGGAAGTTCCACGCAGAATCGGAGAGGAAAATACATGGAAGGGGCCTAGAAGAAGAAGGAACAGGATGATAGAAACATATGGTAGGACATCAGGCAATAACTTCCATGGCAATAGAGGGACCTGTAGATGTTAGAAACTGCAGAGGAGGAAAGAGGTTGGGATAAATACAGCAAATAATTGTGGAAGTAAGTTTCAAATGGTACTCTGAGAGCGAAAGGTTGGCACAGGAAAGAAATTCGTGACGGACCACATCAAACTCGTCAGAAGATAGACGACTCCAAAATAAAGTTCGCTTTTCCAGGATTTTGTATTTTTTCGGTTTAATTTTGTGGCCGATGGCAATCTTGTTCCATAGGAGGGAAAATACGTACACCATCTGTCTGTGAATCGTGTTAACTTTGTTCTGCACGTCGCAACATTTCAAACGTTTGCATACAGTGTCCTGTGAGGAGAGCCTTGCCTAAACGATGTACAATGGGACTCCTTAATATAACCACTGTTAGTATTTGCCTTATTTTTTTTGCTGGGTGCCAATACTGTCTACGGTTACGTATTTCTACCATTTCAAAACATTTTCCACAGTAATTTGTATTCCTGGCAAATAACCCTAATGATTCGTGTATACTAAAGCGAAACCGACAGCTGCAAACAAAGCACCTACATACAGTTACGCGGCTTGAGGAAACAACTCGCCATTTTTACTTGTTATAATTTTTCATGGTGATTTAAATGTTTATTGAGTGTTGAGTGTTTTTATTGTTATTAACAATTTCTCTGAGCTGTGGCAGCCCTCCCCAGTGTGTCGTTTGTAGCAGTTGTTTTTGTTTTAGAGCTGTGCTTTCACACCTGTGGACCACCACCAATCACTTATGTTATAAATTGTGGGTCGTTCATCTAAGATTTTTATGTCCTGTGTCGACAAGCTGCAGTAGTAAGTAGCAAAAAATGTTCATCAACTTTGCCTATTAGGCTATTTAATTACCACTAGTTGCGGTGATTGCAGAGAGGCCTGAAGATGGTCGTTTGTCTCACCAAACCAGACTACAATTATGTAACATTAATACGCAGCTAATGGTGTTATTGAAGACCAATGTAATGTAATCGAATTAAATCAGGTGCAGCTCACGAAAGCAGATTACAAAGTAGTACGCTAAAAGAAGTAGCTGAACTTTTTTGTTTGGGCAGAAAGATACTATCCAGACTTCCTATACTACGAAATGCATTTCGGAAAATTTTTTAATCTGTTAACATCTGACATTTAAGTGTTAGAAAGGCTTTTCTGAAGGTATCTGTCTGGTAATGTAACCTTGTACAGACTATAAAATACACATAAAATAAGAGACTGGAAGATTTTGAAATTTGGCCCTACAAAAGAATGCTGAAGCCATTGTATGTAGGTCGGGTAACTAATGCAGATGTACTAAAAATAACTGGGACAAATGAAATTTATGGCATAACTACATGGCAAGAAGGAACTGGTTTGTACGACATATCCTGAAACATCAAGCACTGACCAATTTTTATAATGGAGGGCAGTGTGGAGGGTGAAAACTGTGGTGGCAGACCAAGACTTGACTGTAGTAAGAAAGTTCAAATGGATGAATGCTGCAGTTGTTAGACACAGATGAAGAGGCTGGCACAGGGTGGAATGGCATGGATAGCTGTAGCCTACGTCTTCAGACTGAAGACTATCAGAACAATAACAATTAAAACAAACTTTAGTTGGTCCCTCGCTCTCCCTCACTCATCTGTGCTGTTCCAGTTGCGTCATTTGTACCAAAAACTACATCCTTATCCATTGTGACAATTTTGAAATAATGCTGATTCACTATTGGATATTAAATAGTTCTCACCTGTCAGTGGGGTATAGTGAACAACTTTATGTTTAATACAGAATCTAATTTATATGTTACATCATTAATATCGTAATTAGTCCTTTAATTTCTTAGTCATGTATTGACAGATAAATAGGTGTTAAGAGCCATTGCTGTTCGATTGCATTATTGGTGATAGATCATCGTAAAGTGTATGCAATGTAAAATACCTACAAACCACCGTCCAGAGAGGTTTACTGTTCAAATTTCGAATGTGTTGATTCCAACGTCAGGTGACTTACAGAGTAATTCCGTGATGACGTAACAAATATTCGGGGATGATGGAGAAGGATAAATGCATGAGTTTGAGGTAAGCGATCTGGAAACGACGAAGTGGAAAGGCATAAACGAAAATCTATTCAAGTTCTGCATTTGACTAGCACAGTGCTCAAACTATGGGGCCCAACTTCCGAATCATGATCGTGACTTACAGAATTCGCACTGAATACTCCAATTCATGAGCCGCGCGCGGCTCGTGTTCATTGCTTGGAATCTTGTCATTGCGGATATGGCATCTCGTTTCTTATTCGATTTACTGGCGTCACAAAGTTGCTGGCTTGCCTGATCGTGAGTGACAGCAGCAGCACTTACCGATACGAGTACTGTGGTACTATCTTTGGAGCGACCGCTAGTATTTCCGGGTCGCGTTGTGTGGAGTGGGCAGTTGAGAAAGGGACATCATGTCGGTTTGGGGCACAGCAGGGAGCAGGTCCGTGCAGCGCGCGGGCAAGCCGGGTCTGCTGGTGGAGTGCTATCACTGCCGGATCGAGGAGGGATAGCTGCGATAGCGACGGTTTCGTAGCACACCGTATCCTGGACGTTTGAGTGAAGAGTTAACTGCTAGTGCAACCTCGACTATTCTGATATCTCGCCTTTGGTCGCCGGGTTGTTGCTCCCAGAGCCGCTGAGCCTGGTGGCAATGAATGAAGTGTTTCGAGGTGGTGAAATATTGCAGCCGTCTTTCTCTATTTGTTATTCATAATCGAATTTAGTATTATTCTTATTAGTGAAGTGCAATCAGCGGTATTCTCTGCCTCAGTTACCTGCACTGGAGGTTAGAGTACTTTTCTGGCAGTGTACCTTTCCTCATCGTGTTGATGCTGTCCGACACGACGTGTAGTTTGACAGCCTCTTCAGTTGCATTGTGCAGTTTTATTTTTGGGAGGGCTACCTTGGTTCTAGTGTTTCCTTCGGCCTTGGGTGTTTTCTGAAGACGTAGTGCTGTCCGTCTCTTCGCCCTTGCCTGAAAATATTCCATCGTTGTAGCGGTGACTGAACGTTAGGCGGATTGGTTAGTCGGTCAGTCGGCGCTTAAGCTGCCCCTAGTTTGAGTTGCTATCCTGTTACGTGAGTACAACTCTTGGCTGCCTGTCTCATCTTACCTTATGCTTTCGTTACCTTCCCAGGTCGACCTTTGGAACACTTGCTTAGAACCACTCGTCCTGATTCCTTAGATTGTGATATTTGTTTTAAGAATATTTGTAATTTTCTAATTATTGTTTGTGGCCTATGGAAGCATTCTGGGCCCATAACCGAGACCTCTGTGGATCGTAACCAAGCTCTGCTACCAGTTCAGAGCTGGTTTCTCAACTGGTGGCAGAGCGTGGTTACGATTATGATATTCCCATTTCAGTTACTCTCGATACAATTGTAGTTCTGTCAGTGTTACTGGATATTTCTTTTGGTATTTTGTTGTGCAGCCGAGAGTAACTGATATGGGACTTAATATCTGAGGTCATCAGTCCCCTAGAACTTAAGAACTACTTAAACCTACCTAACCTAAGAACATCACATGCATCCATGCCCGAGGCAGGATTCGAACCTGCGACCGTAGCGGTCTCGCGGTTCCAACTTGAAGCGCCTAGAACCGCTCGGTCACATTCCCGAGTTGTCTGCACATGTGCATCACATCTACCAATTTCTGCCTCATTCGGATAATTCCTTCGTGATGCACAGCTATGTCGTGACTCAGAGTGTACATTTTGCGATCGATGTGGTACACTTTGCGGCATCTTATTGAAAGTAAACCTCACCAGTATTCACGGGATCCAGTTCACACCACAAAAACTCGTCATATATTGCGACAGCGTACGCTGTCCACTAGTAGTGGGTTTCCAGCACCATTTTCGAAGAAGTAGGACCCAATTACCCCCCCCCCCCCCAGCCAAAATGCCACACCCCACAGTCACTCATTGTGAATGTAATGGCTGCTTCATAAGTACTATCAGGTTTCCTGTGTCCAAAATCCTGCATTTCTGTTTGTTGGTGAGGCCATTCTACAGATAGTGCGTCTCATCAGTCAACATTGTTAACTTCATCAAGTTTCTGTTCACTTTTTAATTATAAGCAGCCATTTGACAGTTGTTCTCTGTTTCTTGTGAAAGTTGGGTTTTATGGACTAAAGGTACAGATCTTTCAGAATTCGTTGCATGGTGGTTCTGGGAATATCCTATTGATGTGAACGTCGGCAAATAGATGTAACCGAACTTACAGCAACATTATCACTCACGACGGCAATGTTTTCCGCAGAGCTACTAACGCGAGACATCCCGAGAGTTTCATGTGCACAACCGAAACGATTTTGCCAAATATAACAATCATTCTCCTTTAAGTCGACTTATTCGGGTAGTATGTTGACCAAACATTTCACAGAATTCGGTACAGCCACTGCACAAAAGTCACTACATTTGTATTACGTTTTCACTATGAGAACACGCTGATTAATCGTGAAGTGCTCCGTTACTAACCACAAAGAAAATATGACTACGAAGGCTTTCCCGGCGTAATAATTCATAATATTCTTCTCGGGTATGCAGCCGGATCATAACGTCTTCATGACACAATATTTCCGCGGTCCAACTGGCCGCCATCTTCAGGTGAGAGTGCTGGTGCACGATCTCGCCGGAACTGACTTCCCAGCGCAAGCGGCGGCCCCTATATAGGCCGCAGAAGACCCACAACGCGTGCGCGAGAAGGTGCCGTAACCGCCCTCTAGCGCAGTAGACATACCCCGCCGCCAGTGACGGAAAGAGGCGAAATCGAGATATCGCTGTCAAAAATTAAAAAATAAAAATAAATAAAAAAATTTTTTTATTCCGACGATAGAACCACAGACCGTTGTTTTTTAATGTCAGATAACACTGGGTCCCAAGTCTTACTTAAAAGAAAACCCTTGTCTCTATTAATAAGATTGTCAGATAACCGAATCTCTTTGGATTCTTTTAAAATACAGTCCCAATAGCGAGATGCAGGGGCAACCATTTGTGTCTCGTCCCTGGGACACATCGTTTATCGAAAGCCTACGCACACGGACCGTTACTTACATGCTTCTAGCTGTCATCCATCGTTCCAGCGTACGGGGGTCCTGCGGACGTTGGCGAGAAGAGCCTATGCCATTTCAGATGGAGAAAGCTTGACACAAGAACTGGACTATCTTAAGATTGTGTTCAAGCAGAATGGCTATACAGATAAACAGATCCGTCGTGCTTTCCAGTTTGGACCTTCGCCTGAACCACCAGAAGATACCTGCAAATCGGTAGCTTTTCTGCCTTTTGCTGGGAGCATTTCCTCGAAGATAGGAAGGATTCTGAAAATATATCACATCAAAAGTATTTTTCGTCCGCCGGCGAAGATTAGAGCGCTCCTTGGCTCTGATAAGGATGACTTGGGTTTGAGGAAGCCCGGTGTTTACAAGTTCCCTTGCCACTGTGGAAAGGCTTATATTGGTCAGACAATCCGGACCATTCAGGAGCGATGTGTTGAGCATTAGCGGCACACAAGGCTGCTTCAACCTGAGAAGTCTGCAGTGGCGGAACACTGTCTCACCGAGGGACACAGAATACTATATGACGAGACACAAATGGTTGCCCCTGCATCTCGCTATTGGGACTGTATTTTAAAAGAATCCATAGAGATTCGGTTATCTGACAATCTTATTAATAGAGACAAGGGTTTTCTTTTAAGTAAGACTTGGGACCCAGTGTTATCTGACATTAAAAAACAACGGTCTGTGGTTCTATCGTCGGAATAAAAAAATTTTTTTTTATTTATTTTAATTTTTTAATTTTTGACAGCGATATCTCGATGTCGCCTGTTTCCATCACTGGCGGCGGGGTATGTCTGCTGCGCTAGAGGGCAGTTACGGCACCTTCTCGCGCACGCGTTGTGGGTCTTGTGCGGCCTATATAGGGGCCGCCGCTTGCGCTGGGAAGTCAGTTCCGGCGAGATCGTGCACCAGCACTCTCACCTGAAGATGGCGGCCAGTTGGACCGCGGAAATATTGTGTCATAAAGACGTTATGATGCGGCTGCATACCCGAGAAGAATATATACACAAAGAAAATAGATGAAAATCGTGGAACTTTCACTACTGCAATGCGGCCAACTGCCTCGAACACAAACTGCAGGCATTTCAAAATTTGCTTTCTGTATGTGATCCTTTACCAAAAAATAGCTCTGAGCACAATGGGACTTAACATCTGAGGTCATCAGTCCCATAGAACTCAGAACTACTTAAATTTAACCAACCTAAGGACATTACACACATCCATGCCCAAGGCAGGATTCGAACCTGCGGTTCCGGACTGAAGCCCCTAGAACCGCTCGGCCACGCTGGCCGGCACTCTTTACCGTCCAACTTATGCTGTGAGCTGGCTCTGGATTGTTGATATGATGTATTTTGGACTGTCATATAATTTCTTTTGTATATTGTAGACAATATTCAGAAGACAAATTAAAACAATTGTCTGCATCAGTTACTGTTACGTTCTTCCTCGACGCGTTCCGAGGTATTGGATCAGTGTATTACACTAGAAATTCTTGTCCTAGATGTAGTCAGTTGTGGCTGTCTTAATGTTGGACTGTTTAAGTATTTTTTGTTGCGGTGTGTGACATTCAACGATACAAACGTGTATTTATAACGACCCTCAGTTTTCGTCTGGCTGTTGCATCTTCGAAATGAAGATTAAAGACAAGCGGCTACAATCAGGAAACCCAAACAAGATGGTGTGAAAAAAAGATGAGGTGGAAGAACATGTTTGTTTTGTGTGATAAACTGTTGCAGTATTCTAATCTCGGTCCAAAATTATCGACATAACATGTAGATAAAACTTCCTGGCAGATTGAAACTGTGCGTCGGATCGGCATTCGAAACTGCAGACCTTAGCTTCTGCGGACTGGTGGTCTATCGACTGCGCCATCCAAACACCACATCACTCAGTAGAGGAGCTGCCCGTGAAAAGCAAAGGTCTGAGATTAGAGTTCCGGTACGGCGCATAATTTTAAAGTGCCAGGACGTTTCAAACCAGAACAAATTCCTCAGCGGAGTGAAAATTCAACAATTCCCTAGGCTGTGGATAAGCCATGTCTCCTTAATATTCTTCCTTCCAGGTGTGTCAGTCCCACAAGGCATGGAGGAGAACTTCTGTGCAGTTTGGAAGGAAAAATAAGATATAATAGCTGAGGTAAAGCTGCGAGAGCACGTTGTGATTCACTCTTGGATGCTCAGTCGATCCCAGTCGCTAGTTTTGGTCCGCCACACGTTTTCAGTCTGCCAGGAAATTTCAAATCAGCTTATACTGTACTGCCAGGTGAACGTTCGTTTTAGGAATGTATATATGGTTTGTTTCATAGCATACCAGAAACCATGAATATATTCTTCAAATAGTGACATGATCTTTGAACATGAAAGTTACGCCGTTTAAAATACAAAATTGTGAAATAAAAAAATATAAGAGGCGTGATGAAAAATACGGTGAATGAAATGGTTTTCACAGCAACTGCTGACGCTAAAACCATATGAAGTCATTTTGGGATAGTCTGATCTCTTGACGCAGTGTCAAGTTGGAACACGTAATGAATTGTCAGTCAGCTAGAGTGAGGTTGCATTTAGGGCGCCTATCGCGCGAGATTAATTTCGGACAAGGCGTGAATATTAAGATCTGTTCAAAGTAGCTAAAAAGTGTCAAAGAAACTCATAAATGTTGAAATTGGTGTGTAGTAAAAATTATACAACTCTGAAGAATGTTTAGAAGTGGTACGAGCGACTTAAAAGCGGAAATGAGTCAGTAGAAGATGACTAAGATTTGGGGCGTCCATTAACTTCAAAGACAGAGAAAACGTGTAAAAACTTGCAAAAATTGTTCTTTCAAGCAGGCGAACAGCCATTCAACAGCGTACCAAACAACTCAGTATCTAGTGCGGTTTCGTCCAAGCATTTTAATCGATAATTTGCCAATGTGACGACCGAGTGGAAAATTTGTTCTTCGACTTTTGAGGGATGAACTGAACGAAAACCTCTGTCATTTTTCACGCAGCTGAAGGATCGTATTCATTCAGATGCAGGCTTCCTGTCAAAAACTGTAACTGGAGGTGAAATTTGGGTCTATGGGTATGACCCTCAGTCGAAAATTCAGAGTTTCCAATGAGAAACCAGTGAATCTCCTAGCCCTAAAAAGGCTAGTCAAAATTCAAGACGTGCTTATTGTTTTTTTTCGATATTGAGGGCATAGTGTGATTAGAGTACACTCCAAGGTGAACAACTGTAAACGCTGAATTTTACAAAAGCATACTGGAACATTTGCAAAATGATGTGCGAAGAAAGAGACAAGAAAAATGGTCAATGGTTTCCTTCTTACTCGTGACCTCAGAATATTCCCACAAGTTAAAATTGTGCTGAAAGAAAAACGTTTCGACAACATTTTTGACACTAAGTGAGCCACGCCAGAGCATCTAGACACCCTTCCAAAAGAAACTTTTTGGAAACGCTTCCAGTCATGGATTCAACTCTCGGATAAGCCTGGTGCTAGCCAATGGCAGCACTTTGAAGGAGATTAAATCAGATTCCATGTAAGCTTGTTATGTTGTTTGTGATAAAATTATACTCTGTATTTTTATCACACTTCGTTAAAATCTATTTCGTTGTGTAATAACAACAATAATTATAGTAACACGAAGAACTAATGTATTACAAGTGTCAGTTGGAAGTGTTACTGTCATTTTTCGCGTGAATGCGTTGAGCAGGAGAGATGTGAACACAGGTACTAGAGGCGTACGACACGTTCATTCATCAAGGCGGCAGAGTAGGAAAGTGCGTGCGGGGGACGAGAATTGAGGCTGTTCCGACGTAGCCGGGCCGTACTCTACAACCCACCCCACTCTAGTCCTTGTCGCCGGCGTCCGCCGTGAGTTCCGCGACTATTTCCATTCTGCCCTCGTGTCGGAATTATGCCCCCCAATTCCCGCGGCGTGGCGAAATCGCGGAGCCGGCTACACTACCATTACGGGCCATCACGCCGAAAAATATGGAGCTGCACGACCACATTTAAAACGGGGGCTGAGCTGCAGGACATTTGACTTTCAGAACACGACGATTCCCTGGCCGGAGGAATATGGCTTATGGCCCGCGCGGCTTATAGAAGTGGGGTGGGGAGAGGGGTGGAGGGAGGGCGTAATATGCCCCACGACCCTAAGGCGGAGTGGGGCTGGCTGGCTGCAGGCGTGCTTTACGAGGCGGTAGCGCGGGATTGCATAACACCCGGGGGCATATTTCCAAGGCGTCCCCTGCAGGCCGCGGACGGGACGCCGTGGCCACGGCGCCCGCCGGGCCCCGCCGACGGTGGCGTCGTCGCCGCTACCACCGCGGGACTCGTAAACCGCCGCCGCCCTCCTTCTGCACTGATTAAGCCACCTGCTCCGGCCTCATACGCTCCTGAGGGGGAAAAAAAGATATCCGTTCTTGTGACAAGCTGCTACTTCTCCTTGCGTGGAGACAAGTAGAAAGACGATGACAAAGTCGTTAGACACGGAAAGCAAGTTTAGACTGCGGAGTGATGGAGAAAGGCATCCGCTGCGTGCTTTTCAAATGAAAGAACCACTGCGGTTTTTGCCCTAGGTGAGTTTGGGAAAGCGCAGAAAACACAAATCAGCGTTATGGGACGGGATATCAGCTTTGGTCCTCCCAAGAGCGAGTTCAGTGTCTCAATCAGTTCACTTGATCAGATGAAACGCTATACAACATGTCGGAGACAGCAACTTACAAATTGTGAAGGAACATCCAAAAACGTACGAGATTTCCAATTTAAGTCATCTATTTATTGCTATCTTTAAACTTGTTGTTCATATCAACATAAGACGGCGTGTTTTTAACATTTTTTTTAATTTGACGTGACCCGCTTGGTTACAAATTTGTATTTCAGTATAGCAATAATTGTTGTTGCTGTGATCCTCGGTTCAGAGACTGGTTTGATGCAGCTCTCCATGCTACCCTATCCTGTGCAAGCTTCTTTCATCTCCCAGTACCTACTGCGACCTACATCCTTCTGAATCTACTAAGTCCATTCATCTCTTGGTCTCGCTCTACGATTTTTGTCCTCCACGCTGCAGGAATAATTACTGTATAATATTAAAATACTGTTCACTACTATTAATAACGATTAAGTAATGGCAAAAATTATGTTTGGCATTAGTAATATTAATTCAGAGAATATATGAACGACTATTAACTGAAAGTTAAGGGGAGATTCCTGTCAAATTAGATGAAATTTGACATTTTCTGTTTACCATTATCCATTATTTTTCTGTTTTCTATTGCATAATGTACTTTAGACTCTGCTGAACATTTTGGTATATCATACACTAACAACAGACACATTATTTTCAGACATTCAAATAGTATTTTTAAGTTTGACATCCGAAAACAATTTTCGGCAACTCTTATTAACTCCCAGAGTTGAACAATCATATATCGGGAACCACACAGCCTACAAGGCCGTAAATTTCCTTGTTTTGATGCCAATGTTACATCTCAGAATCTGTCATTACAAATCAACAAATAAGCCCTTTTTGTTGCAGCCGTTTGTATGAAAACAGTGTGATATACAGCAATTTGATATATTGCTCTTTTATACGCATATAAAATGACTAAGCGTAAAAGTATGTTTAAGAAATGCAAATTTTTTGGTAATAAACGTTTTTTATCAAAATTTCTGTCTGAAGTTGCAGAAAACAGGTATGTAAACAATGAAAGAAATGTAAAAAACGTGTCTAAAGTGATCAAGCACCCTAGTACTTGATGTAAGTATAGGCGAAATGAATTTTCTGGTAACTCTTTGCATTAATAGTGGCAATCAAAACTACCTCTCAAATATCTGGAAAATCAAAGAAAGAATTGTTTTCGTTTAAAGACCCAGAATGTGAATGAATCCTTGAATAATGTTGTGTGGTACGTATGCATCAAAATGTTTTTTTTTTTTTTTTTTTTTTTTTTTTTTAAATCTCATGACTCTGAAATAAGCAATGTCTGATCCCGTAATAACTTTCAACGGTCGGAGTTATAAAAGGCTGAAGGTTCTGGAGAAGGTCGAGATGAGTTATCGGCAGAACAGAGCTAGAGGTCTGCGAAAACTGGATGTGGTTCGTCTAGACCAAACAGAGTATGCTGCTCGATAAATATCAAAAGAAGCAAGAAAGAAAAGACGGAGGAAAGCATCGGTCGACTGCAATACTGAGAGGGATACAGATAATCGGCCTCGACAATTCACATGGAGGACTCAGAACAGTTTGTAATAAAAAAACTTTGAACTTCAGTATCTCGGAACTACTTTATTTACTGTAACTAACCAGTTACTTCAAAAAGTAGTGAAGGTAGAAATATAGTCTCACCATGACACGAATAAGATAAAAAATTTATATAATTAGAATAATAAAAATATGTAGTTTTCATGTTCATTTATTTACAAGATTCCGCCATAACAATTAAGAGTTTGCGAAATAAGTCATATCACGCCTCCTAACGCAATCTTCTCAATAATTCTATTTTAGTATCTACAAAAGTACCTTAATTAATTACAGGAAATTGGAAGTTAGTGTCTTAAAATCTTTCCAAGATAGTGGCATGCCAAGTTTGACAATTTAACATTTGCTGCATAGGACACACAATCTCCCCTTAACGAAATGAAAACTGAAAAAGAAGAATGATTCACAAGATCGTAAAATTCAACAGAAAGAGAAATTTTAAATATTATTCTACATAAAAGCGCTAGGGGGACACAGGAACAATTGCTTTTGACTACCTCACAAAAATACGAGGAATGCATATTTTCAAGTCTTTGCATTACATGTTAGAGGTGATAGATCACGCCACGGGGATCAACATTTGTTAGAGAATTAATGTTCGCTGCCGCTTCCCGGCTACGCTAGGTCTTCTCTAGTATTTACTGTTCGTGGGACGACGAAATTTCATCGAACTAGCAGGATCTGTTCAAAAGTTGTGCATCATATTGCCCATCCCAGTTAACTGATAGAGAACGTTAACACTGAGTGTCCCTAAGCGGAGAAGAGAAAACTGTCCAACAGCAAATTTTTTACATAAAGAAAGATACCCCATCTTTATAGATTTTGGTACGCTGAATTAGGAAATGACAATAATTATTGTTGTTTTGCACCCATTTCCGAGCTGTAATAAGTTTGTTACGCACTTGTTTCTGTTTTTCGTCCCTCGTTGTATCGTTATAACTCAAATGCCACGGAAATTACATATGAATGCTGAGATTTAAACAGTTATAAGATACGCTCATTGTAACGTGAGGCGACGGCTTTGACCACGTCCTCAGATGCATCGATCGGCGAATGTTACGTCTGTTTTGTTCCTAACCAGCACAGTCTGAGAGTGCTTACGTTGTGACATTAGTTTGAGTTTCTGAGTAACTGCGTGGAATGAAAATTGCTGTTATATCCTACAGATGGGTTAACAACCCCAAAACTTTATGTTACATATGTGGAGATGCAAATTGTGGTTAAAGAAAGCGAACATTGTCACAAACAGTCAAAAAAGCTTATTACCTATACTTCTATAGTTAGGATGCCCTTTAGGGGTCCATTCAACAGCATGGGCTCTTCATATTTGTTGTACCTCATGTCCACCAACTCTAATTGAAACGAAAAAAAAATTGGTACCATGCGTTTAGCACTGCCGGCCGTTTGTGGTGAACCTACAAACCATGTAGCAGATTGCCTTTTGTTCTTGGCGTCTCCGCTCAGTAGAGGATTTAAGAAGAGCATCGCCCAGTTTACTTATATATCAGGTCTGTTGCGACCATTGCGTCAAGGAGTGAGTCTTCCAGTTCCAGATCGTCTAGTAGCCACAAAAATAAACTTATCTAGCGATAATGAAGACCAAGACAAGTCAGCTACATGCCTTCCTTCCACGTCTGACGATCGTATCTGTACACCAATATCATCTAGTGAAATGCGCACGATCACGCAAAGCGAAATCCGTGAGCATGTTAGAGACTTTGACCTTCCAGAGCAGAAACCCTAAATATTACCTTCTCGTTTCACGGAATGGAATCTTCTGGAAGATGTAGCTCGAGTATGTAATTTCCGCCAACGTCAAAAGCCACTCAAAAGGTTTATCATCACAACAAAAGTAATGGCATACTGTACAGACGTGGAAGATTTTATGTAATAACTCAGTATCTTGTACAGACAAGACGACTGGAGACTTCTCGTAGCTCGTTCTAAAGCCAGTTTGAAAGCCTTGCTGTTACAAAATGGCAAAGTGCTACTTTCCATTCTAGTGGTATATGCAGCACTAGGAAAGGAACGTTCATCATGATCAGAGATATTTTACACAGAACACACTATAATAAGCAGCACTGGCTCGTATGTGCTGATTTAAAAGGCATCGGCATACCCATGGGCCTGAAAGGGGTTGTTGCTACATTTGTGAATGGGGAAGTCGTGCTAAGCATTCACTTTGCAAGCAAAAGGACTGTCCACAGTGAAAAGCTTTATTAAAAAAAAAAAAAGGATCTCATTGGAGCCACTTGTACATCCCACTGAACTCCTGTTGCCATCACTGCATGTGAAGCTAGGATTGATGGAGTCATTTGCAAAAGTAGTGAATAAGGACAACGAACGAGCATTAGCTATCTGTGCACGCCTCGCGAAGTGACCCAAACTTCCCCATATCACGCTGTCTACATCGGAATGCAGACAATGTGGTGTATGAAAGTTTGGGTTGGTTAGGGAGGCGAGCACCGGTAGGCTAACAGTAAAGCGACTCCGCGTGTTAAGTGAGAAATCCGGGTTTGAGTTGCAGTCCGGCACAAATTTGCATAATTTCCCGGTAGGTTCCCATCGATACCTAACACAGCTGCAGCCCAGGTATTCGCATTCAGCGAATTCGAAATAATTTCGATCGGTTGTCTTTCGTCAAAGATATCTGTCCATACAGAGACGCATGTGAATGTCAAAGTAAGGTCTCTAGAATGTGAGACAAGTTTCTAGCGACAGGATCAGTTGGGGATCATGAAAATAGTGGCCGCGGAAAAAACAACAACAGGTGTTTAAGATCAATATCTGCTTATAGTAGCAAGTAGACACCCGCATCACATCGCGACACGTGTATGGCGGCAGTTCCAAACAGCTACAGGAGTGCAGGTGTCAACACAAATCGGCTCCACGAGCAGGGATTACGTACCAGAACACCCCTCAACGCTCCTCATCTAAATGGGGTCCGGAGAAGAACTCAAGCTGCATAGGCACGAAATCACTCTTTGTGGGATAGGTAGCAGTGGGACACAATGCTCTCCTCTGATGGGACCCATAACAGTCTCCAACCTGACAATACTGATACTCATGTGTAGAGGTAACGAGGACAACGTTTACACTCCAACTGTACTGTACATCGCCTCCTTTATTAACGCGCTTCAGTCATGTTTTGTGGTGGAATCATTTTCGGCCACAGAACCCTCTTGTGTTAATAAATGGGAAGATGAGTGGTGTGAAGTATCGGGACGATATCCTTGCACGCTCTGTTTGGCGAGCATATTAGGGCAGGATTCACAGTGATGGCCAACAGTGCACTCTCGCACCGCCACAATCTTGCGAACACCTTCGTGTTGGGGCATATAAACAATCAGATGGAATGGGTTCCATATTCTCTAGATGTCATCTGCATTGAAAATGTATGGACAATGCCAAAATGAGATGTTGGCAATCGTCCTATCCTAGCACAGAGGAGGCTCCGGTGAAATGGAGCAATACGCCACAGGCTTATCTGGAAAATATGGTAAGGAGTATGCCTAACAACATTCAAAAGTGTCTCCAGTTACGAGGATGGTCAATTGGTTCGTGAGCCATGCTGCGGCTCGCGTTGGTGCTGTTTGTAGGTTTCTGTATTCTGTTGGAGGCAAGACCGTATCTTTTAGTTGAAATAGTTGCGGTTGTTTGTCTTCTTCTCGTGTTGACTGGCGCCACTTGGTTTCGCAAGCGTTGTCTGTCCGCTAGTGGCAGCAGCGCCGGTTATAGATATGCGGTAACTGTGGTCCTATCTTTGGGGCGACCTCTTTGTTCTTCCGCGTCGTGTCAGTGTGCAATTCAGTTAGGGACTCAGGAGGAGCGAGGTCCGCACAGTGCAAGAACACACCGGGATCGCTGGCTGCGCTCATAGACTGCCAGATGGAAGGTCTGTGGTCACGAGGGTGCCCGACCTCGTCGTAAACCGGATCCTGTAAGTTTTAAGTTGAGTGCTTTTGGATTCAAGTAGAGAATCCTCCACCATTGTGAGGTCTTGCGATTCTCCAGCGGCTTGGGTTCGTGTTGCTGCTCGTAGTGTTGCCGAGGCGAAGAGTAGCGAGTGTAGTACTTGGAAAAGGCGGATCTGATTAGCTTTCCTGGACTTCTAATTACTATTTATTGCGTTCAATTTGTTACTACACTCCTGGAAATTGAAATAAGAACACCGTGAATTCATTGTCCCAGGAAGGGGAAACTTTATTGACACATTCCTGGGGTCAGATACATCACATGATCACACTGACAGAACCACAGGCACATAGACACAGGCAACAGAGCATGCACAATGTCGGCACTAGCACAGTGTATATCCACCTTTCGCAGCAATGTACGATGCTATTCTCCCATGGAGAGGATCGTAGAGATGCTGGATGTAGTCCTGTGGAACGGCTTGCCATGCCATTTCCATGTGGCGCCTCAGTTGGACCAGCGTTCGTGCTGGACGTGCAGACCGCGTGAGACGACGCTTCATCCAGTCCCAAACATGCTCAATGGGGGACAGATCCGGAGATCTTGCTGGCCATGGTAGTTGACTTATACCATCTAGAGCACGTTGGGTGGCACGGGATACATGCGGACGTGCATTGTCCTGTTGGAACAGCAAGTTCCCTTGCCGGTCTAGGAATGGTAGAACGATGGGTTCGATGACGGTTTGGATGTACCGTGCACTATTCAGTGTCCCCTCGACGATCACCAGAGGTGTACGGCCAGTGTAGGAGATCGCTCCCCACACCATGAGGCCGGGTGTTGGCCCTGTGTGCCTCGGTCGTATGCAGTCCTGATTGTGGCGCTCACCTGCACGGCGCCAAACACGCATACGACCATCATTGGCACCAAGGCAGAAGCGACTCTCATCACTGAAGACGACACGTCTCCATTCGTCCCTCCATTCACGCCTGTCACGACACCACTGGAGGCGGGCTGCACGATGTTGGGGCGTGAGCGGAAGACGGCCTAACGGTGTGCGGGACCGTAGCCCAGCTTCATGGAGACGGTTGCGAATGGTCCTCGCCGATACCCCAGGAGCAACAGTGTCCCTAATTTGCTGGGAAGTGGCGGTGCGGTCCCCTACGGCACTGCGTAGGATCCTACGGTCTTGGCGTGCATCCGTGCGTCGCTGCGGTCCGGTCCCAGGTCGACGGGCACGTGCACCTTCCGCCGACCACTGGCGACAACATCGATGTACTGTGGAGACCTCACGCCCCACGTGTTGAGCAATTCGGCGGTACGTCCACCCGGCCTCCCGCATGCCCACTATACGCCCTCTCTCAAAGTCCGTTAACTGCACATACGGTTCACGTCCACGCTGTCGCGGGATGCTACCAGTGTTAAAGACTGCGATGGAGCTCCGTATGCCACGGCAAACTGGCTGACACTGACGGCGGCGGTGCACGAATGCTGCGCAGCTAGCGCCATTCGACGGCCAACACCGCGGTTCCTGGTGTGTCCGCTGAGCCGTGCGTGTGATCATTGCTTGTACAGCCCTCTCGCAGTGTCAGGAGCAAGTATGGTGGGTCTGACACACCGGTGTCAATGTGTTCTTTTTTCCATTTCCAGGAGTGTATTTGTTAAGTTCAACCAGCGGTATTTTTCCTGCCTCGTGGCCCCAGTTACCTGCCCTGGGGGTTAGTGTATGTAACGGCAGTGTATGTTTCCTCGCCTTGCGCTGCTGTTCGGTGAAGCGTGTAGTTTTGACAAATTTCTTGATTGAAGGCTGGTTGGCGATTCTTCCACTCTGGTGGTAGTGATTCCTTTCTCGCTCTGGGCGCTCTAAGCAAAATATTCTGCGAGGTTCCAGCTTTGGCGTGTTTTTACATCATTGCATTTGGTTTATTGGACGTCAGGAGCCTCATCGGGATTATCATTAGTCATTCGTTAGACTGCCACTAGTCTGAGTTACCATCTTTTGAAGTGAATGCAACTCTTGGCTGCCTATCTCATCGCTCAAGAAAGTTTTTTTTGCCGGACCTACTCATAGGTCGATTCCTGGTTCACCGTCTGTAACAGGCCCTTGTGTTCTATTGTTGTATTTGCTGTTTTACTGTATGTTTCTAAATATTTTTATACAATTGCCATTTTATGGCGTTACAGCAGGTTTAAATATTTGTACTACAAATTTTACCATTACTTTGTCTCACCCATTTGGTGATCAGTTGCATGTTTTTTTTTTTTTTTAATTGACCTTTGCTATTGCATTGCTGTTTTACAGTATGTTTGTTAAAATTTTTTATAATTGACGTTCTTGCGGTTAAAGGCCTTCAGCCGTGACTTCTAATTGGGGTCACGTTGGCTTGTTTGTAAAACATTATTTGCTGTGTCTATTTTGTGCTCGTTTGGTAAATTGTAATGCACTGAAAGCACTATTAATTACACAGTTGTTTATTCCTTGACTAATAACGTGTGATATCTTATTTATTGCTAATCCTGGAATTACCATTGTAATTGCAAAACGGAACCAATAGTAACTGATTACGGCCAGGTCCACAATCGTAACGGAATTCTGCCTTCCTTGACTTCCATATTTCAGTGCATAAACAAGGTGTTATGCAAGACGACAGTGAGAAGAAACTGTAGTGCCTGCAGTGGAATATTCTGTAAGTTTTTTAAAATTTGAATTTATGAAATGGAAAACGGTCATATATTTTTATTGTCATTTTGTTCTGACTGTATCTGTCACAAAAAACTAGTTTTTATTTCTGTAAAGTCAGTATTGACAATAAAGCAATATGCAATATTTAGTTTGACCACTGTATTTGTCGAAAGACATTTGTAAATCACGAAAAAAAGAGAGTCAAATGGCGTTGTAGTCTGGAATTCCCGAGCGATAGGTTCAAGTGCACAGTTTGAAATGAGCAGAATGAACTCCTTCGTAAAGATGTGTTAGAACTTCATTTCCAGTGTATCTATTTAGTGTATGTAACGGATGTGTGTTTAGTGTGGACGTATATTTGCCTTGTGTGGCGATGAGACAAGGCAGAAGGTGAAACCTTTTGGTGACTCATAGACTATCTCACATTTGCGAGGACGGTGGTTTTAATGGATCGATATGGGGAGAGACAAAATAGCTATTGTGTTTGGACGTTCCTGCCAGATCATCGTCATTGAAGTTGATCGATTAGTTGGTATATTAACGTGGGCTGCTCAACGTGTTTGCAAGTGGTGTTTTCCAATCGCAGACTTGTAATATGGCGTAAGGACGATGGCCGTAAAAATGCGGGAATCGCAGACAAATATCACACCTTGTTTGTGACTGTTAGAAGCAAAACCGAGAGAATGCAGTCCCATCTCCACCAGTTTCAGAACAAGTACTGCTAAGGGTACTGCATGCAATGGACGTTGGAGTTGTCTCGGGAAAGGCCTTCTCGCATCACCCACGTGGGAACTACGTGGTATGATGCGAGCAATGGCCTTTTCAGGGTTACTCGACTCCACATGCCCACTGCAAGCAGTTCTCTTCGCAGTACCATTGCTCACAATTACATGTCTTCAATGGACCAAACAACACAAACTGGACAGTAGCTTAGTTCTGCCCAGAGGATCTCCTGTGACGTTTTGGGGATGCTTTTAGTACTGTGAGTCGGGTTCACTCATTCAGGGTATCATTAGCATTTAACAGGAACTTAGGTTCAACATTCTCGGAGAATTAAGTGTTGCCCTGAGATGTGACACTTGTGTGCCATTTCAATGCGCATGCTCTATTCAGAACTACTTAGTTTTCGGATTACAATAACAGTTAAGATAAGGAAGCAGAAGGAAACCTACATATATTGTTACGAATTTTTATCAAAATGAAATTGGAGAAAACCGCATCAGTATCCGAGCTTGGGATCACGAGATATTTGAATGTTGATTGAGCATAATGATGAGGATTGTGATAGCTGGCAGCATTCTCAAGAAGCCACTATCCTGCCGTAGGTGAGAAGGTGGCACAAAAAACGCGATTCATCATGGCCTTGGGCAGTTTGGAGGGCTATCGTAAGAATACTAGTAGGGGAAAAATTCAGCATAGTTTGCCAGGTTGGACAGATCGTCAGCTACGACCAGGTAGAACAGTCTAAGGCAGCGCAGCACGTAAAGGAAAAATTAGTCAGAAAAATGGTCAGAATCAGGAGGTATGGGAAACAGTTGCACTAAGCAGTTGAAGAATGTTGACAGTGGAACAATCGAATTAGGCCATTGTATTATGAAAAGTTTTCATATTCGTTAAAGCGTTATTCTGTGGCTTACAGATCATAAATATCATGCCACACAGTACAGCAGTGTTGTGGCAGTTTGAACTATAAATTCGCGCTCAGTCCGGAACCGCGCGACTGCTACGGTCGCAGGTTCGAATCCTGCCTTGGGCATGGATTTGTGTGATGTCCTTAGGTTAGTTAGGTTTAAGTAGTTCTAAGTTCTAGGGGACTGATGACCACAGATGTTAAGTCCCATAGTGCTCAGAGCCATTTGAACTATAAATTCATACAAGACTAATTGTTTCGCTGGTGGCGGTAGTGCCATGTTGGTGCGAAATAGTTGTGTGAAGCAGTTTCGATTGCTGAGCATCGTGAATTCTGATAAACGCACTTGAAACTTTGCGTTTTTGCAGTAACAAATGCACACCAACCATACTGGAGGGCACTGGGACCTAAAAATATAATAATATTTATCCGGATTTTTTCAGTTGCTGGTGTATGAACCTCACCCAAAGTATTCTTTCCGACGTTGCCTAATGATTTCCCTGCTGAGTAGTTTCTCTCTAACCAGCGGTCCACAGGAGCAAATTCGTTGCGGCTTTACCTGATGTTGCTCGCACCTTGGTTAACTGGGCTGTGCACGTCTCTGCTTAAAAGAAGTAGCTCGATGTAGTGATGGGGTCGAGCTTCGCTCGTCTGTTTTCATGCCCAGAAGCTAACTCGCTGCAAATAATAATCTATAGCTGTGATCCTGCAGTCAGTCTGTGCATTGGCTAGAATTGCGAATTAATAAATGCACAGAAATAGAAAATAAAAGATAAAAGAATAACTTCATAAAACAGATTCTACTCTAAAATCTATAATTGATGCAGACGACAGAGAATTATGATGAATAATGTTCATTCTAGAACGTACATCGCAACTAAACGGAGAGTGATCCTGAAATGTCAAATTAAAAAAAAAAAAAAACAAAAAAAAAACAAGCAAGCAGAAAATAACCTTATTACATGCAGTAAAGTTCTGTTGAGAACATTATGTGAATGGTAGCTGAATCCCCAATCTAGTCATTCAAGATATGCGAAGACTAAGACCATTTCGTGGTCCAATACAAGAAATATTCACCGGGTCAAAATAGTTCAGAGTTCAACATGGTGATCTACAAATTAACACAACCGAGATAACGAGTAGAAAACCATTCTCAGTCTATTCTCAGTTCCTTAATGTAATCAGAAAAAGAACGTTGTAGCGGCCACTCACCGCCCAGAATCAGTCGCCTATGTGACTGAATCACGCATGTTACCTATGGTAGTACTGTCTTCTCCCAGTACAAATGTAAAAGTTTCTTCTTCAAGCTTTAACCGAAAAGTGTATAGCCTCACTCCCTCGAGGGCACCATTCGAAACAATTCTGTCTCCACTTGATTCCAGCGGTGTTCCGCCATTACCCGCTTTTCCACTGGCTGAAGGCCATCCCATCAAAAATACATCGTTCTTAAGTTCTACAGACATGGTTTGACTCAATTTGATCACTTCTCGCACTTAAGTAATATATTACAATATTTAAACAAAGAAATGTTATAGGCATTGTTGCACTCATGCCATGCGCAACATATGCAAACAAACGTCTGTTCATAAATAGATAGGTCAGTATTCTTGCACAAGTGCGCTCGCGGTAAATGACAACAGACTGTAGTTAAATATTGTTTAAACAATTCTATAGGCTGGTGGACGGAAGAGTCTCTTGGCTCTTTTTTTCAAAGGTGGCGTCAGCTACCACATGTGATGGACCACTTTTTAAATTACCGTGATTTTGTATTAGCAACTGCAGTTAATAGTTAAGTAAATAACTGAAAAAAGTGAAGTATTCATTCAATAAATACACAAGTATGACGAGATATGACGTACGAGGGCTGTTCGGAAAGTAAGGTCAGATAGATCGCGAATTGAAAACTACAGTGAAAATCCAAAATTTTGTATTCGCAACAGTTAGCCACACCTTCCAGCTATCTCTGTAAGTATTCGACGTTCCGACTTAGACATTTGAAGTGGCGTTGTACAGACTTCCCAGTACCCAGCCACCTATGCTTTCCGCCACTTCTCTGCGCTGGTCTACCTTTCGTTGTTTGTGCCAAAATGTTGTCTTCGTAGCCAGTGCTTCATGTAATAAGAGATGAATAACGTAGGGAGCTAATTAGGGGCTGTATTGTGGGTGATCAAACACTTTCCATCGGAAATGTACAGGAGTCTCTTCATTGCCAATGTAGAATGCTGCTGAAACTTGTCTTGAAAAAAGAAACGCATGGCATTTGTGTTATGTGGGCTGTATAGCTTCAGGCGAAATCTCTCACCAAATCCACATACTTGGCGGAAGACTCTATTTTATTACGCATTCTAGGTGATCACTTTGCGCTCTGAACTGAAAAGAACGACGTGGACAATCGACAGCCACACCAAAGATACTGCCCAACACACCTGTGCAAAGTTTCATCGGATTTTCACAGCGGTTTCCATCTCGCGCCTAATCAGACTAACTTTCTGAATACGCCTAATATTTGTACTGCATCATTTGCTGTATAATTATGGAGAATACGATGTTCTGCCAAACGATTGCATATAATAGCTGCAGATAGAATTTGTTATAGTTAAAAAATAGGACCTAATAATGTATTTAGGTAGTTGGTTAAATTGTATCATTATAATAATTGGTCAATAAAGGTTTTTTTTAAAAAAAACATCTGCGTAATGAAAAAGTCTATAAACATTTGCATAATGAAAGAGTCAATAAACATTTGCATAATAAAAAAGTTAATAAATAAAATAGATACAGAGACATAGCTTTCAGAGATGATAGCTACACTACTGGCCATTAAAACCGATACAGCACGAAGATGACGAGTTACAGAAGCTAAATTTAACCGACAGGAAGAAGATGCTGCGATATGCAAATGACTAGCTTTTCAGAGCATTCACACAAGGTTGGCGCCGGTGGCGACACCTAGAACGTGCTGACATGAGGAAACTTTCCAACCGATTACTCATACACAAACAGCAGTTGACCGGCGTTGCCTGGTGAAACGTTGTTGTGATGCCTCGCGTAAGGAGGAGAAATGCGTACCATCACGTTTCCGACTTTGATAAAGGTCGGATTGTAGCCTATCGCTATTGCGGTTTATCGTATCGCGACATTGCTGCTCGCGTTGGTCAAGATCCAATGACTGTTAGCAGTATATGGAATCGGTGGGTATAGAAGGGTAAAACGGAACGCCGTGCTGGATTCCAACGGCTTCGTATCACTAGCAGTCGAGATGACAGGCATCTTATCTGCATGGCTGTAACGGATCGAGCAGGCACGTATCGATCCCTGACTCAACAGATGGCGAAGTTTGCAAGACAACAACTATCTGCAAGAGCAGTTCGACGACGTTTGCAGCAGCATGGACTATCAGCTCGAAGACCATGGCTGCGGTTACCCTTGCCGCAGCATCACAGACAGGAGCGCCTACGATGGTGTACTGAACGACGAACCAGGGTGTACAAATGACAAAACGTAATTTTTTTCGGATGAATCCAAGTTCTTTTTACAGCATCATGATGGTCGTATCCGTGTTTGGCAACATAGCGGTGAACGCACGTTTGAAGCGTGTATTCGTCATCACCGTACTGGCGTATCACCCGGCGTGATAGTATGGGGTGCCATTGGTTACACGTCTCGGTCACCTCTTATTCGCAATGACGGCACTTTTAAGACTGGACGTTACATTTCAGATGTGTTACGACCAGTGGCTCTACCCTTCATTCGATCCCTGCGAAACCTTACATTTTAGCAGGTTAACGCACGACGGCATGTTGCAGGTCCTGTACGATCCTTTCTGCATTCAGAAAATGTTCGACTGCTGCCCTGGCCAGCACATTCTCCAGATCTCTCACCAACTGAAAACGTCTGGTCAATGGTGGCCGAGCAACTGACTCGTCACGATACACCAGTCACTACTCTTAATGAATTGTGGTATCGTGTTGAAGCTGCATGGGCAGCTGTACCTGTACACGCCATCCAAGCTCTGTTTGACTCAATGCCCAGGCGTATGAAGGCCGTTATTACGGCCAGAGGTGGTTGTTCTGGGTGCTGTTTTCTCAGGATCTATGCACCCAAATCGTGTGAAAATGTAATGACATGTCAGTTCTAGTATAATATATTTGTCCAACGAATACCCGTTTATCATCTGCATTTCTTCTTGGTGTAGCAATTTTAATGGCCAGTAGTGTATAATGCAGTGTTATCATCTGAGATATAATTTGTCAAAATCGTATAAAGCATTTAAACTCTGCCGATTCTAAAGTTCTTTGTCAAAACATTTAACCACTGTGACATATTACCTTCTGTAGATTTAAAGATACTGAAAATATTGTTGCGTCATTGGATCGCCCAATTCTTTTAGATCACAGAGGTATTCCGATTTTCTTTATTATGTAACTGTGATCTGTTGTAGAATTTCTAGGCGCTGTAAGAAGCCATGTTTCAGTGCCTGAACTCACACCCTGGTGCTTTCCAGCTGTGCAACGCGAGTGACCACTGTCCGGCACCTCCTTTTGGGATTTTCCCCATTCCTGGCCACACTGCTCATCTTCTGGCTAGCCGATACCAGTTGTTTAACTGGACCAGCAACGGAATGCCCTCGGCCCTGTGACCGTACTGCTTCACAAACAAAATCACCTCATCTAGTACAAATTCTAGGCAGCTGGTTAGTTCGCCTACATACCTGTAACGTTACATGTGTTACATGTGTTATTAGAAAAATTCGTCATGGAGTTGATACGTTGAAGCACAGCAGATGAACAACTGCACTACAGCTAAGGGAAATGAAGTTTAGGTCGAGTATTTGTGGATGGATCTCGAGGAAACAGTATCAACAGGTATGGATCTTAGTCACGCACACCTGTTAGGCTGCCGCTTCCTGGTACAGGCAGTTGGTTCCATAGTACTTTGCTAGTTAGGGTTTGGCATTTGTTTTCTCTGTATATAAACGAATGCATTTTGTTCTGAGTAGCTCCAAAACAAGCTTAATCCAATTAATTCCTAACACTAGACGATTAATTTTAGATGTTAGGATGGTTATGCTCTGTACAAAGTGCTTGTTTGATAAACACTCATAGACCCTAGTTTTAACTGAACGTCGCCCTGCCGATGAACTACGATTCGCAGTAATTGGGTGTGGCTCTGAAGATGGTCTGTAAAAAAGGTCGTAACTGATTATCTGAATATTCATGAAAGTGACACGCCTTTCTCCAACATATTAAAAGTGATCACGGGACCCTCATACGTCATCTATTCAATTATGTCTCAAGCACAAAAATGGTTCAAATGGCTCTGAGCACTATGAGACTTCTGAGGTCATCAGTCCCTTAGAACTTAGAACTAATTAAACCTAACTAACCTAAGGACATCACACACATCCATGCCCGAGGCAGGATTCGAACCTGCGACCGTGGCGGTCGCACGGTTCCGGACTAGAACCGCTCGACCACAACGGCCGGCGATGAAGAGATTGAATGAATGTACGGGGAGACTAAAGAAATTATTCAGATAGTTAAGGGAAACGAAAACTTAATTGTAATGGGGAACTGGAAATTGATAGTAAAAGAAAAAAAGTAGTAGGTGAATGTGGACTGGGAGAAAGGAATGAAAGAGGAAGTCGTCTGGTAGAATTTTGCACAGAGCATAATTTAATCATAGCTAACACTTGGTTTAAGAATCATGAGAGAAGGTTGTATACGTGGAAGAGGCCTGGAAACATCGAAAGGTTTCAGACTGACTATACAACAATAAGATAGAGATTAAATTGTAAGACATTTACAGGGGCAGACGTTGACTCTGACCACATTGCACGAATTACGAACTGTAGATTAAAGCTGAAGAAATTGCAAAAAGGTAGGAAATTAAGGAGATGGGATGTGGATAAGCTGAAAGAACGAATGGTCATTGAAATTTTCAGAGGAAACATTAGGCAACAGATGGACAAAACAGGGGAAATGAACACAGCTGAAGACGAATTAGTAGCTTTAAGAGACGATACAGTGAAATCAGCAGAGGATCAAATACGTAAAAAGACCAGATTGTGTAAGTGGAAGAGGCCAAAAGACATCGGAAGGTTTCAGATTGATTATACAGGGTGAGCACAAAGTCTTGCCCTGATTATAACAGTTTATTGCAGAATAACCGTTTGACACAATAATTTACATTTGGTACCGTTACATAGGTTAGTGTTACTAGTATTTTTTATTTTTTTAAAAGACCACTTACGTTAGTTAACCTCAACGTGTGCTCCCTTGGTAGATCGTTGAATGTCCAGACTGTAGCGCCTAGAACCGCTCGGCCACACCGGCCGGCTTCTCAAGCACAAAATAGCACAACGTTTAACCCGCCAAATCACACGATCTTAGTGTTGTAGAAAATATCTCAGACTGCAATTGCGGATTCAACTAAGTAGTCAATATCCGCCCGTTTTGTTGTGCTATACGATTTAACATCAGTGAGTGGCTTAGGCTGAACGCAGCGTAGCAGTTAAAAGTGTTAGACTCCTGTCCTGGCCGGACTGAAGCCGTTGTCGATGCTAGAGGTGCCGTTTGTGCCATTAGTATATCTCGTGAGGCTCGTATTTTCTTTGTGGCTTACGTCAGAATATTCCATACATATACCCTAATTACATACTTATGAGAAATGAACTAATCGCCTTAGTTGGTATTCAGATGATATAAATTTATAGCGCTGGCAAATCTCCAGTGATCCGTATTCCTCTTTCAGTCATCACTCGTAGCAGAAAAAGTAACTGCTTGTTTTCGTGTATCATTTTAAAGTCGCGATTAAACAAGGATTAGAGGATCTGAAATCGCAACACGGTGAAAAATACGCAGTTCCCTCTCGGAGCTCGCCAGTTGCTTCCAACAGGCTACTTACCGGCCTCCCCAACCAGCCAGCCTTTCACTGGCAATTTTACAGGGGCCATAAAAAAGAGGCACGGCACAAGTGTAATGTCGCGAGGGGCCGCGCCGCGGCGAAAGCGTTCGCGGAAAGGCGGGATTGTGGATGGCGGGGAGGCCGTTCGGGGCACAAAAGCGGCAGTTTAGTAAAGCAAATCTGCAGAGGCGCGCGCGTCATGTCAGACAGGGGCAGGGGTGGGGGAGAAGGGGGAGCGAGCATATGGCGCCACCCCTCCCCCTTCCCCTTCCACCCGCCAGTCGCCGTGTCCCGAGGGTGTATGCCCGGTCGCCACGCACACCGCGTCTTCAAACAAGTCACCGGCTAACAGAGTAAGACAAAAAATATGTGTCATAGGTGGTATTTTATGAACATACAATTCCAGTTTAAGTATCAAATACACTACTGGCCATTAAAATTGCTACACCACGAAGATGACGTTCTACAGACGCGAAATTTAACCGACAGGAAGAAGATGCTCTGATATGCAAATGATTAGCATTTCAGAGCATTCACACAAGGTTGGCGTCGGCGGAGACACCTACAACGTGCTGAAGTGATGAAGGTTTCCAACAGATTTCTCATAAACAAACAGCAGTTGACCGGCGTTGCCTGGTGAAACGTTGTTGCGATGCCTCGTGTAAGGAGGAGAAATGTGTACCATCACGTTTCTGACCTTGATAAAGGTCGGATTGTAGCCTATCGCTATTGCGGTTTATCGTATCGCGACATTGCTGCTAGCGTTGGTCTAGTTACAATGTCTGTTACCAGAATATGGAATCGGTGGGTTCAGGAGAGTAATACGGAACGGCGTGCTGGATCCCAACGGCCTCGTATCACTAGCAGTCGAGATGACAGGCATCTTATCCTCATAGCTGTAACGGATCGTGCAGCCATCCCCCAGTCAACAGATGGGGACGTTTCCAAGACAACAACCATCTGCATGAACAGTTCGACGACGTTTGTAGCAGCATGGAGTATCAACTCGGAGACCATGGCTGCGACTACCCTTGACTCTGCATCACAGACGGGATCGCGTGCGATGGCGTACTCAACGGCTAACCTGGATGCACGAATGGCAAAACGGGCGACATTGCGGTGAACGCACATTGGAAGCGTGTGTTTGTCATCGACATACTGGCATATCAACCGGCGTGATGGTATGGGATGCCATTGGTTATACGTCTCGGTCACCTCTTGTTCGCATTGACGGCACTTTGAACTGTGGACGTTACATTTCAGATGTGTTACGACCCGTGACTCTACCCTTCATTCGATCCCTGCGAAACTCTACATTTCAGTAGGATAATGCACGGCCGCATGTTGCAGGTCCTGTACGGGCCTTTCTGGATACAGAAAATGTTCGACTGCTGCTCTGGCCAGCATATTCTCCAGATCTGTCACCAACTGAAAACGTCTGGTTAATGGTGGCCGAGCTACTGGCGCGTCACAATACGCTAGTCAGTACTCATGATGAACTGTGGTATCGTGTTGAAATTGCATGTTCAGCTGTGCCTGTACACGCCATCCAAGCTCTGTTTGACTGAATGCCCAGGCGTATCAAGGCCGTTATTACTGCCAGAGGTGGTTGTTCTGGGTACTGATTTCTCACGATCTATGCACCAAATTTGCTTGAAAATGTAATCAACTGTCAGTTCTAGAATAATATATTTGTCCAATGAATACCCGTTTATCATCTGCATTTCTTCTTGGTGTAGCAATTTAGTGGCCAGTAGTGCAGCTTTAAAGGTAACTCATTTAGATGACGATCATTTTGGATTTGGGAAAGGTAAAGGCACCAGAGAGGCAGTCCTGGTGATGCGCTTGGTAAGGAGATGAGATACTTTCGTAGAATTTGTCGATACAGGAAAGCGTTCGCCAATGCAAAATGGTGTGTAATGTTCGAAATTCTGGTAAAAGCAGGAACAAGTGGCATGGTAAACGGGTAATACACAGTATATACAACAGCCAAGTGGGAACAGTAAGACTGGAGGATGAAGAACGAAGTGCATGAATTAAAAAGCAGGTAAGGAAAGATGAAGTCTCCTGCCCTCCCTTTCAATCTATCCACCAAAAAAATTATTATGGAAATAAAATAATGATTCAAGAGTGCGATTAAAATTCACTGTGAAAGGATATCGCTGATGATATGGCTGTCCTCCTTGAAAATTGAGAAGAATTAGTGAACCTTTTGAATGGAATGAACAGTCTAATGCGTACAGAATATCGACTGAGAGTAAATCGAAGAAACGGAAGTAATGAAAAGTAGCAGAAATGATAAGTGATAAACTTAACAACCATATTGGGGACCAAGAAGTAGACCAAAAGAAGGAATTCTGCTACACTGGAAGCAAAATTACGTTTGATACACAAAGGAAACAGAAAGTATAAAAAAAAAGAAGAGCACAGGTGAAAAGAGTATTCCTGGCCAACAGAAGTCACTTGGCTTCAAACATCGGCCCTAATCTGAGGAAGAAATTTCTGACAATGTACGTTTGGAGCACAGCACTATATGCTAGTTAATCATAGCCTGTGAGAATACCGGAGAGGAGGAGACTCGAAGCGCTTGAAATGTGGTGCTATAGAAGGACGTTTAGAATTAGGTGGACTGATAAGGAATGAGAGTTCTCCTCAATGTCGGCGAAGAAAGAAACTTATAGTAAACACTGAAAAAAAGAAGGGGCGTAATATGACTCGACATGTGCTTAAGACATCAGGAATAACTTCCATGGTAATGCTGGGAGTAGTGGAGGATAAAAACTGTAGGCGAAGGCAGAAATTTTGAATACATCCAACAAATAATCCAGAGACTCTGAGATGAAGGAAATCATGGCGGACGAAATCAAACCAAACAGTAGTCTGATGACAAAAGAAACCAATCAAGAAGCAGCCACACGTGCGAAGATCAGTCACGAATAGTACAATACGATGACAGCTCTATTTTAAAGCCACTATTACATCTACATCTACATCTACATCCATACTCCGCAAGCCACCTGACGGTGTGTGGCGGAGGGTACCCCGAGTACCTCTATCGGTTCTCCCTTCTATTCCAGTCTCGTATTGTACGTGGAAAGAATGATTGTCGGTATGCTTCTGTGTGGGCTCTAATCTCTCTGATTTTATCCTCATGGTCTCTTCGCGAGATATACGTAGGAGGGAGCAATATACTGCTTGACTCTTCGGTGAAGGTATGTTCTCGAAACTTTAACAAAAGCCCGTACCGAGCTACTGAGCGTCTCTCCTGCAGAGTCTTCCACTGGAGTTTATCTATCATCTCCGTAACGCTTTCGCAATTACTAAATGATCCTGTAACGAAGCGCGCTGCTCTCCGTTGTATCTTCTCTATCTCTTCTATCAACCCTACCTGGTGCGGATCCCACACTGCTGAGCAGTATTCAAGCATTTGGCGAACAAGCGTACTGTAACCTACTTCCTTTGTTGTCGGATTGCATTTCCTTAGGATTCTTCCAATGAATCTCAGTCTGGCATCTGCTTTACCGACGATCAACTTTATATGATCATTCCATTTTAAATCACTCCTAATGAGTACTCCCAGATAATTTATGGAATTAACTGCTTCCAGTTGCTGACCTGCTATTTTGTAGCTAAATGAGAAGGGACCTATCTTTCGACTGATCGATGCTATAGTCTAGACTTGGTAGTTCACCCTGCGCACGAATCGAGTCTTGGGCAGTCAGATCATTATGTATGGCCAAAGGACAACTGACAGATTTCCTTGTCAAGTATGAAGACTTGAAAACTACAGTACACCTGCTGTTCAGGTGATCTTCCACAGGCAGATGCCTAGTGCTACAAGACCTCAAGATAATAATGTGCGACGAGTTCTCGCCTCTGTCCATCCCTCACCCAACCCCACCCTGCACCCCTACCTGACACCAGTATACTCACCATGGGCCAGGGAAGAGCTAGCAGTCGACTGGCCACAATGTATTGACATAGGCGTGTATGTGTGTGTGTGTGTTTCTCCTACAGCTTGAGAAAGGAATTCCATTCCGAAAGCTAGCAAAGCAAAGCTCTGTATCTTTTGTTTGTGTATCTGTCGGCGACGCAGCGTTTCTGCCTTTCGGTAAGATCTTGAGATAACGAGACAATATTTCAAACAATGTGATGAGAAAAGTAAAAGACAAGAAACGAACCACAGTTTCTAAAGAAAGTTCATAGTTACTTTTGGTTTTGCGTCCATGCCTGAGCGTGGTTGTCTGCATAGCTGACGCAGCACGTTCGATGTCTAGCATAATCAAGAATTTGTTATTTTTAGGAATACTGAAATGGAGCCCTTTTAGCAATGTGTGAACAAATGTGAAAGAAGAGTGACTCCTGTTTCTAACAAAGGAAACATTTATTCCAATCTAAGTGATGGTTTATTTCTTAACCATATTTTATTTCTTCTTCTAGGCTGTCGGTTTGACATTCGGTGTAGTGCAACGTTCAGGGTTTTACAGGCACATTCCAGCGTGCTGTGAACGGGACAGTTGTTGTTGTTGTTGTTGAGGTCTTCAGTCCTGAGACTGGTTTGATGTAGCTCTCCATGCCACTCTATCCTGTGCAAGCTTCTTCATCTCCCAGTGCCTACTGTAACCTACATCCTTCTGAATCTGTTTGGTGTATTCATCTCTTGGTCTCCCTCTACGATTTTTACCCACCACGCTCCCCTCCAAAACTAAATTGGTGATCCCTTGAAGCCTCAGAACATGTCCTACCAACCGAGCCCTTCTTGTAGTCAAGTTGTGCCACAAACTTCTCTTATCCCCAATCCTATTCAATATCGTCTCATTAGTTATGTGATCTACCCATCAAATCTTCAGCAATCTTCTGTAGCACCACATCTCGAAAGCTTCTATTCTCTTCTTGTCCAAACTATTTATCGTCCATGTTTCACTTCCATACGTGGCTACACTCCATACAAATACTTTCAGGAACGACTTCCTGACACTTAAATCTATACTCGATGTTAACAAATATATCTTCTTCAGAAACGCTTTCCTTGTAATTGCCAGTCTACATTTTATATCCTCTCTACTTCGTCCATCATCAGTTATTTTGCCCCCAAATAGCAAAACTCCTTTGCTACTTTAAGTGTCTCATTTCCTAATCTAATTCCCTCAGCATCATCCGACTTAATTCGACTACATTCCAGATGAGGGTTCGGATTTTGTATTTTTTTCATACGTTTCTTTATGTACCCTAAAGGTAGAAAGGCTTTTTGAAATCCGATCCTCTGAAGAGTTTAGATCCTTTCAGTCAGGTGCCTGGCGAGTTGGTGGTCATTCAGAGGGAGTATCGAATGACACTATTTGGGAGCGAGTTCCCTAGTATTTGCCTTACAAACAAGAAAATCAGTTGTATTCATGAAAACACGGCTGATGGCCAACATCAAAAATAGCAGGAAGCAAATCTCCCACTACAGAAAAATTTTTGGTCCATTGAGTAGCTGCCTTGCACGCTAGCAACAGAATTAATCACAGGATGTTATATCCAAACAATTAGTATGGTCAACACAAAACGAAACAAGTAATAAACATTTATTAAAAGAATTTATACAAAATTCTCAACTTTTAGTGATTGATTATGAGTAATGCTGTAGTTAAAGTCCTACACGCTACTCTTACCTAACACACTACCAAAGGACTACGTAATCTAAAGAAGGTAGTTCTCAACTGCTGCATCTGAAGGTGTATAAGTCTAGCACCCTTAGTTTAGGAGTGTCCGGCAAGGTAGCTCAGCGTGTTCGGTCAGAGGGGTTGATGCCCTCTGTAATAAAAAAAAAAAGTGTAACCCTGAGTGAAGGAATCAACGATGAACTTGAAAGGCTGACATGTGAAGTCCACCCAGATCAAATACGAATCATTGACTATTAATCGAAACGTCCTCGATGCCGTCTTCGAACCCCACCACTGCTCAAATTTTATATAAAGGCGGAGGTGTGGAGAGAAGTTCAGGGCACTCTCTTGTCCTTGGGATGGGAAACTGCCCCTCAAAGACGGAAGAATCAGCACTGATCAACGACATGAGGATGCAGAAGACTATGGAAAACAATTAATGAAATATAAATAATGTGTATCCACAGGACATTGTGGCCTGTAACTGAGAACGTGGCATGATAATCTATCCATTGGCAAAAGACTAGTCCTGCATTCGGATCTCCGGGATGGGACTGACAAGGGGGAGGTGACCATGAGAACAAGATGGAATAACCAGCAAAGCGATAACATTCGACGAGTCTGGGGTGGAGTCTCAGAAATTTGGACGTGGTAGAAAGGCTAGAAAATCTGAAAAGGGATATGCAAAGACCAAATCTAGATATAGTGGGGCTCAGCGAGGTGAACTGGAAAGGATTTCTGGTCCGATGAGAGTTCGGTAATATCGACATCAGCAGGAATTAGTATAGTGGGAGTATGATTCATTATGAATAAGAAGGCAAGGTAGAGAATGTGTTACTGTGAACAGTTCAGTGGTAGGGTTTTTCTCATCAGAATCCATAGCAAGATAACCTCGACAACAACAGTTCAGGCCTACATGTCGACGACGCAAGAAAAAGGTGAAGAGACAGAGATAGTGTATGGGGATATTGAATCGATAATTCAGTACGTAAAGGAAGATGAAAACCTTTTATAGTCGTGGGGGACTGCAGTGCGGGTGCAGGGGAAGGAGTGGAAAAAAGGTTATGCAGGAATATGGATTTGGTACACGGAGTGAGAGAGGAGATAGACTAATTGAGTTCTGCAGGAAATATCAGCTAGTAATAGCGAATACTCTGTTCAAGAATAACAAAAAGACGAGGTATACTTGCATGGTCAGGCAGAGATTCTGAAATCAGATATTGGATTGTAAGGGGTAGCCAGGAGCGGGTATATACTCAAATCACGATTTAGTAACGTAGAAGAGTAGGCAGAAGTTTAAGAGACTTGGCAGGAAGAAGCAATGTGAAAAGAAGATGAACAAGGAAAAACTAAGGAATAAAGAGATACATTTAAAGTTTCTGTGGCTGAAGATACTGCGATAATGAATAACTCAGTGAGAATTTCAGTTGAAGAGGAATGGACATATTTAAAAACGGCAGCGTCTCAAGTTGGAAAGAAAAATATCGGTACAAGGAAGGTAACTGCGAGGGACCATGGATAAGGGAAGAATTACTTCAGTTGATCAATGAAAGAAGGAGGTACAAAGCTGTTCCGTAAAATTCAGGAATAAAGAGATGCAAGATACTTAGGAATCAAATTAACAGGAAGTGCAGGGAAGCTAAGGCGAAATAGCTACATGACCAATGTGAAGAAATAATTGATTGCCGGAAGGACTGACTCAGCAAACAAAAAAGTCCAAACAACCTTCGGAGAAATTAAAAGCAAAGGCGTAACACCAAGAGTGCAATGGAATTTCAAATGTTAAATGTATAGCAGAGAGCGGATAGGTGGAAAGAGTATATTAACTGCCTCTATGTGCGCGAGGATATGATAGAAGAAGAATCAGGAGTCGACAGTGAAAAAATAGGGGCTCCAGTATTAGAGCCAGAATTTAAAAGAGCTATGAAGGACTTAAGATCAGATAAGGCAGAAGGAATAGATAACATACCATTGAAATTTCTGAAATCACTCGGAGAAGTGGCAACAAAAAGACTATTCACGTTGGCGCGTAGAATGTTTCAGGCTGGCTATATACCATCAGACTTTTGGGAAAACATCACGGCACAATTCAGAAGATAGCAAGAATCAGCAAGTGCGAGAATTATCGCACAATCAAGTTATTAGCTCATGCATCCACGTTGCCGACAAGAACAATATACAGAAGGATGGGAAAGAAAATTGAAGATCTGTTAGATGACGATCGGTTTGGCTTTAGGAAAGGTAAAGACACCAGAGAAGCTGTTCTGACGTTGCAGTTGATAACGGAAGGAAGACTGAAGAAAAATCAAGACACGTTCATAGGATTTGTCGAACTGAAAAAAGCGTTCGACAATGTAAAATGGTGCAAGATGTTTGAAATTCTGAGAAAAGGTATCGGGAAAGACAGGTAATCTATAATATGTACACGAACCATGAGGGAATAACAGGGCTGGGATGGCAGATCAAGGTCGAAGTGCTCGGATTAAAAAGGGTGTGAGACATAGATGTGGCCTTTCGCCCCTACTGTTCAATCTACACCTCGAAGAAACAATGACGGAAATAAAAGAAAGATTCAAGTGCAGGATTAAAATTCAGGATGGGAGGATAGCAATGATAAGATTCGCTGATGACAGTGCTATCCTCAGTGAAAGTGAAGAAGAATTACAGGATCTGTCGAACAGAATGAACAGTCCACAGGGTAGGTTGCAACTGTCACTCGTAAATGAAAAGATTGGCACAGGTGTGGAATTTGTGACGGTTGACATTTACTTTCCAACGATCACGTTTTAATAGAGGCTATCTATAACGGCAGCAACTGATGCTCTGCCTTGGCTGGCGACAACTCAAGACTGGAACTGTCGGCAACCTTAACTGATCAACCGCAGCTGCCAGAATGTGTGCAATGCGTCTCCACATGTAAGCGTCTGGCCGAGTGATTTCCATTTTGCGTAAGAGGAAAGTAGTTTCTGGTATCAGGGCCCTCTGTTGTAGCTGACCTTACTGCAGGCGTACGGAGCTCACTATTTGAAAATCTTGTGATGGAAGCATAAACAGGTTCCAGTTTACGAACGCCATTTGTGTGGTTACTGATCGGAACTTCGAGGCGCCTGGCTTAATAGTGCCTGCATCATGGCGCTCTTGGGTGATATTACTCTGCACCAGATGACTACGAACACAGAACCTTCATAAACCTTGGATTCGAGGTACTTTTTTTCCTGGAGTAAAAATCTATGTGAAATCATGGTGCGTATTTGAACGTTCATCCACATGTGCACGAGACTGAAGTGTATGCTTTGCCCGACATGGACAGTCTATGTAGTGTGTCCGAGTTCCATTAGGACTATTTGTGTGAAATTTCAGACCGCAATGTTATCTTGTGGCGAGATGCGACATTACGACCCTTGAAGTTTCAAAAACATCTATGTAGAAAGTCAAAACTATGTAGAAAGTCTATAGCGGGCATCCTAGTCGCGAATGTAACAGAGCGTGTCTGACCCTCTTCGGAAAATATCAGCGGACAAGTGAGGAAACATCAGTTTTTCAGTCTTCCAGTATTCGCGGGCGAGAATTCATGGAATTCGACCCCTATACCGAGAGGCAGGATCCTGGTTACTTCTCCATGGCGACTCACCAGGGTCTACAAAGCGAAGACTGTGCACGTGTTTTTCGGCAGCAAATGCATCACAGTCCTCGATCACCCGTGGAATTCGCCGGATTTAGCCCCATCTGAATTCTGGTTGTTCCCTAGATTGAAGTTGACAATAAAAGGACACAGTTATGACACAGTTAAGGACACCCAAGGAAATTGTACTGCAGTGCTAAATGCAACTCCAAAAAAGAACTACAGTGACTGTTTCAAAACACCTTTGAAAGGATTTCGTCTGTGTTTTGATTCATGGGGAAACTATTCTGAAAAAAATGCAGTGATTTTAATTAATATAATCCTTGACTTATTTTTCATAGCTACACCACTGGCCATTAAAATTGCTACACCAAGAATAAATGCAGATGATAAAAGGGTATTTAATGGACAAATACATGATACTAGAACTAACTGGGCATTGAGTCAAACAGAGCTTGGGTGACGTGTACAGGTACAGCTGCCCATGCAGCTTCAACACGATACCACAGTTCATCAAGAGTAGTGACTGGCTTATTGTGACGAGCCAGTTGCTCGGCCACCATTGACCAGACGTTTTCAATTTGTGAGAGATCTGGAGAAAGTGCTGGCTAAGGCAGCAGTCGAACATTTTCTGTATCCAGAAAGGCCCCTACAGGACCTGCAACATACGGTCGTGCATTGTCCTGCTGAAATGTAGGGTTTTGCAGGGATCGAATGAAGGGTAGACCCACGGGCGTAACACATCTGAAATGTAACGTCCACTGAGCAAACTGCCTTCAGTGTAACTAATGGCACTCCCATACCATCATGCCTTGTGATACGCCAGTATGGCGATGACGAATACACGCTTCCTATGTGCGATCACCGCGATGTCGCCAAACACGGCTGCGACCATCATGGTGCTGTAAACAGAACCTGGATCCATCCGAAGAAATGACGTTTTGCCATTCGTACACCCAGGTTCGTTGTTGAGTACACCATCGCAGGCGTTCCTGTCTGTGATGCAGCGTCAAGGGTAACCGCAGCCATGGTCTCCGAGCTGATAGTAAATGCTGCTGCAAACGTCGTCGGACTGTTCGTGCAGGTGGTTGTTGTCTTGCAAACGTCCCTATCTGTTGACTCAGGGATCGAGACGTGGCTGCACGATCTGTTACAGCCATGCGGGTAAGATGCCTGTCATCTCGACTGCTAGTGATACGAGGCCGTTGGTATCCAGCGCAGCGTTCCGTATGACCCTCCTGAACCCACCGATTCCATATTCTGCTAACAGTCATTGGATCTGGACCAACGCGAGCAGCAGTGTTGCGATACGATAAACCGCAATCGCGACAGGCTGACCTTTATCAAAGTCGGAAACGTGATGGTACGCATTTCTCCTCCTTACACGAGACATCCCAACAACGTTTCACCAGGCAACGGCGGTCAACTGCTGTTGGTGTATGAGAAATCGGTTGGAAACTTTCTTCATGCCAGCACGCTGTAGGTGTTCGCCACCGGTGCCAACCTTGTGTGAATGCTCTGAAAAGCTAATCATTTGCATATCATAGCATCTTCTTCCTGTCGGTTAAATTTCGCGTCTGTAGCAATTTTAATGGCCAGTAGTGTACATCCCTAACGGAACTGGAACACATTGTGTATCTACCCATTTAAGTGGAGTTTAAATTTTTTAGCCTACTTTTTACTCTTTTTAACGGAGGCTGTCTGATTTCGGACCCATTGTGCGGCCCACATAATTCAATTAATTCCAGGCGAGATGATAATGAAGCAGAAGAGATTCTCATGTGGAATATTCTGGGGAGGGGGTGGGGGTATTTCGGGTTCCGACATCTGATTTGCATTAGAACGAGGGGAAACTTTCCAAAAAATGTTGATGGGACGGATGACTGAAGCTATTTTTATTTATTTCTTGGATAATATATCGCCAACATGGAAATACCAAAAGCACAACACATTATCTTACCTATTACGGTGTAGAAAAAGCATTGACGTTTGAAAAGCTGTCCAATCGTCTCAGAATGGATAACAGACAGACCCAGTATGGTTGTTCAAGGGAACCTTATACAGTTCTTCAATGTCAATAGTACTGAGATCTGGTGACTGTGGTGGCTAGGAAAGACGCGATAAGTCGTCCTGCTGCTTACAGAAGTCAGCCTCCAGGTCACACGGGACTTACAGCTGAGGCGACATGGTGCACTAGTTTGCCTGAGAGGAGAGCGTAAGGACTCAGAATATTTGGAGAGACTGCCGATTTTGTCGAGCAGTTTAGAAGCTTGTTGCTCGCTAGTCAAGACAGTTAGATACACGGAATTATGATCGTTAACTTGCAGTTATCACTGCTTCGGCGCTTCCGGACCACAGACTCCATTATGCCGTCTGCCGTGAACCATCATTAGACAATCTCTCTTGCTCACCCTGAATTTCATGTTTGATATCCACACTCATCTACATTCTATGATTTCTCCTGTGGGTTTTTGTTCTGTTTGACCGACTGCTGTCTGATAATTCCATCATCAATGTTTCTCTACAGTAACAATACTTCCGCCACTCATTCCAGGGCTTTATTTTCTATTAAATGTATGAGCCCTCTTCTGCATGTTTGCAGGGTCTCTACGATGCGACATACCTGTTTACCTAAGTCCATACTTGGCTCTGTTTAACGAGAAAATGTGGCGCTCTCTCTTCTTGTCCTAAATTATACTAATGCTTGGTCACTGTGCTTGTGATTGCGAGAACAAGGCGAATTAACTCTACAGTAGGAAAGAAATAGATGAATGCAAGGATCAGGACAGAGAACTATAATAGTAGGTTCAAAGTGGCTCTGAGCACTATGGGACTTAAGTTCTGAGGTCATGAGTCCCCTAGAACTTAGAACTACTAAAACCTAACTAACCTAAGGACATCACACACACCCATGCCCGAGGCAGGATTCTAACCTGCGACCGTAGTGGTCGCGCGGTTCCAGACTGTAGCGCCTAGAACCGCCCGGCCACCCCGGCCGGCTATAATATTAGGGATGCTAGTTTTAAGTCAAATTCGGTAACGCCAGCTGCGTTCTCGCAAGTGGCCTAAGAAGCCCGAAACCCAATTTACGGGAAATAGCAAACTCATCTTGTGGTCAAAGCTCACTTTTTATCAGCGTTTGCTATCAAATACACTCTAAGACAAACAAGAAAAAACGACGTACCACGAAGAAATTATGTCAATGGCACGGAAATCAGTAGGTACTATGCACATGTACAGACAAACAAATGATTACAATTTCATAAAAAATTGGATGGTTTATTCAAGAGAAACAGCTTCGAAAATTTCGCAAGTCAGTATGGCATTGGTCCACTTCAGGCCATTATGCAAGCAGTTATTCGGTTTGCCACTGGTTGGCAGAGTTGTTGGATGTCGTCCTGAGGGATGTCGTGCCAAATTCTGACCAAGTGGCTTGTTATATCGGCAGGATTTCGAGCTGGTTGGAGGGCTCTGCCCATAATACTCCAAACGTTCTCATCTGGGGAGACTTTTGGGGACTTTCTTGATCGAGACAGGTTTTGGCAAGCACACAGAGAAGAAGTAGAAACTCTCGCCACTTGCGGGCAGGCATTATCTTGATGAACTGTAAGCCCAAGATGGCTTGCCGCGAAGGGTAACAGAGTGTGGCGTCTAATATCATAGACTTACCGCTGTGCTCTAAGGACGCCACAGATGACAACCAACGGGTTCCTGCTACGAAATTAAATGATACCCAGACATCACTAATGGATGTCGGGCCACATGAAAGTTGGCAGTCAGGTTAGTACCCCACCACTGTCCAGAACGTCTCCAGATTCCCTAGAGCTTAGAACAACTTAAACCTAACTAACCTAAGGAAAATCACACACAACCATCTCCGAGGCAGGATTCGAACCTGCGACCGTAGCAGTCGCGCGGTTCCGGCTGAAGTGCCTAGAACCGCAATGACGTTTCACGCACTGCTTTGTATATATATTTGCCTATTTTGTTTAATATCTAGTTTCTAGCTGCACTGCAGCAATGGTTCAAATAAAATTTAATAGATGTAATAATATAGATATTTTATGCCTACTCTTCGTCTGCCATCGGGTCTCAATACCGAGTGGGACTCATCGCTAAAGACCTGCTCCAGTCAATGAGATTCCAAGCCGAAGACGTGCCTGGAGAAGTCCTGGACAGCGATGGGATGCCAACCTGCTGGTCACCCGCCATACTGTCCGAAAACCAAGAGTGATGTCCATTTCATTTCATAGCAGAAACATTTTGGGTGCAACTTCCTGGCAGATTAAAACTGCGAACCAGCAGAGCTTCTGTGAAGTTGGGAAGGTAGGAGACGAGGTACTGGCAGAAGTGAAGCTGTGAGGATGGGCCGTGAGTCGGTAGCTCAGTTGGTAGAGCAGTTGCTCGCGAAAAGCAAAGGTCCCGATTTTGAGTCTCGGTCCAGGACACAGATTTAATCTGGCAGGAAGTTTCACATCCGCGCACACTCCTCTGCAGAGTGAAAATCTCATTCTCTTTTGGTTGTCATCCGCGCCACCCTTACAGCAGAGCGTTACGTCAATGATGTTCTACGTCCCAATTTGTGGCCCTTCATGGCAAGCTATCCTGATCTTGCGTTTGAGCAGCATGAAGTCCGCCCGTACATGGCAATCGATTCTACCACTCGTCTTCGTGCTTGCCAAACCCCACCATGTACAGCAAGGTCGTTGGGTCTATCTCCAATTGAGAACGTTTGGCGCATCGTGGGTAGGGCCTTCCAACCAACTCGGGATTCTCACGATCTGAGGCGCCAATTGACTTAGTCTGGCACGACGTGCATCGGGAGGACATCCAACAACTCTGTGTACGACAAATCAAAGAACTGCTTGCGTAAGAGTCAAAGGTGGACCATCGCGTTATTGAGTTGCTCAATTTGTGAAGCTGTTTCTCTTGAATAAATTATCCATTTTTCCTGGAACTGTAATCATTTGTTGGTCTGTACATGTACGTCATATCTACCGATTTCTTTCCCATTCGGATAATTCCTGCATGGTGTTTCGTTTCTTTGTTTTTTTTTATTAGTGTACAGGCAAATAGCTAATATTACTGAGAACATAAGGAAAGTGGATCCTATTTCATTTTAATTATTACTATTATAACACTACCACAAGTACATTGATGGCAAGGCTAAGTTACTTCCCTTCCCCTTCTACAAGCCAGTAAATACTTACTGCGTTGCTAGAATTTTAGGGAGTGTGTAAGGTCGCGAGTTAATACGCAATAGCATTTTATTGCAGTAAGGTACTTTAAAGTACGGGCTCGTAGCTTTGGAGCCATTCGCCGTGGCAATATACAGCTGCTGGTATCTTAGCGTGACTCACTCGCACCTGTCGCTAGCCTTGTTGTGGGAGGGCAACCTGTGTTAGTTCGAGCGACAAAATATTCAAGCCCCTAAGAATCTAAGCAAACAGTATTAAATACTATTCAGTTTTGTTAAAAGTCAATATACAGCCCTTTCTTATTAAAAGGAAGATTGTCTTAAAATATACTTTCAGATCTAGAAACAATTACCTAAAACGCCAAAGAACGGACATAAGATTCATAGCAGTTGGTCTTCTAGTATCATTTGGAATGATTACTGAACTTCACTAAATGACTGAACAATTTATTTACATTTTTTACAATTAATAACGTTTACTATTTTTGATTTTCGTAACATAGAATTCAGAAAGGATTAATATTTATTTAATATCTGTTTGAATTGTTGTGTGAATAAATGAGAGTGTGTGAGAGTGTATATGTGGGACATACATAAAGATTCAATATTATCTATTTTTAAACATTACGTAACTATGTCATGGGAAAGTGTGAAGCAAGTAGTTAGAATGAATGCTGTAATATCCCTATCTTGCTGATGACGTATGTCCAGCGGTACCTGCTTTTGTAAGAAGGCAGCCAGAATAGCCATTTGCAGAGTAATGATTTTCTAAAGTCATTTGAAGATTAGCTTTCTTTTCGTTTGCTTTTGTTAAACATTTAATTAAGATTTGCATGATGAAGTGACGTAAATGCATCTGTGAATATTGATTGGCGTAGAGAAGTTTTGGTGCGAGAAAGAACTCTCTGAGCACTATGGGACTTAACTTCTGAGGTCATCAGTCCCCTAGAACTTAGAGCTACTTAGACCTAACTAACGTGAGGACATCACACACATCCATGCCCGAGGCAGGAGCCTAGATCCTGCGAAATCAGTACCCAGAACAACCACCTCTGGGCGTAATAACGGCTTTGATACGCCTCGGCATTGAGTCAAACAGAGCTTGGATGGCGTGTACAGGTACAGCTGCCCATGCAGCTTCAACACGATACCACAGTTCATCAGGAGTAGTGACTGGCTTACTGTGACGAGCCAGTTGCTCGGCCGCCATTGACCAGACTTTTCAGTCGCTGAGAGATCTGGAGAATGTTCTGGCCAGGGCAGCAGTCGAACATTTTCCGTACCCAGAAAGGCCCGTAAAGGACCTGAAACATGCGGTCGTGCATTATCCTGCTGAAATGCAGGGTTTCACAGGGATCTAATGAAGAATACCACGGGTAGTAACACGTCTGAAATGTAACATCCACTGTTGAAAGTGCCGTTAGTGCGAAGAAGAGGTGATCGAGACATGTAACCAATGGCACCCCATACCAACACGCCGGGAGATACCACAGTATCCAATGTGCGTTCACCGCGAGATCGCCAAACACGGATGCGACCATCATGATGCTGTAAACAGAACCTGGGTTCATCCGAAAAAATGACGCTTTGCCATTCGTGCACCTAGGTTGGTCGTTGAGTACACCATCGCAAGCGCTCCTGTCTGTAATGTAGCGTCAAGGGCAACCGCAGGCATGGTCTCCGAGATGATAGTCCATGCTGCTGCAAACATCGTCTAACTGTTTGTGCAGATGGTTGTTGTCTTGCAAACGTCCCCATCTGTTGGGATCGAGACGTGGCTGCACGATCCGTTACAGCCATGCGGATAAGATGCCTGTCATCTCGACTGCTAGTGATACGAGGCCATTGGGACCTAGCACGGCGTTCCGTATTAACCTCCTGAACCCACCGGTTCCATATTCTGCCAACAGTCTTTGGATGTCAACCAATGCGAGCAGCAATGTCGCGATACGATAAAGCGCAATCGCGATAGGCTACAATCCGACCTTTATCAAAGTCAGAAACGTGATGGTACGCATTTCTCCTCCTTACAATATGCATCACGACAACGTTTCACCAGGCAGCGCCGGTCAACTGCTGTTTGTGTATGAGAAATCGGTTGGAAACTTTCCTCGTGTCAGCACGTTGTAGGTGTCGCCAACTTCGCCAACATTGTGCGAATTCTCTGAAAAGCTAATTATTTGCATATCACAGCATCTTCTTCCTGTCGGTTAAATTTCGCGTCTGTTGCACGTCATGTTCGTGGTGTAGCAATTTTAATGGCCAGCAGTGAATTAAGATTTTTTGGTCACTGATTAAAGTGACGTTTTTTATTATACTCAGCTAAGAGCGTTCGTTGTTTTCTTTTTGTTTTTTGTAATATCAAAATTTGTGATGTGGCCTGAATGTGGGTGTAGAAAATGTGGTCACCCTACTACACGCCTCTGCATCTAACGAGTGCGACCGATCAACAAACGACGTATGACGCCAGTATAACAACAATAATTCATTGACCATTGTCAACGGGCGAAGATTAATTTTATCCGAACGAGACGACTTAGTCAGCTGTAGCTGCATTAATGTAAACTTAGTCTACGGTCAAGTTTAGCAACAATCTTTTAAAAAAATGGTCAAAAATAGCAAATTTTTCGACCTGTGAGGATACACGGACCTCACAGAATGTTCTGAGCAAACGGATTCTTGTCTCGATGTCCCAGGGCGTCGACTGTCGCGCTGGTGCGTGGCGAGCATGTGGAGAATTATCCTCGGCTCCTCAGCTCTGCCTTTCCTCGCGCCTCGTCTCAGCTAACGCAATTTCAGACAAGCCCTGCTGTGTTTGACTTTTACGCCGCCCGCCAAATCTGCGTGCAATGTTTGCTTAAACGATTCTAGCCTCGTGCTACGCATCCTTGAACATTGTTGGAACGAACTCTAAGCAGCCTGGTAAACAAAAGAGAGGAATTGTTTCGTGTTTGAAACGACTAGTAAACACCATACGTCCCGTCAATCATTGTACGTTTATTTGGGTAAAGAATTCCAAGTTATTCAACTAAATTTAGTGATGTTATGAACAGAAGTTGGCACTCGTGGGGGGCAGGCTGGAATCACTGTGTGTGTGGTGTGTGTGTGTGTGTGTGTTTGTGTGTGTGTCGGGGGGAGGGGGGAGGGGGGGAGAGGGAGCAGGGGCTCCATCTCCTCATGTACTTCAATGAGAACAATCTTTGACCGACTCACGGGTGTTGTTCTTCAATCGGGAACCCGATTAAATGAAATTAATTGCACAAATACAAAAGTTTCAGCGAAGAGCTTCACGATTAGTTTCAATAGTTTAATCACATACGTACAAGAGCCCAAGATGAACAGTAAGAATGGAAGACTGCATGAGAAGTGTTCGTATTAAGGAGGCAGTTACTCTATCTACTGTTCAACCTGTTCATCGGACTGAAGAGCTGGAAGTAGAAATAATCTGTGATGTTTAAGAATTTGGTCATTCTGTATTTTAAAGACCTATAACACTCGTCTTGTAGGAGTCCAACCCTGTATCAAAAAATCAATCACTAGGTTTACAAGCCAGTCTAACTAACGAGAGAATTACCTGGTCAAAACACAATTAAAATTTTTAGTGTATTTCTTTTGCACCTGTTGCTTTTCTTATTAAGGACGTTGCAGGGATGTCTCGCCATATGGACGTGGACCGCAACTTCTTCGAAGACAATTAGTAACATACCTTTCTTCTTCTCTATTTCTTTATGCTAAATAGTAAGACTATGTAATGATGACGTTAACAGAATGTTTGTGCTTTCTCAAATGAGTTCCAAATGTGTTTGCTATCTTCGTCTAACTCTTAGCTCTAGACTTCAATACGTTTGGCTGCGACTTGTTGGTGAAGATTGGAGAGAAATATTGCACAACGCGAAAAGGAGGACGAATCAATTACAAAATAGATTAGAGTGTCTAAATCATAAAGTTCTGCAACACCTGCTTTCACTCAGTATATACAGTGACGGAAGGAAAGAAGGAAGGAATATTAGGCTTTAAAATCCCTTCGACGACGAAATCATTAAACACTGAACACATGCTCGTATCGGGGAAGTGGGGAAGGAAGAATAATAGTATCTTTCAAACGTACCACCCGGAATTCGCATTAACAGTTTTAGAAAAATTGTCCAGTCAAGGATTTGAAGAGCGTTCCCGTCGAGTACAACGCCTTACCTCTGCACCACCTCGATTGGTGTGGATTCAAATATCTTCTGAATGGTTTGATGCAGCCCTCGAGGAATTCCTCTCCTGTGCCAACCCCTCTTATCAGAAAAGCACTTACATCCAACGGTAACTGTTTGATATACTCAAATCTCAGTCTTACCTTAAGAGTTTTTATCCTCTACTGGTCCCTGCTATCTCACCACAGGTCCTATCATCTTGTCTCTTCTTCCTGTCACTGTTAATTAGATTAGATTAGATTAGTTTTTCGTTCCATAGATCCATGCTGAGGAGATCCTCGTGGATGTGGAACATGTCAACTTTTTTTTTTGCTGAAATAACAATACTAATAGTATAAAAATATACAATACATCATTTGTTTCTATTAAAAAATTCATCAATGGAGTAGAAGGAGTTGGCCACTAGTAAGTCTTTCAGGCTCCTTTTAAATTGATCTTTATTTGTAACTAAATTTTTTATGTTTGCTGGCAAATTATTGAAGATGAGTGTTCCTGAGTAGTGGACCCCTTTTTTTAACTAAAGTAAGTGCTTTTAAGTCTTTGTGCAGATCATTTTTGTTCCTGGTATTGTATGCATGAACTGAGCTGTTTGTTGGAAAAAGAGATATATTATTTAGGACAAATTTCATTAAGGAGTAAATATACTGAGAGGCAGTGGTTAGTATACCCAGTTCTTTGAAGAACTTTCTACATGACGTCCGAGAATTTACTCCACAAATAATACGTATTACACGCTTTTGGACTCTGAAAACTTTTGTTTGACTTGAAGAGTTACCCCAAAATATTATACCATATGACATTATGGAATGAAAGTAGGCAAAGTATGCAAGCTTTTTCATTTTTATGTCGCCTATGTCTGCTAACACTCGAATTGCAAATACAGATTTGTTAAGGCATTTCTGCAGTTCTGTGGCGTGCTCCTCCCAACTGAATTTATTATCAAGTTGTAATCCCAGGAATTTAAGACTGTCAACCTCTTCTATCTGCTCTTCTTCATACTTTATGCATATGCTGAGTGGAAACCTCTTATAGGTTCTGAATTGCATGTAGTGAGTCTTTTCAAAGTTTAATGTCAATGAGTTGGCTTTAAACCATTTATTAATATCCATGAAAATATCATTAGCAGATCTTTCTAGAACTACAGTCGACATACTATTTATTACAATACTTGTGTCATCTGCAAACAAAACAAACTCTGCTTCTGGCAGTGTAACTGATGAGAGATCATTAATGTACACAACCAAAACAAATTGGCCTAAGATGGATCCTTGTGGGACACCACATGTAATTTCTTCCCATTCTGATTATGACTGATGACTTAATTCACTAGCTCCTTGTATTGACTCCCTTTGTTTCCTGTTAGCTAATTATGACTTGAACCATTTTGCAGCACTGCCCGTGACACCACAGAATCCTAATTTATTTAAAAGGATGTTGTGGTTCACACAATCAAATGTCTTTGACAAATCACAGAAAATACCTGCTGGTTGTAATTTGTAATTAGTGAATTAAGTACATTTTCACTGTAGGTGTAAATAGCCTTCTCGATATCAAAACCCTTCAGAAATCCAAACTGTGTTCTTGATAATATATTATTTGTGGTCAGATGGTTGAGAAGCTGCCTGTACATTACTTTTTCTAAAATTTTTGAGAATGCTGTCAAAAGTGAAATCGGTCTGTAGTTTGATGGTATCTCTTTATCTCATTTCTTGAATGGAGGGTTAACATCTGCATATTTTAGCCAGTCAGGAAATGTCCCAGTTAGGACTGGTTACAGCAAGTAACTTAGAATTGTACTAAACTCACAAGAACATGCCTTAATTAACTTTGTTGATATTTCATCATAACCACTAAAATGCTTTGTTTTCAAAGATTTTGCTATGGAGGTTATTTCTTTTGCTGAAGTGAGTGACATATTCATGTAGCTGAAGCTATTTGTAAAGGCTAGTTTCAGATATTCAAGGGCATTATTTACTGATCCTGACAATCCCATTCTATCAGTAACGGATATAAAGTACTTGTTAAATAGATTTGCCACACTATGCCCATCGGTTACTAATGTGTCATCTACCCTTAATGCTATTTGCTCCTGTTCCTTTCTGGTTCTACCAGTCTCCTCTTTCACTATATCCCATATTTTTTTATTTTGTTCAAAAAAAATGCTTCATATGGCTCTGAGCACTATGGAATTAACATCTGTAATCATTAGTACCTTAGAACTTAGAACTACTTAAACCTAACTAACCTAAAGACATCACACACATCCATGCCCAAGGCAGGATTCGAACCTGCGACCGTAGCAGTCGCGCGGTTCCGTACTGAGCGCCAGGAACCGCTTGGCCACCGCTGCCGGCTATTTTGTTCTCTGATATTGCTATCTTCTTCTCGTAGTGCATTTGTTTAGATGTCTGAATTACTTTTTTTAATATTTTACTGTATTCTTTGTATTTAGCTAAATCATCAGTATTGGAGCTATTCTTGGTCGACAGATACATTTTCCTTTTTGTTTTACAGGAAATCTTTATTCCTTGTGTAATCTATGGTTTTATTATAGACTTCTGTTTAATTTGAGTAACTTTTAGAGGAAAGCAGTCTTCAAACATGGTACTGACATTGTTCATGAATGTATTATATTTTTCATTCATGTCATGGGCACTATAAACATCTTTCCAGTTCATATCTTTGAGCAGTTTTCTAAAACACTCAATTTTTGGTTGGCTGACTACGCTCCTGTACTCAGACTTAGCAGTCTTAATAATCTGCTCAGAATTTACATCTAAAACAAGGAGCTGCATGTCATGATCTGATAGTCCATTTATTACAGGTTTTATGATATGATATTGTTCCTTTGATTTGTCTATAAAAATGTTATCAATGACTGTCCTTGAGGATTTAGTGATCCTAGTTGGAAAGTTTACAGTGTGAGTTAGACTGAAAGACAACATTACTAACTGCTGTAAATGTTTACTGGAAGATTGCATTTTCCTCATCAACGGTGTGGAGAGCCAGCAGCATCTTAAACATTTAGATTCTCTTCTTCTCCCACCGTCCATGATTCTCTTACATACAATGCTGTGCTCCAGACGTACGTTATCAGAAATTTCTTTCCCAAATTAAGGTCAATGCTCGACTCTAGTCTGGTTTTTATGTCCTCCTTGCTTTTCCCGTCACATTATGTTGCTTACAAGAGGGCAGAGTTCCTTCACTTTGTGTACCTCGTTGTCCCCAAATATGATGTTAAGCTTATCACTAACCTCATTTCTGGTGCACTTCGTTACTGTCGCCTTCCTTCGTTTTACTCTCAATTCATAGACCGTGCTCGGTAGACTGTTCATTACGCTCAACTTGTTCTGTAATTTTCCTCTCTTTTCACTAAAGGTAGCGTTGTCATAAGTTAATCTTATTGTTTTATGAATACAGGATTTCTGTTACTTCGAAAGAACAGTCAACATACAGGTCCCGGAGCTGTGAAACGCTCTATGTAAGTAGAAGGGGGATCATTGCTGTCAGCTGCAGCAGGACATTAAGCCGAATCAGCAGCGCCAAGCAAAAATGTGTACCAGGGCGGGTTTCGAACACGGGATCTCCTGTTACAAGGCAGGTGCGGTAGCCACTGCGCCATCCGGGACAACACTGATAAGTCTGGCTGGATTATGGATCCATTTTTTTCACTACAAATGCACAGAAGACTTTCGCCTACCTGTGGCTTTCTCAATGAATTTTAATCCGATTCTCGAACTAATATTTTATTTTCGTCATTGCTTCTTCGATGTACAGTAGGACAAAAAGGCTACATCTCTGTCTTACAAAGGTTTTATTCCGATTACTTTTTTCTTGGGCTTGCATTCTTATTGTTTCTTCTTGGCTTTTATACATACTGTACGTAACGCGTCTCTCCCCATAGTTTAGATCTATTTTCTGAGAATTTCGGACGTCTTGCACCATTTTACATTATCAATACCTTTCTCTTGACCGACAAATCCAATGAAAGTGACTTGACTTTTTATAAGCCATGCTTCAGTTATCGATCTTTCCAAACGGCAAACTGACCGTCGCTTAAGACAGCCTCAATTTTCTTTTTCAGTATTTTGTATGGCAACCTGACTGCGTGAGTTATTTAGATGATTGTGCCGTAACTGTCGCACTTAACTGCTCTCACAATCTTCGGTATTGTGTGAGTAATATTTTCAGGAAAATTTAGAAGTATGTTTCCAGTCTTATAGATTCTACACAACAACTAGAATAGTCATTTGATTTCCCAAGGATTTTAGGAATTACCGAGGTATGTTATCCATCAACTCTCTCCTCTACATTTTACGGCGTCATTGCTCCAGTGCTCTTAATTTTGAGATCGTTCCTTTTAATTTAACCGAAGGTTATTTTGACTTTTCTTCCCACGACCTTTTCTTCACATGTTTTCTGTAGCCATTTCGCCATATGTTTCTCGCACCTCCTATTCGCTACATCCTGCCACGCGGAGTAGCCGTGAGGTCTCGGGCGCCTTGCTACGGTTCACGCGGCTCTCCCCGACGGAGGTTCGAGTCCTCCCTTTGGCATGGGTGTCCGTGTTGTCCTTAGCGTAAGTTAAATTAAGTAGTGTGTAAGCCTAGGGACCGATGGCCTCAGCAGTTTGGTCCCATAGAACTTACCACAAATTCGAATTTCCGTTACATACGTAAGTGACTTACTTTGCTGTAATTCTGTTTTCCCATGAGAATTTTGTGCGCTACTTGACCAGGTAGTAGAGGCAGCCGGTCTGTTAATCCAACAACGCCCGGGAGGGCGGTGTACTGAGACCATCCCCCTCCATACCGCAACCAATGACGACACTGGCTGAGGGTGGCCCGGCGGTCTGTCGGGGAACATTGATTCGTCTTGTTTTACACACTGCATTATTCATTCAATGTCTTTAAATACTTCTAGTACCTATTCATCTTCTGTTTGTGACGACGACATGTATACGACGACATGTAGTTTGTGATGAGAATAATCCTATTACTGACCTGGTCTCATTTCGTAATACAGAGTTACGGGAGAAAGGAGCAAGTTGACTAGCGGGCTGAGATTAATCATTTGATGTATATTTATACATCTAGATAGCACCACCATACTCATACCTCAAACGCTACACAAAGCGCGACACTGAAAACTTGAAGAGTGAAACCGCGGCGGCTAGTTAAGTGTGCGTTAAGTAACTGTCGGGTAGTTAACCACATACGCTATTTATTTATTTGTTTAGAGGTGGTTGCTCTTCTAATTTTATTTTGGCCGAACTAGAAAAACAGGCTCATCTGTAACACAAACGAAGAAACGCTGAAAACCAGATACTAAAAATTTCACAAAATCAACAGATGGACTATAAGGGAAAGAAATCGAAGCTCCACGAAGGAATTATCTGAATGGGACGGTGATCGGTAAATGTGATGCACATCAATAGACAAATAAATGATTACAATTTCAAAAAAAATTGGATGATTTATTCAAGGGAAAGAACGTCACAAATTGAGCAACTCAGTAACGCATTGGTCCACCTCTACCCCCATGGGAGCAATTATTCAGCTTGGCACTGATGGACAGCGTTGTCGGATGTACGTGTGGGGGATATCGTGCCAAATTCTATCCCACTGGCGTGTTAGATCGTCAAACTCCCGAGCTGGTTGGAGCTCTCTGTGCATAATGCTCCGAACGTTCTCAGTTGGGGAGAGCTCCGGCGACCTCGTTGACCTGCGCTTTTGGCAAACACAAAGCTATTGGCACACGTGGGCGGGTATTATTTTGGTGAAGTATAAGCCCAGGAAGGCTTGGCATGAAGGACAACAAAATGAGGCGTAGAATATCCTCGACTTATCACTGTATTGTAAGGTTGCTGAAGTTGGCAAACAAGTGGGTTTTGCTAGGAAAAGAAATGACAGACTATATAACCACTCATAGTCATTAGGCTGTATGGAGGGTGATTGGTTGGCACCCCACCGCCGTCCGTCTACATCTACATCTACATCCATACTCCGCAAGCCACCTGACGGTGTGTGGCGGAAGGTACCCTGAGTACCTCTATCGGTTCTCCCTTCTATTCCAGTCTCGTATTGTACGTGGAAAGAAGGATTGTCGGTATGCTTCTGTGTGGGCTCTAATCTCTCTGATTTTATCCTCATGGTCTCTTCGCGAGATATACGTAGGAGGGAGCAATATACTGCTTGCCTCTTCGGTGAAGGTATGTTCTCGAAACTTTAACAAAAGCCCGTACCGAGCTACTGAGCGTCTCTCCTGCAGAGTCTTCCACTGGAGTTTATCTATCATCTCCGTAACGCTTTCGCAATTACTAAATGATCCTGTAACGAAGCACGCTGCTCTCCGTTGGATCTTCTCTATCTCTTCTATCAACCCTACCTGGTGCGGATCCCACACTGCTGAGCAGTATTCAAGCATTGGGCGAACAAGGGTACTGTAACCTACTTCCTTTGTTGTCGGATTGCATTTCCTTAGGATTCTTCCAATGAATCTCAGTCTGGCATCTGCTTTACCGACGATCAACTTTATATGATCATTCCATTTTAAATCACTCCTAATCCGTACTTCCAGATAATTTATGGAATTAACTGCTTCCAGTTGCTGACCTGCTATGTTGTAGCTAAATGATAAGGGACCTATCTTTCTATGTATTCGCATCACATTACACTTGTCTACATTGAGATTCAATTGCCATTCCGTGCACCATGCGTCAATTCGCTGCAGATCCTCCTGCATTTCAGTACAATTTTCCATTGTTGCAACCTCTCGTACACCATAGCATCATCTGCAAAAAGCCTCAGTGAACTTCCGATGTCATCCACCAGGTCATTTATGTATATTGTAAATAGCAACGGTCCTATGACACTCCCCTGCAGCACACCTGAAATCACTCTTACTTCGGAAGACTTCTCTTCATTGAGAATGACATGCTGCGTTCTGTTATCTAGGAACTCCTCAATGCAATCACACAACTGATCTGATAGTCCGTATGCTCTTACTTTGTTCATTAAACGACTGTGGGGAACTGTGTCAAACGCCTTGCGGAAGTCAAGAAACACGGCATCTACCTGTGAACCCGTGTCTAAGGCCCTCTGAGTCTCGTGGACGAATAGCGCGAGCTGGGTTTCACACGACCGTCTTTTTCGAAACCCATGCTGATCCCTACAGAGTAGATTTCTAGTCTCCAGAAAAGACATTATACTCGAACATAATACGTGTTCCAAAATTCTACAACTGATCGACGTTAGAGATATAGGTCTATAGTTCTGCACATCTGTTCGACGTCCCTTCTTGAAAACGGGGATGACCTGTGCCCTTTTCCAATCCTTTGGAACGCTTCGCTCTTCTAGAGACCTACGGTACACCGCTGCAAGAAGGGGGGCAAGTTCCTTCGCGTACTCTGTGTAAAATCGAACTGGTATCCCATCAGGACCAGCGGCCTTTTCTCTTTTGAGCGATTTTAATTGTTTCTCTATCCCTCTGCCGTCTACTTCGATATCTACCATTTTGTCAACTGTGCGACAATCTAGAGACGTCTTCGGCCTGGAACCTCATTCTGGAGACACCCCACACAGCGATGGGATATCAACCTCACTCTATACACGTCTTCACCGGGCATCGGGGCTCAATTCTAAGCAAGTCTTATGAACGAAGCCAGTTCTTCTCCAGTCTGTCGATGAGATTCCAGTCAGTAGTCGGATACCAAGCTCACTGTCGCCCGCCATACGGCCCGACAACCAGAGTTTTGGTTTGGGGTGCCATTTCTTCTCATGACAGGACCGCTTTAGTTGTCATCCATGGCACGCTCATACACAGTGGTATGTCAACGATAAACTACACATTTGTTGTCTTTCATGGCAAGCCTTTCTGGGCTTCTATTTTGCAAGATAATGCCGCCCACAAAGGGTGAAGATTTCTACTGGTTGTTTTCGTGCTTGCCAAACCCTACCTTGGCCAGCAATGTCACCGTATCTCTCGTCAATTGAGAACGTATGGAGCAGTAGGGACAGGGGCCTCGAACTAGCTTGGGATTTTGACGATGTAATGCATCAGTGGTACAGAATTTGGCACGATATCACCCAGGAAGTACAGTTGAAGCGGAATGAACATCTCTAAAAAGGGCAGTCGCAGAAGTTGGAAAGAAAAGCTTAGCTACAAAGAAGGTAACTACGAAGAAATCATGGATAACAGAAGATATACTTCAGTTGATCGATGAAAGGAGGAAGCATAAAAAAGTTCCGAGAAACTCGGGAATACAGAAATACAATTCGCTGAGGAATGAAACAGAATGGAAGTGCAGGGAAGGTAAGACGAAATGGCTACATGGAAAATATGAAGAAATCGAAAAAGAAATGACTGTCGGAAGGACAGACAGCATACAGGAAAGTCAAGACAATCTTAGGTGACATTAAAAGCAAAGGTCGTAACATTAAGAGTGCAACGGGAATTCCACTGTTATTTGCTGAGGACAGAGCGGATAGGTGGAAACAATACATGGAAAACCTCTATGAGGGGGAAGATTTGTCTGATGTTATACAAAAAGAAATAGGAATCGATTTAGAAGACGTAGGGGATCCAGTACTAGAATTAGAATCTAAAAGAGCTTTGGAGGACTTGAGATCAAATAAGACATTCCATCACAGTTTCTGAAAACACTGGGGACTGTTCACATTAGTGTGTAGAATATATACGCTTGGCGTCAACCAATTAACTGTCGGAAAAGTATCATCCACACAATTCCTAAGACTGCAAGAGCTGCCAAGTGTGAGAATTATCGCACAATCAACTTAACAGCTCATGACTCCAAGTTTTGTACAACAAAAATATGCAGAACAATGGGAAAGATAATTGAGGGTGTGATAGATGACAAACAGTTTGGGTTTAGAAAATGTAAAGGCACGAGAGAGGTAATTCTGACCTTGAGGTTGCTAATGAAAGCAAGACAAAAGAAAAATCAAGACAAATTCGTAGGATCTGTCGACTTGGAAAAACTTTCGACAGTGTAAAATGGTGCAAAATGTTCGAAATTCTGAGAAAAATAGGTATACTCTACAGGGAGCGACGGATAATACACTCCTGGAAATTGAAATAAGAACACCGTGAATTCATTGTCCCAGGAAGGGGAAACTTTATTGACACATTCCTGGGGTCAGATACATCACATGATCACACTGACAGAACCACAGGCACATAGACACAGGCAACAGAGCATGCACAATGTCGGCACTAGTACAGTGTATATCCACCTTTCGCAGCAATGCAGGCTGCTATTCTCCCATGGAGACGATCGTAGAGATGCTGGATGTAGTCCTGTGGAACGGCTTGCCATGCCATTTCCACCTGGCGCCTCAGTTGGACCAGCGTTCGTGCTTGACGTGCAGACAGCGTGAGACGACGCTTCATCCAGTCCCAAACATGCTCAATGGGGGACAGATCCGGAGATCTTGCTGGCCAGGGTAGTTGACTTACACCTTCTAGAGCACGTTGGGTGGCACGGGATACATGCGGACGTGCATTGCCCTGTTGGAACAGCAAGTTCCCTTGCCGGTCTAGGAATGGTAGAACGATGGGTTCGATGACGGTTTGGATGTACCGTGCACTATTCAGTGTCCCCTCGACGATCACCAGAGGTGTACGGCCAGTGTAGGAGATCGCTCCCCACACCATGATGCCGGATGTTGGCCCTGTGTGCCTCGACGTATGCAGTCCTGATTGTGGCGCTCACCTGCACGGCGCCAAACACGCATACGACCATCATTGGCACCAAGACAGAAGCGACTCTCATCGTTGAAGACGACACATCTCCATTCGTCCCTCCATTCACGCCTGTCGCGACACCACTGGAGGCGGGCTGCACGATGTTGGGGCGTGAGCGGAAGACGGCCTAACGGTGTGCGGGACCGTAGCCCAGCTTCATGGAGACGGTTGCGAATGGTCCTCGCCGATACCCCAGGAGCAACAGTGTCCCTAATTTGCTGGGAAGTGGCGGTGCGGTCCCCTACGGCACTGCGTAGGATCCTACGGTCTTGGCGTGCATCTGTGCGTCGCTGCGGTCCGGTCCCAGGTCGACGGGCACGTGCACCTTCCGCCGACCACTGGCGAGAACATCAATGTACTGTAGAGACCTCACGCCCCACGTGTTGAGCAATTCGGCGGTATGTACACCCGGCCTCCCGCATGCCCACTATACACCCTCGCTCAAAGTCCGTCAACTGCACATACGGTTCACGTCCATGCTGTTGCGGCATGCTACCAGTGTTAAAGACTGCGATGGAGCTCCGTATGCCACGGCAAACTGGCTGACACAGACGGCGGCGGTGCACAAATGCTGCGCAGCTAGCGCCATTTGACGGCCAACACCGCGGTTCCTGGTGTGTCCGCTGTGCCGTGCGTGTGATCATTGCTTGTACAGCCCTCTCGCAGTGTCCGGAGCAAGTTTGGTGGGTCTGACACACCGGTGTCAATGTGTTCTTTTTTCCATTTCCAGGAGTGTATATCGAGCAAATAGTTGAGGACGTAGGTTGCAAGTGGTACTCGCAGATGAAGAGGATGGCGCAGGGGAGGAATTCGTGGCTGGACACATCAAACCAGTCAGAAGACCAATGATTCTCCCCCCCTCCCCTCGCCAAAAAAAAAAAAAACAACTCAGTCAATGCCAAGCTGAATATCTGTTTGCCTATAGGGGCGGAGGTGGACCAATGCATTACTAAGCTGCTGAATTTGTGACGCTCATTCCTCTGAGTAAATCATACAATTTTTGTGAAATTGTAAATATTTGTTTGCCTGTACATGTATATCATATGCCAGTCGGATAATTCCTTCGTGGTGCGTCATTTTTCTTTGTCCTAGATTGTATTTGGTTATTCTTGGTTGAAGATGAATAACGATATAATATACTCATTATTCATTCATGTTTATTCTTGTTCTTACTCCTCCAAAAATTCATATAGTTTTAATAAAGCCGACTGGGCGAAACTAATAGGGACACGTTAACTATTTCATCAGCAATTGAGCACAACGTGTCTCAAAGCAGTTACAATCAGTTAAGCAGTTAATTTGTTCTAACACTCTGAGACTTACCCTTATTATACGTGTGTGTTTAGTGAGCATGATTATTCTGCGTCGAAAAATCACAGGTTGTGTTTTTGCTGAAACTGAAAATTCTGCTGCTCAGGCTGCAGCGCATAAATACCGAACCACAGATTCTCCAAATGAAAGTTCTCAGGCGCATGACGTGGAAGAAACGAAAGAACCATAATTACTTTTGAATATATTATGGGAGAGGCAGTGAACAATGTCTTACAAATATTTACTATTAAAAACAGTCTTGATCACGATTTATTTATCAAGGTGACCGGTTTCGACCACTACTGTGGTCATCGTGAGACCATTGAGTAGAAATCAGTGATTCTCCAACAGAAAGAGGTTCCTACTCAATGGTCTGAAGATGACCACAGTAGCGATCGAAACCGATCACCTTGATAAATAAATCGTGATCAAGATTGTTTTTAATAGTAAGTACACTCCTGGAAACTGAAATAAGAACACCGTGAATTCATTGTCCCAGGAAGGGGAAACTTTATTGACACATTCCTGGGGTCAGATACATCACATGATCACACTGACAGAACCACAGGCACATAGACACAGGCAACAGAGCATGCACAATGTCGGCACTAGTACAGTGTATATCCACCTTTCGCAGCAATGCAGGCTGCTATTCTCCCATGGAGACGATCGTAGAGATGCTGGATGTAGTCCTGTGGAACGGCTTGCCATGCCATTTCCACCTGGCGCCTCAGTTGGACCAGCGTTCGTGCTTGACGTGCAGACAGCGTGAGACGACGCTTCATCCAGTCCCAAACATGCTCAATGGGGGACAGATCCGGAGATCTTGCTGGCCAGGGTAGTTGACTTACACCTTCTAGAGCACGTTGGGTGGCACGGGATACATGCGGACGTGCATTGCCCTGTTGGAACAGCAAGTTCCCTTGCCGGTCTAGGAATGGTAGAACGATGGGTTCGATGACGGTTTGGATGTACCGTGCACTATTCAGTGTCCCCTCGACGATCACCAGAGGTGTACGGCCAGTGTAGGAGATCGCTCCCCACACCATGATGCCGGATGTTGGCCCTGTGTGCCTCGACGTATGCAGTCCTGATTGTGGCGCTCACCTGCACGGCGCCAAACACGCATACGACCATCATTGGCACCAAGACAGAAGCGACTCTCATCGTTGAAGACGACACATCTCCATTCGTCCCTCCATTCACGCCTGTCGCGACACCACTGGAGGCGGGCTGCACGATGTTGGGGCGTGAGCGGAAGACGTCCTAACGGTGTGCGGGACCGTAGCCCAGCTTCATGGAGACGGTTGCGAATGGTCCTCGCCGATACCCCAGGAGCAACAGTGTCCCTAATTTGCTGGGAAGTGGCGGTGCGGTCCCCTACGGCACTGCGTAGGATCCTACGGTCTTGGCGTGCATCTGTGCGTCGCTGCGGTCCGGTCCCAGGTCGACGGGCACGTGCACCTTCCGCCGACCACTGGCGAGAACATCGATGTACTGTAGAGACCTCACGCCCCACGTGTTGAGCAATTCGGCGGTATGTACACCCGGCCTCCCGCATGCCCACTATACACCCTCGCTCAAAGTCCGTCAACTGCACATACGGTTCACGTCCATGCTGTTGCGGCATGCTACCAGTGTTAAAGACTGCGATGGAGCTCCGTATGCCACGGCAAACTGGCTGACACAGACGGCGGCGGTGCACAAATGCTGCGCAGCTAGCGCCATTTGACGGCCAACACCGCGGTTCCTGGTGTGTCCGCTGTGCCGTGCGTGTGATCATTGCTTGTACAGCCCTCTCGCAGTGTCCGGAGCAAGTTTGGTGGGTCTGACACACCGGTGTCAATGTGTTCTTTTTTCCATTTCCAGGAGTGTATATCGAGCAAATAGTTGAGGACGTAGGTTGCAAGTGGTACTCGCAGATGAAGAGGATGGCGCAGGGGAGGAATTCGTGGCTGGACACATCAAACCAGTCAGAAGACCAATGATTCTCCCCCCCTCCCCTCGCCAAAAAAAAAAAAAACAACTCAGTCAATGCCAAGCTGAATATCTGTTTGCCTATAGGGGCGGAGGTGGACCAATGCATTACTAAGCTGCTGAATTTGTGACGCTCATTCCTCTGAGTAAATCATACAATTTTTGTGAAATTGTAAATATTTGTTTGCCTGTACATGTATATCATATGCCAGTCGGATAATTCCTTCGTGGTGCGTCATTTTTCTTTGTCCTAGATTGTATTTGGTTATTCTTGGTTGAAGATGAATAACGATATAATATACTCATTATTCATTCATGTTTATTCTTGTTCTTACTCCTCCAAAAATTCATATAGTTTTAATAAAGCCGACTGGGCGAAACTAATAGGGACACGTTAACTATTTCATCAGCAATTGAGCACAACGTGTCTCAAAGCAGTTACAATCAGTTAAGCAGTTAATTTGTTCTAACACTCTGAGACTTACCCTTATTATACGTGTGTGTTTAGTGAGCATGATTATTCTGCGTCGAAAAATCACAGGTTGTGTTTTTGCTGAAACTGAAAATTCTGCTGCTCAGGCTGCAGCGCATAAATACCGAACCACAGATTCTCCAAATGAAAGTTCTCAGGCGCATGACGTGGAAGAAACGAAAGAACCATAATTACTTTTGAATATATTATGGGAGAGGCAGTGAACAATGTCTTACAAATATTTACTATTAAAAACAGTCTTGATCACGATTTATTTATCAAGGTGACCGGTTTCGACCACTACTGTGGTCATCGTGAGACCATTGAGTAGAAATCAGTGATTCTCCAACAGAAAGAGGTTCCTACTCAATGGTCTGAAGATGACCACAGTAGCGATCGAAACCGATCACCTTGATAAATAAATCGTGATCAAGATTGTTTTTAATAGTAAGTACACTCCTGGAAACTGAAATAAGAACACCGTGAATTCATTGTCCCAGGAAGGGGAAACTTTATTGACACATTCCTGGGGTCAGATACATCACATGATCACACTGACAGAACCACAGGCACATAGACACAGGCAACACAGCATGCACAATGTCGGCACTAGTACAGTGTATATCCACCTTTCGCAGCAATGCAGGCTGCTATTCTCCCATGGAGACGATCGTAGAGATGCTGGATGTAGTCCTGTGGAACGGCTTGCCATGCCATTTCCACCTGGCGCCTCAGTTGGACCAGCGTTCGTGCTTGACGTGCAGACCGCGTGAGACGACGCTTCATCCAGTCCCAAACATGCTCAATGGGGGACAGATCCAGACATCTTGCTGGCCAGGGTAGTTGACTTACACCTTCTAAAGCACGTTGGGTGGCACGTGATACATGCGGACGTGCATTGTCCTGTTGGAACAGCAAGTTCCCTTGCCGGTCTAGGAATGGTAGAACGATGGGTTCGATGACGGTTTGGATGTACCGTGCACTATTCAGTGTCCCATCGACGATCACCAGAGGTGTACGGCCAGTGTAGGAGATCGCTCCCCACACCATGATGCCGGGTGTTGGCCCTGTGTGCCTCGGTCGTATGCAGTTATGATTGTGGCGCTCACCTGCACGGCGCCAAACACGCATACGACCATCATTGGCACCAAGGCAGAAGCGACTCTCATCGTTGAAGACGACACGTCTCCATTCGTCCCTCCATTCTCGCCTGTCGCGACACCACTGGAGGCGGGCTGCACGATGTTGGGGCGTGAGCGGAAGACGGCCTAACGGTGTGCGGGACCGTAGCCCAGCTTCATGGAGACGGTTGCGAATGGTCCTCGCCGATACCCCAGGAGCAACAGTGTCCCTAATTTGCTGGGAAGTGGCGGTGCGGTCCCCTACGGCACTGCGTAGGATCCTACGGTCTTGGCGTGCATCTGTGCGTCGCTGCGGTCCGGTCCCAGGTCGACGGGCACGTGCACCTTCCGCCGACCACTGGCGAGAACATCGATGTACTGTGGAGACCTCACGCCCCACGTGTTGAGCAATTCGGCGGTATGTACACCCGGCCTCCCGCATGCCCACTATACGCCCTCGCTCTAAGTCCGTCAACTGCACATATGGTTCACGTCCACGCTGTCGCGGCATGCTACCAGTGTTAAAGACTGCGATGGAGCTCCGTATGCCACGGCAAACTGGCTGACACAGACGGCGGCGGTGCACAAATGCTGCGCAGCTAGCGCCATTCGACGGCCAACACTGTTGTTCCTGGTGTGTCCGCTGTGCCATGCGTGTGATCATTGCTTGTACAGCCCTCTCGCAGTGTCCGGAGCAAGTATGGTGGGTCTGACACACCGGTGTCAATGTATTCTTTTTCCATTTCCAGGTTTGTATTTGAGAGAACCATTAGCTTCAACAAATTCTTATCTCATAAGGATCAAACGGTGCCTTATTATTTTCGAATTTAAACCACTGCCTCACCTGTAACAAATATGACAAGTTACAGTACACTATCTACACGTGTTTCAATAAGATCACCTATAAAAAACTGATGCTGGACTGCAATGAAGCACACGAAGTGGAACAACAGTATTTAAAACAACCAAGAATAACTTCTGAAGAAGGTATAGTGCAGTGCATCAGCATGTGATGAATCTACATAGATCTTCCATGAGAAGACTCGATAGAGAGTTACAGATGCTACACATCGTGGAATGGGAAGTGCTCGAACTCTTCAGGGGAGAAATTTGTCAATGAGAAACAATGATCTAAAATTATATTATTCATCACCACAGTATTCTATTAAAGTGAAATTTAAACCTGAACGTAAAAAAATCACGGGGGGCTGAAAATTTTTCATAACATATCTTGGCACGCCGAATTTAATGGGTAAGTCCAATTATTTTCTAATGCAAATTTTTTTCATACTTTTGGATTTCTGAGATTTGAAAAAATCATTATTTTTTTCCAACCCGTACGTGGAACTGTGGATTATCACGGAAGTTTGATTCAAAAATGTTTATAACTGGGGGAGAAGTTACCTTTTTTCGGCCATTTTGAATTTTTCAAGGAAACTGAAATATTGTGGCCTTTTGAACGCTATATACGCACGAAAAGTGTAGATAATTTATAAAAATTCTGTTTTATAATACACGACAAGAGTTTAGCGTTAAATAGAATTACTACGACATTGTACAATGTTAGGCCCAGTATGAATGAAAAATATATAAAGACAACTTGATACGTTTGCGTATTGTATTCTTTATTTTCAGTTCACAAATTACATCACATGCGGACTGTATATGTCTGATTAATACATAGTTACATCAAAACAACCATCATCTCCGAATGTAGCTTCTTCTCTTTGATGTTAGGCAAAATCAATTTGTCGACAAATTTCTTTGTATTTTTTCAAACTTTTTGCTTCAGCAACGCTACTTTGTCCGTTTTTGCTTATGCTTATGCTGTTCGATAAATATATTAAAGCCCTAATTTTGTCTTATATCCACTAACACTAGTAGATGCAGCTACTTTTACTCTCATTGGAGAAACGTACGACTCGTTGGGACGCCTTTTTATATTAGAAGCATGAGATCCAGGCTCCCAGGGCACTGGATACAAGCTCTGGTGACTCGAGTATATAAGAAAGGTAAAAGAACGGACCCGTAAAATTACAGGCCAATATCCCTAACTTCTGTGTGATGCAGAATCCTTGAACATACTCACAGTTCAAATATAATAAATTTTCTTGATACTGAGAAGCTTATGTCCACGAATCAGGATGGTTTCAGAAAGCATCGCAGGTGCGAAACTCAGCATGCCCTTTTCTCAGATGATATAATGCGAACTATGGACGAAGGGCAACAGACAGTTTCCACATTTCTATATTTCCGGAAACCATTTGAGACGGTGCCCCATTGCAGGCTGTTAACGTAGATACGAGCATATGAAATAAGTTCACAGACTTGTGAGAGGCTCGAAGACTTCTTAAATATTAGAAGCCAGTATGTTGTCCTAGGCGCGCCGGCCGAGGTGGTCTAACGGTTCTAGGCGCTCGGTCCGGAACCACGCGGCTGCTACGTTCGCAGGTTCGAATCCTGCCTCGGGCATGGATGAGTGTGATGTCCTTAGGTTAGTTAGGTTTAAGTAGTTCTAAGTTCTAGGGGACTGATGACCACAGATGTTAAGTCCCACAGTGCTCAGAGCCATTTGAACCATTTGTCCTAGGCGCGAATGTCCATCAGAGACAAGGTGCCGCCAGGTACGCTCCACCAAAGTGTGATAGAACCACCGTTGTTCTCTATATACATAAATTATTTGGCTGACAGGGTGGGCACAATCTGAGGTTGTTTCCTGATGATTCCATGTAGTGCGATAAGGTGTCAAAGTTGGGTGACTGTAGGAAGACACAAGGTGATTTAGACAAAATTCCCAGTTGATGTGATGAATTGCAGCCAGCCCTATATATGAAAAAATTAAAGTTAATGCGGATGGCTAGATCAAACCTGTAATGTTCGGATGCACCATTATTAGTTTCCTGCTTGACGCAGTCATGTTGTTTAAATATCTGGGCGTAACGTTGCAAAGCTATAGGAGGTGGAAAGAAGATGTGACAACTGTGCTAGGGAAGGTGAATGGTCGACTTCGATATATTAGGAGAATTTTAGGAGATAGTGGTTCACTTGAAAACGAGACCGCATATAGGACTCGTGCGATCTATTCTTGAGTACTGCTTAATTGTTTGGTATTCGAACCAAGTTAGACTGAAGGAAGACATCGAAGCAATTCAGAGGCAGGCTGCTAGATTTGCTAGCGGTGTGTTTGAACAACACGTAAGTGTTACAAGGATGCTTCGGGAACTCCCTGGAGGGAAGGCGACGTTCTTCTCTGAAAACACTATTGAGAAAATTTAGAGAACCGGCATTTGAAGCTGACTACCGAACGATTCTACTGCTGCCAACATACATTGCGCATAAGGACGACGAAGATAATATACGAGAAATTAGGGTTAATTCGGAGGCATGTAGATAGGTTTTTTTCACTCCCTCCATTTGCGAGTAGAAGAGGATGTGAAATGACTAGTACCGGTACAGGGTACCATCAGCTACGCACCGTATGGTGACTTGCGCAGTATTTATGCAGACGTAGATGCAGAATTTCTTTTGCCAATGCTGGCTGTCGAAAACACTATGATGTCTCTCGTTTTGGGCAGCGAGAATGTTGAGGATTTTTGTCAGTAGAAAAACAATGAAATATTGATGGATATATTGCATCTTTCATAGTCTGTATTGTACTGAAAAATGCTAATCACGGCGAAAAATATGTTTATGCTTATTTTTATGTCACATTTATTTCTATATATTAATTTTTTTTATAGTGTTCTGCAAGTTTTTTTTATCGTAGTGTCCTTCTGCTGTCTATGACCTTTGCCACCCGACGTAACTTTTCTGCTTCTTTCTTCTTTTACAATTAGCGCTATACCCGCATAGGCCACGCAAAAAGTATAAGTTGTAAAAGTACTGTAAAAGTATCCTATCCGAAATTTGCGATACAAATATTGGAAATAAAATGGTTGTGTACACTTCTATGTATATACTAGATATGGTGTGAACGTATTGACATACAACACCATTTGCAACATGATTCACACATAGTATTTCATGACTATCTCCATAAATATTCAGTGAGGTGACATGATTGAAAGCTTTTGAACCACCATCTGAAAGCATTCGGGTATATCGAAATCCATAGCTTTAGGACCTTTTCCACATATTTTCAGCAATCGTAGGTTCCATCGCACCAGTGGATTCTGCACTATTGATGGAACATTGATTGGCGTGCCCTTGCAACCAAAAATTAAATTCCAGTGAATCCTTACCTCAGTCAGTTGTTGCAGCCACGCAAGTTTGACAAAGCTTAGTTACAATATCAAAATCGACAATGTATCCTGTAAATAAATAACACTGCCAAAACCGACTTTTGATCGGATGCCTTTAGTTGACCATGAACCATCGTAACTCACGCCGAAGTCTATTTTGTCATCTGAAATTTGCAGTATTATGTCACAGTTCGCAATATTATCTTCAGTAAGCTCACAATCAGATTCCATGTGTGAATTGTCCTCACAGTCATTATCAATAAGGCCATTATCGGAATTAAGTTTTGTATTTTCCTCAAGATCATAACGAATAATTTCAGTCTCAAAATCCAATTTTGAATCTTTATTAGAGTCTAAAAAAACGTGGATTATAGATACAAGTATTTATTTACCTTGATTTAGATTACGTACATATATAGACATACAGAATATTCATATTTCAATTAAATTTATGCATGTCCACAATAAAGAAGTGATACACCTCCTGCCATTTTAAACATTTTTGGCGCATGTTTTTTTTGTGAATACATTCCGTAATAACAAGCAACTCCACGTATGGGTAAGAAAAAAATGAATTTTTCAAAACTCAAAAATCGGAATGCGTGAAAAAATTTCGTTTACAAATTGGTGTTACCCGTTTAATTCAGAATGCCAAGATATCTTAGGAAACGAAGTTTCAGCCCCCTATGATTTTTTACGATCGGCTTGAAATTTCACTGGTACTTCCCCTTAAATATTATTGATAGTTTATCCATAAGAGGTCTCAACACGGGGGAACCTGAGTTACAAAGGCAGCTGAAAAATAGTAACATAAATATGTCTGATTTGGCAGCAAAATGGGAACTGAGTACATGCTGATCTACAGGGAGATTCCACGACGATGTCACAAACTTTCAAGGCTAATGGAGAAGGGTAAAGGTATAAGTATGAGGTAAGGGACTCTGGTGCCGGATGACCGAATAGAAATTTATAAGCGAAAGTCGTCCTGATATCCAATACCGTTGTATTGTTATTACTAAGATTGCTGGATAGGCAAGTTTCTGAAGTGGTAGTATGGACGAAAACAAGGAAAAAATGTCCAGTAAGCAAGGGCTCTAAAGTGCACAACTTAAGAGCTATAAGCACTACTTTATCTTCGCTGCTGTGAAAAACATTGCTTCTACTCAAGAAGTGCCCTTAGCTCTTATAGTATGCATTTTAGAGTCCATGTTTATTGGACACGATTTTCTTGTTTTGGTCCATACTACATTCTCCAGGAATATGGAAACAAAAAAGCAAGTAGCAGAAGAGTTGTGCTTCACAGTATCGAACAGGCGTTCAAAGCTTGTTCAAAAAATGGCTCTGAGCACTATGGGACTCAACATCTGTGGTCGTAAGTCCCCTAGAACTTAGAACTACTTAAACCTAACTAATCTGAGGACATCACACACATCCATGTCCGAGGCAGGATTCGAACCTGCGACCGTAGCGGTCGTGCGGTTCCGGACTGAGCGCCTAGAACCGCTAGACCACCGCGGCCGGCGTTCAAAGCTTGTGTCCACCTTCTTTTCAAATAACTCTGCAGCAGTAGGAACTAGGTTACTTAAGAGAAGTTCATTTCGTTACAAACGAATATTTAGAATTCCTCCCACCAGGACTGGCGACCGATTTATTTTAGTATTTTTTTCAGAAGGATATTCTGGTGGTATATTTGTGGCTCTCGTCCTGGCATGACCATTAACTGTTGGTCTGGTGGGTATTTCGAAGTACTGAAAAGATACAACAGGTGGGAACGGCAGTGTTTTCATTTTATATGTGTGTTTCAGGTAAAATGACAGAACTGCAGATCACCTTAAGCTTTTGAATTAAATATACGATTGCTTTTAACAATTTTTCAGTACCGGCTTGCACTCGGTCATAAACAGTCAATATTGATACCGGTACATATTCAATCCTTGTAGTATCAATTCTTAAGCTCAGGAGGTTATTATTAAGAGCGTAAAGCTTGAGTTAACAGTACTTTGCGAGAGTAAAATTTACGATGTGCTCGGAAGTCAGTATCAAGCGGTCAGGCTCATAACAGTTGGTGTAACTATAGCATCACGCACTTTTGTAGGATGAATTTGCGCAAGATTTGATTGAGTAGACCTGTAGCAGATACGTTACTTCAGATCTGGCAAGAGAAAAGTTGATCATTTGACGTACGAATAATGAGAAAAGGATGAAAGACGCGTACAAACAGCGGAAATGAAATTTCTAAGGCCTGTAAATGGATGTTCTAAACGAGATCGATTTAGAAATGAAGAGATCATAGATAATTTGTTTATAAATAACCTAAAAGATAAAATACAACTACACAAAAAAACTGAAAGACTATCTAGAACGTATGAGACCACCAAAAACAACAAGTAGATACAAGCCATTTGGAAGAAGAAGCGTGGGAAGACCAAAGAAAAGATGAGAACAAGTCCTATGAAGCCGGAGAAGGTCACTAAGATCTAATCCTTGTTGGAAATAAGAAGAGGAGGAGGAGGATCAATATTGCGATCTTGCCCCACGATCAAAGTCCTTCTACCACAGTACTCGGACAAGATGACACTTCTGCGTTACACGGGGTGTTCAAAAAGTCTCTCTGCAATCCTGTATGATTGTTAGCCGCCCGTGCGTATTATTGGTCGTCTGCCTGGGTTACTTTCCTTCAAGTGGACTCTCCCAACATTCCACTGTTTCGTTTATCTCAGCCAGCGTCAGTAGTATCGTTACGTGCTGACGTGAACGTTTAAGTTTAGTTCCGTTGTTCGTTTGTTTCTTTTCTGTCACTGTTAAAACGCTAACCATTGAAGAACGTGTGTTTTTAGTCGAACAAGTGTTCAAAGCTGGTGGTAAATACACAATTTCAGTTCGGCAAACAATTAATTCAGTTTTGCCGGAGATTTTATTAACAAATTTGAAAGTAAGGGTTCAGTGACAGATGCACCGAGAAGTGGTCGTCCTATCGTTTTTTCTAAGGTTAACCTACTCGATATTTCCGATAAAATGTCCATGAGTCCGAACAAGTCAGTAAGAAAACTCGCTCAGGAAATCGATGTTAGTGTCGGAACGGCCCACACAGCTGGAAGGAAAAAATTAGAACTTTTCCCATACAAAGCGACAGTCGAGTAAGAACTGAAAAATACTGACCATGGCAAGAGACTGCATTCTACATCTACACCTACATTTATACTCCACAAGCCACCCAACGGTGTGTGGCGGAGGGCACTTTACGAGCCACTGTCATTACCTCCCTTTTCTGTTCCAGTCGCGTATGGTTCGCGGGAAGAACGACTGTCTGAAAGCTTCCGTGCGCGCTCGAATCTCTCTAATTTTACATTCGTGATCTCCTCGGGAGGTATAAGTAGGGGGAAGCAATATATTCGATACCTCATCCAGAAACGCACCCTCTCGAAACCTGGCGAGCAAGCTACACCGCGATGCAGAGCTCCTCTCTTGCAGAGTTTGCCACTTGAGTTTGCTAAACATCTCCGTGACGCTATCACGGTTACCAAATAAACCTGTGACGAAACGCTCCGCTTTTCTTTGGATCTTCTCTATCTCCTTCGTCAATCCGATCTGGTACCGATCCCACACTGATGAGCAATACTCAAGAATAGGTCGAACGAGTGATTTGTAAGCCACCACCTTTGTTGATGGACTACATTTTCGAAGGACTCTCCCAATGAATCTCAACCTGGTACCCGCCTTACCAACAATTAATTTTATATGATCATTCCAATTCAAATCGTTCCGCACGCATACTCCCAGATATTTTACAGAAGTAACTGCTACCAGTGTTTGTTCCGCTATCATATAATCAGACAATAAAGGATCCTTCTTTCTATGTATTCGCTATAAATTACATTTGTCTATGTTAAGGGTCAGTTGCCACTCCGTGCACCAAGTGCCTATCCGCTGCAGATCTTCCTGCATTTCGCTACAATTTTCTAATGGTGCAACTTCTCTGTATACTACAGCATCATCCGCGAAAAGCGGCATGGGACTTCCGACACTGTCTACTAGGTCATTTACATATATTGTGAAATGCAATGGTCCCGTAACACTCCCCTGTGGCACACCAGAGGTTACTTTAACGTCTATAGACGTCACTCCATTGAAAACAACATGCTGTGTTCTGTTTGCTAAAAACTCTTCAATCCAGCCACACAGCTGCTCTGATATTCCGTAGGCTCTTACTTTGTTTATCAGGCGACAGTGCGGAATTGTATCGAACGCCTTCCGGAAGTCAAGGAAAATAGCATCTACCTGGGAGCCTGTATCTAATATTTTCTGGGTCTCATGAAGAAATAAAGCGAGTTGGGTCTCACACGATCGCTGTTTCCTGAATCCATGTTGATTCCTACAGAGTAGATTCTGGGTTTCCAAATTATTGTCAATAGTTCAACAATTTCGTTCAACAAAGTGGAAGGAATATTTTTAGTGAAACGTTTTTCACTGATGAGGCGTGGTTTCATTTATCCGGGTACACGAACTCGCAAAATTCTCGTATGTGGAGTACTGCAAATTCATTGTGTATTCATGAGGAACCACTTCATTCCGTGAAAATAGGAGTTTGGATTGCAAATTATTGACGTCGGATTGTGGGTCCCATAGTTTTCAGCGAAACAATAAATGCACAACGATACTGCAATGAAATTCTGTACCCATTCATAGGAGAACTTGTTTTAAGTGAAATAATGAACGGTTATTTTCAACAAGATGGTACAACAGCCCATAAAGCTCTTGTTTCAATGTCACTGATTGCTGATGTTTTTGGTGATCGCATAATTTCCAGGGACTTGGGCCTCCACGATCGCCTGACCTAACATCACCTGACTTTATCTTCTGGGGTGCAGCGAAAGCAACTGTCTATAAAAACCGTCCAAAATCCATCGATGTATTGAAAACTGCAGTATCCACTTTCAGTGCTCCCGTTTCAGAAGAAATGTTACAGCTTATGTGTGAAAACATGATTAGACGAATTGAATTGTGTATTCATCAACAGGGGAGACACTTTCAGAAAATTCGATGGGTAGATCACATAACTAATGAAGACGGACTGAACAGAATTGAAGAGAAATTTGTGGCACAACTTGACTAGAATAAGGGATCGGTTGGTAGGGCATATTCTGAGGCATCAAGGGATCACCATTGTAGTATTCGAGGGCAGCGTGGAGGGTAAAAATCGTTGAGGGAGACCAAGAGATGAATACACTAAATTGATTCAGAAGGATGTAGGTTGCGGTAGGCACTGGGAAATGAAGAATCTTGCACAGGATAGAGTAGTATGAAGAGCTGCATCAAACCAGTCTCTGGACTGAAGACGACAACAACAACAGGAACAATGCGATAATTTGTAAGTAAAAATGAATATTCAATAAATTAATAACTTGTATTTCACTGAGTTTCATTTCGGTATATTCACTGCGGCATACGGCACTCGCGGCTAACTATCATACGGCACTGCGGAGAGACTTTTTGAATACCCCGTATTTTAAAACTCTCAAAGTAGCTGTAATTGTATTAAAATAAAAATTTGAACCAAAAGACACATATTCAGTAAAATGGGATTTTAATAATGCACACAAAGGAAAGCAAAAAATCTCCAAAATAGAATTGATTAAAAACATTTAAACACTATCATTTCCAACTTATCGCAATCTCCCCTAACTGTGTTAGAGTCCATGCACTCATAAAATCACACACTAGTAAAAAAAAACTGACGTTGGCGATACTTCAAACTACGATGTCTCGTAAACGACTCTCACTAGGATCCTGCAACAAACTACAATGACATTATAATTTACCCTATTTTTCTCCCATGTCAAAACCTGTATGTTTGCACAAAATAAAAATACGAGCCACGGACTACCAATTCATTCTGTGAAAACCGCACATCAATAGCACTTTCCATTTCTGCAATATTTTAGGTTCACATTTTAGGTGTTTTTGGCCGTTTATTTTATCTGAAGACATTCAACTATCTCTAAAACTGCTCATCGGACCAAAAAATGTTATAATTGAAATTTGTTTGTATCAGAGGGGACAACCAACGATATCACACTGAATCCGTCACCCCACCTCGTGGGTGGGTGGCGGGAGAAGCTGAAATGCTCAATGGGAACCCCAGTTTTTTATTGAAGGTTATGATTCTACGGCAAAATCTATATACGTTTTGCCTGAAGCATTTTCTTCGTTTCGCCACAGATGGCGCTGTAATCGGTGGAATAGAAATGGCTACAGAATCGTAATTTACGACGTGCTACTCAATGACCATTGAACGTCCAGAGGCACGTGGGAGCCCACCTCCATGCTGTGAAAGTAGGACAGGCCACTATTTTATGTCTTATAATGGTAAACCCCATTCGCATCATTGTATTCCTCCGATATACCGAACGGGGGACTACCCGACGCTCCACCGTAGCCATTTAGCGAACTATGACATCGTAACAGGCGGTACACTGCGACCGGAGCTCACGTACCGTGCAGACGTAGAACAGACAGCGCCTCTAAACATTACAATACTAGCATTGACTTCGTTGACTGCACATCTACCTACCATTTGGAGAACAGACGCTCATGTGGACTCTGAATATTGCAAACACAGAAGTAAAAGTTGAAATGATACTGATTTATGGAGAACGCAGGAGAAATGTTGAGGCTACTGTGTATGCCGAGCATTTTCCAGAGAAAGCTCGCTCTCGTTAGTTCTTTCACGAGGTCGTGAACGCCTTTATGTATGAAGACAGCGCAAAGACCGGCAAAACGAAACAAAGCAAACCTTTTACAGGAGAAGCTAATGAAATAGCTGTACTAGCTACAGTGCACCACAACCCCGACATTTACACCGCGATTTCTTTACGTCTGTAAGTAGTGTTGCCGCAATACTGCATCGGCATAAATATCATCCATACAATGTGTCACTGCATCAAGAACCTTATGGTCCTGAATTCCATAACCTGGTCGTCTTTTTAGAATGGGCACTCCAACAATTGCAAACGACCGCAACGTTCTTTGCCGAGGTACAGTTTCCCGATGAGTCTACATTTACAAACCATGGTAGCATTAACTGGCATAACATGCATTACTATCGTGTAGACAATCCCCCTGGTTACAGCAAGTTGACTTTCAACGTCTTTGGTCGGTTAATGTATGGTGTGGCGTCATGGGGAACGGACTTATTGGACCGTATTTTATCGACGGGACGTTGAATGGACCCAAATATCGAATGTTTTTGGAACAGGAGCTACCTATACTACTGCAGGATGTTGCCCTGGACGTTCGATAACATATGTGGTTTCAGCATGACGATTGTCCAGCGCATTACGCAATTGAAGGACGGGAGGTATTACACCACTTTTACACTGGTCGGTGGATCGGCAGAGGTGGCCGCATAAATTGGCCCGCTAGGTCGCTGGATTTGACAACGCCGAGTTTATTTTTATGGGGATATTTAAAAGATAAGGTGCATCAGTAAGACCCAACAGGCCGTGGACACATGGTCGATCACATCAGAAACGCTTGTGCTGATATTTCCGTAGATATGCTTCTGTCCTGTGTACAGTCGCTTGAAAAGCGGATCACTAAGTGTACTGAAGTTGGCGGTACTACGTTTGAACACTTAACCTAATTGGACAAGTAGAGTAGCTTTCACCTCGAGCCACGGCCGTAGTGGCGCGTCGAGTAGTCCACTGTTCAATGTCGGAGGAATACAACGTTGCGAACGTGGTTTCCAATAATAAGTTATGAAATACTGGCCTGTCCAACCATCGCAGCATGGAGGTGGGCTCCCTCGTGCTAATGGACGTTCAAGAGCCACTGAGTAGCATGTCGTAAATTAAGATTGTGTACCCATTTCTATTCCTTCGGTTACATCTGTGGCGAAACGAAGAAGATGCTTCAGACAAAACGTATATAGATTTTGCCGTAATCTGTTATAAAAAACGGGGGTTCTCACTGAAGATTTCAAAGTTACTCCCGCCACTCACGCACGGGGTGGGGTGGCGCGTCGAAAGTGGTATCGTTGGATGTCCCATTCTACATCTACATCTACATTTATACTCCGCAAGCCACCCAACGGTGTGTGGCGGAGGGCACTTTACGTGCCACTGTCATTACCTCCCTTTTCTGTTCCAGTCGTGTATGGTTCGCGGGAAGAACGACTGTCTGAAAGCTTCCGTGCGCGCTCGAATCTCTCTACTTTTACATTCGTGATCTCCTCGGAAGGTATACGTAGGGGGAAGCAGTATCTTCGATACCTCATCCAGAAACGCACCCTCTCGAAACCTGGCGAGCAAGCTACACCGCGATGCAGAGCGCCTCTCTTGCAGAGTCTGCCACTTGAGTTTGCTAAACATCTCCGTAACGCTATCACGGTTACCAAATAAACCTGTGACGAAACGCACCGCTCTTCTTTGGATCTTCTCTATCTCCTCCGTCAACCCGATCTGGTACCGATCCCACACTGATGAGCAATACTCAAGAATAGGTCGAACGAGTGATTTGTAAGCCACCTCCTTTGTTGATGGACTAGATCTTCGAAGGACTCTCCCAATGAAGCTCAGCCTGGTACCCGCCTTACCAACAATTAATTTCATATGATCATTCCACTTCAAATCGTTCCGCACGCATACTCCCAGATATTTTACAGAAGTAACTGCTACCAGTGTTTGTTCCGCTATCATATAATCATACAATAAAGGATCCTTCTTTCTATGTATTCGCTATACATTGCATTTGTCTATGTTAAGGGTCAGTTGCCACTCCGTCCACCAAGTGCCTATCCGCTGCAAATCTTCCTGCATTTCGCTACAATTTTCTAATGCTGCAACTTCTCTGTATACTACAGCATCATCCGCGAAATGCCGCATGGAAATTCCGACACTATCTACTACGTCATTTATGTATATTGTGAAAAGCAATGGTCCCGTAACACTCCCCTATGGCACACCAGAGGTTACTTTAACGTCTGTAGACGTCTCTCCATTGATAACAACATGCTGTGTTCTATTTGCTAAAAACTCTTCAATCCAGCCACACAGCTGCTCTGATATTCCGTAGGCTCTTACTTTATTTATCAGGCGACAGTGCGGAACTGTATCGAACGCCTTCCGGAAGTCAAGGAAAATAGCATCTACCTGGGAGCCTGTATCTACTATTTTCTTGGTCTCATGAACAAATAAAGCGAGTTGGGTCTCACACGATCGCTGTATCCGGAATCCATGATGATTCCTACAGAGTAGATTCTCGGTTTCCAAAAACGACATGATACTCGAGCAAAAAACATGTTCTAAAATTCTACAACAGATCGACTTCAGAGATATAGGTCTATAGTTTTGCGCATCTGCTCGACGACCCTTCTTGAAGACTGGGACTACCTGTGCTCTTTTCCAATCCTTTTGAACCTTCCGTTCCTCTAGAGACTTGAGGTACACGGCTGTTAGAAGGGGGGGGGGGGGGGGCAAGTTCTTTCACGTATTCTGTGTAGAATCGAATTGGTATCCCGTCAGGTCCAGTGGACTTTCCTCTGTTGAGTGATTCTAGTTGCTTTTCTATTCCTTGCACACTTATTTCGATGTCACCCATTTTTTCGTTTGTGCGAGGATTCTGAGACAAAGGAATTGGACTTGTAGCTTTTTTATCCGACGTGTAGTTCTGCATATATCTTAATGTTTTCAGTCAAAATGAACATCATATGGGATGTTCCAACTGAACGCCGACAAACTTTAGGAGCAGGTTTCTCACATTACAACAAGAAAGAAACGTCTAGTAAGCGTGTACTTTAAGAGATGTGAGCATTTGCTCTGTAGAAGAGACGTGTTTCAGACTAGCGAAGGTGAACAAGTGCTCTTACTTCTTATGTGGTGCTTCCATCGCCAGAAGCCCACCCGTTACGGGAAGTAACGGAACAGGGAGTTGAACCGTTGACTCTTAAGTTGAAAACCTAACGCTCGATCGACTCAGCTGTCCAAAGTACGCGTTTTAGACCTTATGTTTACTGGAGATTTTTTTCTTGTTTTCGTTAATACATAAAGAGTAGACGAGATCTGTTTCATGTTATCGAAGACTCCTGATTCCTCTTAACGTACAAAGTTTTAGAATTTTAGAGAAGACGTTTGCTAGACGCGTGTTACTGATTTCTCTTAAGGAACCTGTCCTAATAGTTTGTCAGTGCTTATATATACTACTGACCACTAAAATTTCTACACCAAGACGATGACGAGTTACAGAAGCGAAATTTAAGCGACAGGAAGAAGATGCTGTGATATGCAAATGATTAGCCTTTCAGAGCATTCACACAAGGTTGGCGCCGGTGGCGACACCTAGAACGTGCTGACATGAGGAAAGTATCCAAATGATTTCTCATACACAAACAGCGGTTGACCGGCGTTGCCTGGTGAAACGTTGTTGTGATGCCTCGTGTAAGGAGGAGAAATGCGTACCATTACATTTCCGACTTTGATAAAGGTCGGATTGTAGTCTATCGCGATTGCGGTTTATCGTATCGCGTCATTGCTGCTGGCATTGGTCGAGGTCCAATGACTGTTAGCAGAATATGGAATCGGTGGGTTTAGGAGGGTAATACCGAACGCCTTGCTGGATCCCAACGGCCTCGTACACTAGCAGTCGAGATGACAGGCATCTTACCCGCATGGCTGTAACGGATCGTGCAGCCACGTCTCGATCGAGTCAACAGATGGGGACGTTTGCAAGACAACAACCATCTGCACGAACAGTTCGACGACGTTTGCAGCAGCATGGACTATCAGCTTGGAGACCCTCGCTGCGGTTACCCTTGACGCTGCATCACAGACGGGAGCGCGTGCGATGGTGTACTCAAGGACGAACCTGGGTGCACGAATGGCAAAACGTCATATTTTCGTATTAATCCAGGTTCTGTTTACGGCATCATGATGGTCGCATTCGTGTTTGGCGACATCGAGATGAACGCACATTGGAAGCGTGTATTCGTCATCGCCATACTGGCGTGTCACCCGGCATGATAGTATGGGGGTGCCATTGGTTACACGTCACCTCTTGTTCGCAATGACTGCACTTTGGACAGTGGACTTTACATTTCAGATGTGTTACGACCCGAGGCTCTACCCTTCATTCGATCCCTGCGAAACCCTACATTTCAGCAGGATAATGCACGGGTCTTTCTGGATACAGAAAATGTTCGACTGCTGCCCTGGCTAGCACATTCTCCAGATCTCTTCCCAATTGAAAACGTCTGGTCAACGGTGGCCGAGCAACTGGCTGGTCACAATATTCCAGTCAACTCTTGATGTACTGCGGTATCATGTTGGAGCTGCATGGGCAGCTGTACATGTGCACACCATCCAAGCTCTGTTTGTCTGAATGCCCACGGGTATCAAGGCCGTTATTACGGGAAGGGGTGGTTGTTCTGGGTACTGATTTCTCAGGATCTATGCACCCAAACTGCTTGAAAATGTAATCACATGTCAGTTCTACTATAATATATTTGTCCAATGAATACCCGTTTATTGACTGCATTTCGTCTTGGTGTAGCAATTTTGAGTGAGAGAGCAAAAAAATCTCTTTTATATTAACTAATTGATTCATTAACTGTTTAATTGGTGAAGAAATGTCTGTAATAATGTATTTTATCACACACTAAGTGCAGTAGAGAGAGAGAGAGATAGAGAGAGAGAGAGAGAGAGAGAGAGAGAGAGAGAGAGGGAGAGGGTCCCAAGATTGAGCCGTGTGGAACACCAGTTGTAGCTTGATGCTGGCCAAAAGATTCACCAGGAAACCTGCAAGTTCTTTCTAATGTGCTAGAATGACCATTTGCTTCCTACCAGTTAAATATGAAGTGAAAAACTTACTGATTGTTCCTTCACTGCTGTAAACATTGAGTTTCTCGAAATGGAGCTGTGGTTTGCACAGTCAGGTGCCGTGGACTGATGACATAAGTAACACATTTAAAGAGGAAAATCACGTCCTTTGCTAACGAATGAACTGAAACCTGGTGTACGAAGGGTCTGGTATTTTATTAAAGTGCAAGAAGAGAGAGGCAGCCAGGGTGGACTAAATATTGGAGGCGGTGCCGGGGTTGGCAAGGAGCGCTGGTGGACAGATGCACGAGGGGGGAGGGTGCGTGGGGGGAGGGGGTGGCGGGCCCGCCGCACACAATGGGCGCCGCGCCGGGTGGGTGCGGCCGCGGCGTCGGCGTCGGCGTCGGCGTCGGTGGCGTTGCGGAAATATGAGAGCCCGGCGGGTCCCCCAGGGAACCCTCTGCCCGGAACGACGGCAGCGGCGTCCTTTGGGGACGGGAGGCCGGGATGTCGCCCACGTCCCTGCACTGGCACTCCGTGTATGGTGACATCTTTCCGCCAAGTATAAGCAAAGAACATTAAACATTCATACGCGCCGCGCGCGCTGAGGCCCGCACACACACACACAGCCACACCCTGTCTTTTCTTTCTGCGAAACATCTCGTGCAGAGCTTTTCTTTCTTTTGCCCCTTCTCTCTCTCTCCTCCGCATCCCCCCTCTCTCTCCCTCCCTCTCTCTCCTCTCTCTCTCTCTCTCTCTCTCTCTCGTGCCTCGGCACTCCTGCTCCCCCTCTGCCCCGGCCTGTCCTTTCGAGATTTGTAAAGAAGACGAGGACCGGTGCGGCAGGGCAGCAGCCTCATTGTGAGCGCGCCGCCGTTAATATTTCAGTACCATTACGTCGCCCCGCAGGATATTGTGATGTAAGGTTTATTTTGCCTGTTGGATGGCCCGGCGCGTATTTACCCCGGCGACTGCGACCAGCGCCGCGCTCTGCAGCGCGAGCGGTGTGTAGCTGCGTATAATGGCGATCCACACATTTCCTGGCCGGAGGGACTCGCTCTTACCGTCTGCCAACGCTCGCTGCGCCGCCATATTCCCCAGTTAAAGTGGCTGTTCTCTGTTCTTCGTCGGTGTTGCATCTACTCCTTGTCTTTAACACTCTGGAATCTGTACTGTAAACAGTTGGGAAGGTAGTACAATACAGGTGTATTAAATTGTGCGAATTAAATTAGATGTCTAGATAGAAATGATGTGGACTTATCAATAACACACAGTCCCGAATTATTCATCCATTTTCAGTAATATGTTCTCTCACCAATACTTTATATCCTATACTTAGGCAATATCTCAATTTGCCACCATGCACTTGTCCCAATAAGCTGACGATATTGCCCTCCTTTAAGTCCACCCTACCCTCCAATTCAGAGATCACACCAACTCCATCTCCTGTTGTAACCATTGCTACTTTTCGAGCCAGCCGTTGTGGCCGAGCAGTTCTAGGCGCTTCAGCCCGGAGCCGTGCTGCTGCTACGGTCGCAGTGCGGCGGCGCGGTTCCTTCCGTCCTTTACGACGAACCTGCACCTACCTGTGAACACTGTCTCAGCAGATCACCAGTAGGCAAGCCGAGCGAAACCTGCTGTACTTCGACGTGAACCAGGCTGCAATTATAGTCACTAATCTACGTTTCGGGAGAAAGTTTTCACATGGAATGAAAGGTTGGAAAGTTTGTCCTTAATTAATATATTCTGAAATTAAGGTGAACAAGTATCACTGCCAAGCCCGTGCTATTCTTAACACAGTCACTCATAATCCCTTTCACTCACATTAGCAAGTTTATGGTATTGCATTTCCCGAAAACTTAATAGCTACAAAAATACGGATTGTTTTTGATTGAGAATGCTCGACAAATATTAAGTCTGTCGGTATCTCATGCTGTCATAGTTTTCAGCCACCGATCTGCTCAATACCCCAAGCGGAATTTACGTCTTTTCTCGACGCAAAATTCACTTAAAAATTCCGAAATATCTACTCACCCATCGGAATAATTATGCCATCACTTTACAACACTTTTGATGTATGAAGCACTGCTAGATCCAGCAAATTATCATTTCCATCGGAATTACTACTACACACGTCCGAACTGTTTCGTGGCTAGGCTCCGACTCCTCTCTAGAATACTCTAAGGCGGCATTCACACTGCCAGGCGGGCCGAGCCGAGCCTGCCACACGTCTCCCTTCTGCTATCATCACAAGTGTGACTGCACACGTCTTTTATTTTAAGATGTTACCTCACATTTCACAATCAGTGAGGAAAAATTACGTTTATTATAATGATACATGCGAAATTACTTTTATTTCATTTATTTAATCTACCGTATTTACATGCGTTTACAACAATAGCTTGTCAGCGATCGCCGCATTGCCGCCACTGAATAGTTCGCATTTACTTGTAAACGGAGGCAGATATGAGTGTCACTGAGGGACGGAAATGTGTCCCTACCAGATGACAATGAATTCTAAAGTCATGCTGTGGCACGTTACTATAAGCTGTTGTCTGTGACATCTTTTTGCGACGTTCTTACTTTAATGAATGCAGAATAACATATACATGACATTAACTTGTGTCCATCAATTTGGTATCAGAAATTCGGCTAGTACGACAGTAATTATGCAGTTTCCAGATTATGGAACGAAGTACCCAAGGAGTGTGTTTCAGGTAGTACACACAAATATAAATTATTTTCCTTTATAGTTTTATTTGCTTTATTTACAGTGAAATGAGATACACAAAAATACAGTAAATAGCTAAGTACCTTCAATTCCAAAATTTATTTTTGAAAGGTTTTTGAATTATTTTAAGTTGTATTTTTAACGAAATATTCAATAAAAGTGTTCCTGACAGTTTTGGAACGTAATGTGGGATTTCTGTTGAACGTGGCACCAGCTGTCTGCATATCAGCATTGTTACAAAACTTTTCACCTACAACATTGCATCCTTCTCTGTCAATGACAATATTAGGAAGTAGACAAATGCACTTGACTATGTGATCAGCTAAGTCCATGGATGTTTCAATTTCCTTCATCAGTAGTCTCCATTTATTGGTCATTATACCAAATGCACATTCAACAATTTTTCTTGCTCTGGAATGCATATCATTGTATAGAATCTTCTCGCTGTCCAAATTTCTGCGAGGAAAAGGTCTCATAAAATTCTCTAATAAGGGATAAGCTTCATCTACCAAAATGACGTACGGTAGTTCCTGACACATTCCTTCAAATCTTGTTGGTGGCGGTAATAACAGCTCCCCATTTGTAAGTTTCTTATATACCATACTTTCTTTAAACACGCCTTCATCAGACTGTTTACCGTAGGTACCAACATCTACAGCTATAAATTTGTAGTTTGCATCAGCAACTGCTTGGAGTACAATCGAATAATTCTGTTTGTAATTGTAAAACATGCTGCCAGAAAGTTCAGGACATTGGACACGTATGTGCTTCCCGTCTATACATCCAACACAGTTTGGAAATACCCATCTCGTATGCATTTCACTGGCAATTTCTTTAAATCGAGAAGCAGTTGGCGTTGCTAAGTGAATGGGAGCAAGTGATTCCCATATGGCCATACAAACGTCTTTCACCACCACTGATACGGTGGACACTCCTAATCGGAATGACGACGCTAGTGCATGAAAGGAGATGCCAGTGGACAGATATCTGAGAAAAAAAATCGTAAAATGTGTTACTCAAGCGTGGTGTTGGGCGAAGTTTTTACAGTTTTGTTTGCACAGTAGATATTTACTTAGTCCATGTCATTTCACAGTTATACAACAATAAATAAATAAAGAGACATGGCCATACTATATTCAAATGGTTCAAATGTCTCTGAGCACTATGGGACTTAACATCTGTGGTCATCAGTCCCCTAGAACTTAGAACTACTTAAACCTAACTAACCTAAGGATATCACACACGTCCATGCCCGAGGCAGGATTCGAACCTGCGACCGTAGCAGTCGCGCGGCTCCGGACTGAGCGTCTAGAACCGCGAGACCAATACTATATTCTTTCAATTAAAATAATTAAATCGAAATGCAAAGACCTGAGAGACAGTTAGAGAAAATAACTTGTATAACTTGGCAAAATGTCATGTGATCCAGGGAATAGTATATTAAAATGCAGTTCCACTCGGGCTTTGTTCTGTTATATGATTTTCCTAAGTTCCAAGAGCTATGCACAGTTCCTTATCAGTGGAAATAGAACCACTGAGTCAAAGGGCATTATCTCAAAACTCTTCGCCTATAAATCTGCCTATCTTAAAAGGTAATGAAAAGAATTCTGTGAGGTCATCAGTGGCTCCACTGCCAAGCGCTGCATCATGAAAAAAACAGAAGAGAAAAGTTGGAAAATTCTGAAGGAGTATTTATGCGATTCTTCGTTGAAGGCACAGGAAGACATTACCCAAAATGACGGAGCTAATTACTTACTAATGATTCTCAGGAGCCCTATAAACTCTCTTCCCCTTAGAGGTAAGCGTTTGTGAAATTTAAAATACAAAAGCATGACTACAATTAATTGGAGGTAGTGAATGCTGCACAGAGTTCTACTGTGAATCAAAAAGTGTGTACTAACGAATCTTACCTTATCGTTATACACAAGGTTTCTTCTGCTGTCATACTTCTGCGGAAATTTGTGTTCTGTTTCGAAATTTTGTCTTGAATGTTCTGCAGCACATACTGAAATGTATTACGATTCATTCTGTAATATGAATAAAATTTTTCAGGATAGTTTTTAAGGTCTTCATGTAAAGAAAAAAACCTCTCCTAAATGTCTGTCGCTATTTATGGTCTGAATCCATAACCTCTTAGTTTTCTGTACTTCAAACCTCGAAGAGTTACTGCAGAGTCAAAACAGTACCAATAAAAGAGGGAAGACATTGTTCTACACGACAGCACAAAGGAGAGCAACTGTTGACTGCAGCTGCGTTTTCTACTGACTTGCTTGTCAGCTGTCGAAGGGTGAGGATTTTTTTAAAATTTATTTATTTCGCCTCGGGCAACTAACAGCCATTTAGCCAAAGAGTGGGGATTACCTTGACAGTGCAGCGCAGCCCGCCAAGGAAGAAAAAAAAACAATGAAGAACAATGAAACGCACATCTGTGTCGATCTACAGTAGTTTCATTAAATCTCCATTATTTTTACTGTCAAAGTAGACAACGAGACTACAGAATTGCGCTTCAGTTTCTGCAATAAACGTATAACAAATCTCCAGTTTGTTTTTGTGATTAGTTTTACACCAAATTTTACCAGACCTATGTCATTGACACTTCTACCTGCACATGTTCTAAGCCAAGCTGTAGCCGCGCGAACTCCGTGGCTTGCGGACGCACCTCTGACGCCACTGAATAGCTCGCATTACTCGTGACCAGAGACACATATCAGTATCATTATCATTTCAAAAACTTTTTGGTTCTTTTACCTACATTTCATTCGCAACAATGTATGGTCTAAAACGGGTCTAACAATAAGCTACCCGCTACATAACTTTTTCACTACAAGATTTGTAAATCAAGTGCACAACGTTGACAAATAGGATCATTTCACAATGACTGTTACGAAATGTGGAAAGATAAATGATTCAATACGAAGCTAAGGTGTTACACTACCACGTGTACAAAAATCAGATTTTTTAGTAGCATACTTTCTTCAAAATCATTTGGGAAGCGTTTCGAAACTAAGCGTGAACGAAAAGTAGATTTTTCTTTTTTCAAGACGCAAGTAATGCTTTTAAGGAAAAAATAAGTTCATAAAACAATGTGGCGAACTCTCATATACCGCTAAGAAGTTTTAAAACATGAAAATCGGAGAAGTGGATTTTCCCCCCTTTCGCCGTCCCGGCTCGGCGCGGCGCGCAATGTGAATACACTACACGTCGGCCTGAGTAGTTTCGACTGTGCCCACTAGAGTGCACTAACGTGATAGAATGTTTTTCATAAACTATTCTAGTATTTTCTAGCCGTACGCGTCGGCCCGGCCCGGCCGGCAGTGTGAACGCTGCCCTAAGTTTTTACCAGCAGAGAAAGGCGCGCGAAGAATGTTGCTTTACCATTGGTCAGTTTACTCAACAGCCAATAGCAATTCTTCCGCGTCAGTCCGCGCTTTTCATCAATAACTAATCGCAAAATAGTAAACCTAACGACTGCACTTTTTACCGAGGTAATTATCTAATATGCTGAAGTTTTGCTTATACCTAAAGTTATTTACTATTGTTATTTATACCTGAATTAACTTTCCCTTTACCACAAACTTACTTCACAAATCTATTTTACAAAAATCCCCTTTGTCCATATCCATACTTCGTCGAAATGTTGCCACACAAAATCCTACTACATAATTCATTAAACAATTATCTTCATATCAACCTTAAGCCACACTGACGCATCATTCATACCACTAAAACACATTTACAACGTTTTACATACACAAAAAGATATAATAACACTTTATGAAAATACTAGAACAGTTTATGAAAAACATTGTATCACGTTAGTGCACTCTAGTGGGCACAGTCGAAACTAAACCACAGTCCCCTATCCAATACTGTCCTCTATCGGCTGGTACATAAACTACGTGCGCGTCCAATCTCGTCTCACCATCTGTCACTATCCAGCTCTGAGACACATCTCCCTCTTAACCGCCTCCAAGGCAGGATCGGTATACGGCGCTACGCCTCAGCAGGTTCGAATCCTACCTCGGGCCTGGATGTGTGTGATGTCCTTAGGTTAGTTAGGCTTAAGTAGTTCTAACTCTAGGGGACTGATGACCTCAGATATTAAGTCCCATAGTGCTTAGGACCATTTGAATCATTTTTTGTGCTACCTTTCGATAATCCTGAACAACAACGCAGTAATTACAGGAAAAACCACCCAAACATTTAGTCGCATAAAATAAAATAAAATAAAAATAAAAATAAAAACTCAAATATCGTAGACTAACTATAGATTAAAAGATAACCTGGAACCCTCATCTACTAACCTTCCAAAATAAAGCCCACAGTAGACTAAACTACCAACGTGAATAACACGGCAAGTGCCATAAACCTATCTACCAGAAACTTCGCTCGTTGGAAGACGGGTCAAAATAAGCGAAGATATGTCTTGGTTTATCCCTAGATACTCGCCCGTTTCTGAGAAAACGATGGTCAGAATTTTCGAGGTCCTTTGCCTGCCTTTTGCCAGCGATCCTGTCGCAGTGGTAACACCGGTTCCTGTCAGATTACCGAAGTTAAGCACTGTCGGGCTGGGCCACCACTTGAAAGGGTGACCATCCGATCTGCCGAGCGCTGTTGGCAAACGGGGTGCACTCAGCCCTTGTGAGGCAAACTGAGGAGCTACCTGGTTGACAAGCAGCTGCTCCGGTCTCGGAAACTGACATACGGCCGGGAGAACGGTGTGCTGACCACATGACCCTCCATATCCGTATCGTGGACTGAGGATGACACGGCGGCCGGTCGGTACCTTGGCCTGTTCAGGAGGAGTTCAGTTTCCTGCCTTTTAGGGAGTAAATAATTTAATCGCAGGTCCGTTACAGTGCCTAGCGTCGCAATTTCACACTTTTGCGTCTCGTGTTCGAAAGCCGACTATTATTTTTATTTTTGTTTTTTATTTATTTACCCATATACGTAGAAGATTACAATACTAATGTTTTCAACATATATTGAAATAATGTTGTCCTTATTTGTCTGCTAATTGTATGTTTGTGATTAGATTAGGGAAAAACAATAAATACATGAGAAATTTATCTGAAATTGTTTCGGTGAAATCCGAGTAGTGTACCTTAATTCATAATCAGTTGCAAGCAACAGCTTTCGGTAAAGTGGTCCCATATGCGAGGTTTGCCGAGAAATTACTGCCAACGCGTGAAATCTTCATCAATGTTAACGACATTTCTTTCGCGAGTGAGACTTGTGCGCAGAAAAGTTACTCTGCCAAACCTACATTCGCGCAATGTTCGTTGTGTTTGGAATGTTTCTATGATCGCTATCATCCAATGCATAAAATTATCCTGAAGAATAAACGTAAGAATACGATATAAGAAATGATATAAAAATGATCTATAAGAATATAAGAATTTAAAAAAGTTGTAGCCTTTGAAAATACCATTCACCCATGTATTACATATTAAATTTATTAAAATTATTCTAAAACCCAGTTGTAATTTTACTATTAATATATATCCCACAATCTGATGAGAAAGATTCATATAATAACATCTTACGGACATTGGTAGATAAATGAAAAAAAAAAACAATAATGAAATAAATAAAAAACAACAATCGGGTTTTGGACGCGGGCTACAAAACTGATAGGCTGCGACGTTAGCCACGGTGCAATCGTGTCTGCTGAGACCAGCGCGCCTAAAAAGGCATGTAAAGTCCATCGAAAACTTTGACCATCGTTTTCTCAAAAACTGTCGAGTATCTACGGATAAGCCGACAAAGGTGTTGGCTCTTCCACTGAGAGAAGTTTCTGGGAAGACAAGTATGGCACTTGACGTGTTCTCCTTGCAAGTGCCTAAACATGATAATTAAATCCCATGAGTATCATCCATACATATAGAACCCCAGCCGCTCCACTCTTACCTATGCCAATATAGGATACAGTTTCAACCAACTTTTATCACTCCCTCAAAATCTTGGAACGTCATACAATCCTCCCCGGTTTCCACTCGTAACCTGCATGAGCCCATCAAGGTCCCACAACTCCTCAGATACCTATAACTCCTTCGCATCTTCCGTATCTCCCGTAGACTTGGGTCTGAACAGCCTATATAGACTCATTCTTTAGAACCTTGGTCTGCCTGTCCCACCTCTATCAACAGGTACCACATTCATTTCCAAATACGTCGTTTCCTTTCCCAAGATTTTTCCCAAGATATTTCAACTGCCTTCTCCTCCCAGAACTGATATCTAAAATCTACCTTTCGTTTCAACCATAACCGACCTCACTCACCCAAACGAGGGCTCCAAACAACCCTTTCCTTGCCCAAGTGGCATTCCAATCAACACCAACATTCTGTCTGTGTTCCTTCACACATATACATCACATATTCTGTTCTATATGACGCTCACTTCAGTAATTCCCACATCCGTATCATTGTCTGTACTTATCAGAAGCCTCCGTCACACATCATCATAATTTTTAAAAAAAATAACACATCACTATCATCTTGCACGAAAATCAGCACGTTTTTAACCTCTTTAATTAATCTACGTTATTTGTACAAATTGTGCAATAAAACCGGTAAGTTTCTCGCTGTCAGCATGTTCCAAAAAAGAGACACAGCTTTCAAATGCCGCCTGTACAAGGGGGTGGGTTTGCCATTTCGATTCGAAATGCAGTTTCAGTATGCAAGTGTTGATGGATACATTGTTTGCCATGGATGTACGATCGGTAAACAAGGTTTTTGCGTTTAAAGAAAACGTCGTGCAATTCATCATCAACTACTGGAAGTTAACGGAACTTATGTAATACTCCAAACGTGTTGAGTTTTGGTGCCAGAAATTTGATAAAGCCACAACAGCGAGACTAGACGAGCAAAGGTCTGGGTGGCAAAGCTCATCCATCTCGGATTGCAACGTGTGCCGTTTTGGTGGTTGGAACCAAGCCGATCGTCCTATTCACGTGAAGCAGATTGCACACAAACTCATTGTCTCTGTTAGCAATGTAGAGGATATCATGCTCAACACATTGCATCACTGCAACATTCGTTCTCGCTGGGCTTCGTTGTAATTCTTAGGACAGCGGATGTTTTCTTTGATTAAAGAGATGTTTCTCTTGATTGTGTAGTTCTCTTGCATCTACATCTACATCTACATCTACATTCATACTCCGCAAGCCATCCAACGGCGTGTTGAACGTTATGAGAATAGAGAAAAAGCTCAGAAAAGTGAAACCTGAGTTTCTCACTGTGTATTACATGTTCATAGGAGTTACGGGAATACAGTCGGATGTCGTCATCAACGGCCACCAATACTGGGACCGGTAAACAGCTCGTAATTTTCAAGCCATATTCAGGGTGTTACAAAAAGGTAGGGCCAAACTTTCAGGAAACATTCCTCACACACAAATAAAGAAAAGATGTTATGTGGACATGTGTCCGGAAACGCTTAATTTCCATGTTAGAGCTCATTTTAGTTTCGTCAGTATGTACTGTACTTCCTCGATTCACCGCCAGTTGGCCCAGTTGAAGGAAGATAATGTTGACTTCGGTGCTTGTGTTGACATGCGACTCATTGCTCTACAGTACTAGCATCAAGCACTTCAGTACGTAGCACCAACAGGTTAGTGTTCATCACGAACGTGTTTCTACAGTCAGTGCAATGTTTACAAATGTGGAGTTGGCAGATGCCCATTTTATGTATGGATTAGCACGGGACAATAGCCGTGGCGCGGTACGTTTGTATCGAGACAGATTTCCAGAACGAAGGTGTCGCGACAGGAAGACGTTCGAAGCAATTGATCGGCGTCTTAGGGAGCACGGAACATTCCAGCCTATGTCTCGCGACTGGGGAAGACCTAGAACGACGAGGACACCTGCAGTGGACGAGGCAATTCTTCGTGCAGTTGACGATAACCCTACTGTCAGCGTCAGAGAAGTTACTGCTGTACAAGGTAACGTTGACCACGTCACTGTATGGAGAGTGCTACGGGAGAACCAGTTGTTTCTGTACCATGTACAGCGTGTGCAGGCACTATCAGCAGGTGATTGGCCTCCACGGGTACACTAATGCGAATTGTTCATCCAACAATGTATCAATCCTCATTTCAGTGCATTACAACGTGATCAAATTGTAAATTTTCACAATCAACATGTGTGGGCTGACGAGAATCCGCACGCAATTGTGCAATCACGTCATCAACACAGATTTTCTGTGAACGTTTGGGCAGGCATTGTTGGTGATATCTTGATTGGGCCCCATGTTCTTCCACCTACGCTGAATGGAGCACGTTATCATGATTTCATACGGGATACTCTACCTGCGCTGCTAGAACATGTGCCTTTACAAGTACGACACAACATGTGGTTCATGCACGATGGAGCTCCTGCACATTTCAGTCGAAGTGTTCGTATACTTCTCAACAACAGATTCGGTGACCGATGGATTGGTAGAGGCGGACCAATTCCATGGCCTCCACGCTCTCCTGACCTCAACCCTCTTGACTTCCATTTATGGGGGCATTTGAAAGCTCTTGTCTACGCAACCCCGGTACCAAATGTAAAGACTCTCCGTGCTCGTATTATGGACGGCTGTGTTACAATACGCCATTCTGCCATGCTGCATCAGCGCATCAGGGATTCCATGCGACGGAGGATGGATGCATGTATCCTCGCTAACGGAGGACATTTTGAACATTTCCTGTAACAAAGTGTTTGAAGTCACGCTGGTACGTTCTGTTGCTGTGTGTTTGCATTCCATGATTAATGTGATTTGAAGAGAAGTAATAAAATGAGCTCTAACATGGAAAGTAAGCGTGTCCGGACACATGTTCACATAACATATTTTCTTTCTTTTTGAGTGAGGAATGTTTCCTGAAAGTTTGGCCGTACCGTTTTGTAACACTCTGTATACAAGGAGAGATGGCTATGTAAGGAAATTTAAAACCTTCGTAGACATGGCTACTCCAACCGACAGCCATATTACGGCATATGTAGAAAGATCATACAAAACACACACACACAAACACACACACGCGCGCGCGCGCGCTCGCGCCGTAAACTGCCAGCGCCATCGCACAACCAAAGAACACAAATTTCAGAAATTGCAGAGGGTGAACATTAATGCCTGCATGTGAGGAAGTAGCATTAACTCCGCTCCTCCGTTGTTTGCCCAGGAGGAGAGCTGGATTCCAAGGCGGCACCTTCGCAGGAAACTCCGTTTCTATTTACAATGTCAGATGCTAATTTAATCTCGAGTACTAAGTAATGCTATCTCAAAAGCTGGAATGTGCTCTAGAACTGTGTTAACCGAGATGTTGCTGTAAAATAACGGTAATGATGCTCTTACAGAATAAGTACGCATGCGCCGACCAATAGCTGTGAAACGTGACGCCTTAACAGTCGCCTGCGGCAGCTGTGGTGTCTGTAGACAGATCTGTGTGGCCTTGGCCTTCGTCTATGTAAGAAATGTTATTTTGTTTTGCAGAAAAAAATGAGTGTAATAACACAGCATTGAATTGTTTTTAAGTTCCACATGAAACTTGGAAAAACTGCTACTGAACGTACTGTTATTAAGAGGTATATGACGAGGAACTTAATCACGTACTCTTGTTTTTGAGTAGTTCAAGTGTTTCCAAGATGGCCGAGAAGGCGTTGAAGACGACTCACTCACGAGATGCCCTTCATTATAAAAAAACGGATGAAAATATCTGATTCGATCTGACGGTCAGTTGAGTATTCGATCGATTTCTGCATCCGTAGAAACTGGCAAAGAATGCGTAACGCAAATTTTACATAACCAATTTAACATGAGAAACGTGTGTGCGAAATTGGTGCCGAAATTTCTCACGATCGGACTTGAAGAAGCTCGTGTATACCACCGAAAATGATCCTGATTTCTTGGAAAGAGTGAATAAAATACGACGATTCTTGGTTTTTCATTTGTGATCCAGAAACTATGCCCCATTCCATGCAATGGAAGGGCCTCAAGGTGACCGTGGGTCACCAAAGTTGAAATGAGCAATTCAAGATGGAGACCAATAATGATTGCTTTTTTTCGATATTAATGGAATTGCGTATCTTCATTGGGTTCCTGAATGTCAAACTATTAATCAGTATTACTACTTTGAGGTTATTGATCACGTCCGTGAGGAAATACGAAGAAAACGGCCCGAATTATGGAAGAACAATTTGTGGGTTCTGCATCAGGACAACGCATCAGCTCACACTGCGTTGCCGGCCGGTGTGGCCGTGCGGTTTTAGGCGCTTCAGTCTGGAACCGCGTGACCGCTACGGTCGCAGGTTCGAATCCTGCCTCGGGTACGGATGTGTGTGATGTCCTTAGGTTAGTTAGGTTTAAGTAGTTCTAAGTTCTAGGGGACTGATGATCACGGATGTCCCATAGTCCCATAGTGCTCAGAGCCATTTGAACCATTTGAACATACTGCGTTGTTTGTTACGAGGGTTCTATCGAAGTAATGCGTCCCATTGTTAGACCGTCTCCCTTATTCGCTTAACATAGCACCATGTCACTTATATCTGTACCCCAAGGGCAAGTCCACATTACAAGGAACAATATTTCAGTCCGTTGAAGCTGTGGAAGAAGCTCACAGAGGAAGACTTCCGCACTGTTTCCATTAATGAAAAATTCACATGGGGCGTTGTAGGGACAGAGAAGGAGAGTGTATTGATGATCACTACTAAATATGTGTTTGAAATAAAATGTTTTACGGTAATAGCCCCGTTATCTTATAGTTACACCTCAAATTTCACGAGATGACCGATCCCGAGGCAATGTTCTGTAAAGGTAGATTTTTTTTTTGGTTGCTGTAAGCCTTTTCGTGACGGTTATGCTCTGTACGTCTGTGCTGATGGTCTGACCAATGTGTGACACGTAGCATCTGTACACGATTTTTGTAGACACCCACCTCATGCAAACCAATCCGATGGCTGACAGGTTTGGAATACGTTGTTTCGATTTATGAGGACGCTACTTGTTACAGGTATCCAAAGCTGAAGTGACCAGTACAGGACAAACAGAAAGGATGAAAGTGTGGAATAAGCCAAAATATTAAGCCTTAAAAGAAGGCAAATGGTACCCAGTAATGCCGTTAGAACCACTTGCGGTCGTTTTTGCGTGTAATTTTTGTGCCGTACTTGACAGTGCAATTGGCACGCGACACGTTATCGACTTCGCTTCCGGCGTGAGCTTCTCTTTGCGGAGCATGCCGAGAACGGAAAGCCGTTGGGAAAGTGTATTTAACACGTGAGCGAGCTTGGCTGGAGGAGTTTATGTTCCTGTATGAGCGGAAAGTTAACTCCACGAGCAGTGTGTACGTGTTCGGTAAAGGTAGTCGAGGTGGCACTCTGCTGTAGAAAACTGAATATTACCATTGGCGGCAACCGTTAGAAGCTAATGGACGTCGAAGCAGTAATGTCGTATGGCCATAAATATAGCGAATTTACTAGGAAGAGTTGCATTTATTGCTTTGTTAGCGCACTAGCCGCTTTCTTACGGTGAGAACTTTTCTGTTTTGGCCTATGGCTAAATCTTGGTCATTTCTTCAATTTGTACTGACTCTGTGCTGCCTGAACGAACTTTCAGAACTAGCCTGTTTCTGTTTAATTGGTAATTCTGAATTCTGCTGTGCCTTATTCGTATTTGTTCGCCATCGTTCAAATGATTCAAATGGCTCTGAGCACTATGGTACACAACATCTGAGGTCATCAGTCCCTTAGAACATAGAACTACTTAAACCTAACTAACCTAAGGACATCACACACATTCATGTCCAAGGTAGGATTCGAATCTGCGACCGTATGAGTCGTGCTGTTACAGACTGAAGCGCCTAGAACCGTTCGGCCACACCGGCCGGCCCGTTGAAATGGCTCTGAAGACTATGGGACTTAACATCTGAGGTCATCAGTCCCTTAGAACATAGAACTACTTAAACATAAATAACCGAAGGACATCACACACATACATGCCCGAGGCAGGATTCGAACCTTCGACCGTAGCGGTCGCGCGGTTCTAGACTAAAGCATCTGGAACCGCTCGGCCACACTGGCCGGCTTGTTCGCCATCGTGTGTCTTGAGTATATTGTATGGGAAGTCATACGGCCGTTTTCATCTATGTCTACGTCTACATGATTACTCCGCCATTCACAATGAAGCTCCTGGCAGGGCGTTCATCGAACGTCCTTTAAGCAGTTTCTCTACAGTTCCACTCTCGAACAGCGATTGGGGAAAACGAAACCTATATCTTTCGGTGCGAGCTCTGATTTCCCTTATGTTCTTGTGATGATTATTCCTTCCTAAATAGGTGCGAGCCAACAGAACATTTTCACACTCTGAGAAAAACACTGTGACGGAAATTCAGTGAGAAGATCCTTCCGCAATGAAAATCGTCTGGGCTATAGTGATTTGTCCTACGTCAATCATGTCTGATGCAGGTCCCACACCGCACAGCAACACTCCAGAAGTGGTCGGACAAGCGTGATGTTTTTGTCTCTCTTTTGGAGACTTGCTGTATTTTCTAAGCGTTCTGCCAGTAAATCGCAGTCTTGGGTTTGATTTATCTATGTGATCATTCCAGTTTAAGTTATTTGTAATTGTAATCCCTAAGTATTTAGTTGAATTTACAGCCTTCAGACTTGTGTTTCATCCCGTAACCGAAATTTAGCAGATTCGTTTTAATAATTTGGATGACTTCGTAGTTTCCATTATTTAGAATCAATTCCTACCTTTTGATCGATAAATATATCTTTCCTACGTTTGTTTTGCAATCTGTGTTGATCATCTCATGACTTTATAAGACCGTAAGTGACTGCATCATCTGCTAACAATCTAAGAGCGCTGCTCAGATTGTCCCCTAAATCTTTACTGTAGATCAGGAATAGCAGAGGTCCTGTAGCAGTTTCTTGGGGGAGAGGGGGGGGGGCATATACTACTTTGTTTTACTCGATGACTTTCCGTCAGCAACTACCAACTTTGACCTTTCTGAGAGGAAATCACGAATCCAGTAGCACAACTGAGAAGATACTCCATAGGCAAGCAATATACACTGAAGAGCCAAAGAAACTGGTACAATTGCCGAATATCCTGCAGCGCACCGCGAGCACTCAGAAGCGCCGCATCACGACATGGCATGCACTCGACTAGTGTCTGAAGTGATGCTGGAGGGAAATAACACCATGAATCCTGCTGGGCTGTCCATAAACCCTTAAGAGTGCGAGGGGGTGGAGATCTCTTCCGAACAGCACGCTGCAAGGCATCCGGTACATGCATAATAATGTTCATGTCCGGGGAATTTGGTGGCCAGCGGAAGTGTTTAAACTCGGAAGTGTGTCCTTGGAGCCACTCTGTAGCAACTCTGGACGTGTGGAATGTCTGATTGCCCTGCTGGAATTGCCAAAGTCATGCGTAATGCACAATGGACATGAATGGATGCAGGTGATCAGACAGGATGCGTAGGTACGTATTACTCGTTAGAGTCGTATCTAGACGTATCAGGGTTCCTATATCACTCCAACAGCACGCGATCTACATCATTACAGAGCCTCCGTCAGCTTGAACAGTCCCCTTCTGACTTGCAGGGTTCATGGATTCATGAGGTTGTCCCCATAGCCCTACACAGCCATCCACTCGATATAATTTGAAACCAGATTCATCCGACCAGGCAACATTTTTCCAGTCATCAACGTCCAGTGTCAGTGTTGACGAGCCCAGGCGAAGCGTAAATCTTTATGTCGTGCAGTCATCAACGGTATACGAGTCGTCCTTCAGTTTTGAAAGCCCCTATCGATTATGTTTCGTTGAATGGTTCACACGCTGACACTTGGTGATGGCCCAGCACTCAAATCTGCACCAGTTTGGTGAAGGGTTGCACGTCTGCCACGTTGAACAACTCTAACCAGTTGCCGTTCGTCCCGTTCTTGCAGAATCTTTTTCCGGCGGCAGCGATGTGGGAGGTTTGATGTTTTACAGGGTTTCTGATATTTACGGTACATTCGTGAAATGGTCGTACGGGAAATTTTCCACTTCATCGCTACCTCGGAGAAGCTGTGTCCCATCGCTCGTGCGCCGACTATAACACCACGTTCAAATTCACTCAAACCTTGATAACCCGTTATTGTACCAGCAATAACCGATCTAACAGCTGCGCCAGACGCTTGTTGTCTTATATAGGAATTGCCGACCGCAGCCCCGTCTTGTTTGCTGAATCTTGAAGTGTTACATGATTAGACAGTGATTCTTTATGGTGTATGATTCTTTGCGTCCTTTACTGAACTGTAGGTATTTCAATGCAGAGTGATACTATCAGTAGTTTCGATTTGCATTTATTCAGTGAATTCTTTCACTGTAATTTAATTATTTTACTTTTTTCATTAACGTTTATAGAAAGTGTTTTTAGTAGTTACCTGTGTAGTGTAGATCTTCCGTGTGTGAGATATTTCATTTTTGTTTGCTATTTTACAATGACTTTTTGCAAACAGTTCTAAAGGTGTTATCATAGCACAATAAACAACAGGATAGAAAACTTGAAGAACGTGATAGAAGACTGGACAAAAAGTTAGGGGATATTGCCAGCAATTTGGAACATAAAAATAAAAAAGTTTAAGTGGAACTTTTGGCCGATTAGAATGAGAAAACTAAGCAGGTTAAGCACGATGTGCGTCAAGATTTCAACCCTGTAATAAAAATAATCAAAAGTCAAGTGCTGAAAGCACTGGTACTCTCTAAATTTCGGTTTGAAACTCAGATACAATCTCTTGAAGCACAGTGCGCATCGCTTGATGCTAAAAAAGACAGAATTTGCTACCCAAGAACAGTTAAATACAATTACAAAACAGATACACAAATTTTCTGCAAGCGTGACCCAACTGTATAGCAATGCGGACAAAGATTCTGATGTTACACAGCCTGTTCCGTTAGCCGATTCGGAAGAGTATCTTTCTCTTCACAGGGACAAATGACCATTAAATTACCGAAAAAGTCTGATGAAAATAAACTTAATGACCGATTACCAAGGGGGACGAAAATCTAATAGTCATGGACGACTGGAATGCAGTTGTAGCGGAAGGAGTAGCAGAAAAGGTTACAGGAGAATATGGGCTTGGGACAAAGAATGAAAGAGGAGAAAGACTAATTGAGCTAGTAATAGCGAATACCCTGTTCAAGAATTACAAGAGGAGGAGGTATACTTGGAAAAGGCCGGAAGATACGGGAAGATTTCAATTAGATTATATCATGATGAGACAGAGATTTCCAAGTCAGATACTGGATTGTAAGGCGTACCCAGGAGCAGATATAGACTCAGATCACAACATAGTAGTGATGAAGAGTAGGCTGAAGTTCAAGACATTAGTCAGGAAGAATCAATACGCAGAGAAGTGGTATACGGAAGTTCTAAGGAATGACAAGATACGTTTGAAGTTCTTTAACGCTATAGATACAGCAATAAGGAATAGCGCAGTAGGCAGCACAGTTGAAGAAATACTTCAGTTGATTGATGAAAGGGGAAGTACAAACATGTTCCGGGAAAATCAGGAATACAGAAATACAAGTCGCTGAGGAATGAAATAAATAAGAAGTGCAGGGAAGCTAAGACGAAATGGCTGCAGGAAAAATGTGAAAACATCGAAAAAGATATAATTGTCGGAAGGACAGACTCAGCATACAGGAAAGTCAAAGTAACCTTTGGTGACATTAAAAGCAACGGTGGTAACATTAAGAGTGCAACGGGAATTCCACTGTTAAATCCAGAGGAGAGAGCAGATAGGTGGAAAGAATACATTGAAAGCCTCTATGAGGGTGAAGATTTGTCTGATGTGATATAAGAAGAAACAGGAGTCGATTTATAAGAGATTGGGGATCCAGTATTAGAATCAGAATTTAAAAGAGCTTTGGAGGACTTCGGTCAAATAAGGCAGATGGGATAGATAACGTTCCATCAGAATTTCTAAAATCATTAGGAGAAGTGGCAACAAAACGACTATTCACGTTGGTGTGTAGAATATATGAGTCTGGCGACATACCATCTGACTTTCGGAAAAGCATCATCCACACAATTCCGAAGACGGCAAGAGCTGACAAGTGCGAGAATTATCGCACCATCAGCTTAACAGCTCATGCATCGAAGCTGCTTACAAGAATAATATACAGAAGAATGGAAAAGAAAATTGAGAATGCGCTAGGTGACGATCAGTTTGGCTTTAGGAAAAGTAAAGGCACGAGAGAGGCAATTCTGACGTTACGGCTAATAATGGAAGCAAGGCTAAAGAAAAATCAAGACACGTTCATAAGATTTGTCGACCTGGAAAAAGCGTTCGACAATATAAAATGGTGCAAGCTGTTCGAGATTCTGAAAAAAGTAGGGGTAAGCTATAGGGAGAGACGGGTTATATACAATATGTACAACAACCAAGAGGGAATAACAAGAGTGGACGACCAAGAGCGAAGTGCTCGTATTAATAAGGGTGTAAGACAAGGCTGTAGCCTTTCGCCCCTACTCTTCAATCGGTACATCGAGGAAGCAGTGATGGAAATAAAAGAAAGGTTCAGGAGTGGAATTAAAATACAAGGTGAAGGCATATCAATGATACGATTCGCTGATGACATTGCTATCCTGAGTGAAAGTGAAGAAGAATTAAATGATCTGCTGAACGGAATGCACAGTCTAATGAGTACACAGTATGGTTTGAGAGTAAATCGGAGAAAGACGAAGGTAATGAGAAGTAGTAGAAATGAGAACAGCGAGAAACTTAACATCAGGATTGATGGTCACGAAGTCAATGAAGTTAAGGAATTCTGCTACTTAGGTTGTAAAATAACCAATGACGGACGGAGCAAGGAGGACATCAAAAGCAGACTCGCTATGGGAAGAAAGGCATTTCTGATCAAGAGAGGTCTACTAATATCAAATACCGGCCTCAATTTGAGGAAGAAATTTCTGAGGGTGTACGTCTGGAGTACAGCATTGTATGGTAGTGAAACATGGACTGTGGGAAAACCGGAACAGAAGAGAATCGAAGCATTTGAGATGTGGTGCTATAGACGAATGCTGAAAATTAGGTGGACTGATAAGGTAAGGAATGAGGAGGTTCTACACAGAATGGGAGAGGAAAGTAATATGTGGAAAACACTGATAAGGAGAAGGGACAGGATGATAGGACATCTGCTAAGACATGAGGGAATGACTTCCATGGTACTAGAGGGAGATGTAGAGGGCAAAAACTGTAGAGGAAGACAGAGATTGGAATACGTCAAGCAAATAATTGAGGACGTAGGTTGCAAGTGTTACTCTGAGATGAAGAGGTTAGCACAGGAAAGGAATTCGTGGCGGGCAGCATCAAACCAGTAAGTAGACTGATGGAAAAAAACAAAACAAAAAAAAACAAGGAATGAACGGAATGCCATGGGGCCAAAGATCGACGGCAATTGCGCAAGAATGCCCCATAGGAGGCGAATTTTATCACGCATTCTTGTCTGCATCCTGGTGGAAGCAACACAATATACAGTGAAAAATAGTTTTATGTTAAAGAGTTTTCAACAATCAGATTTTTCCAGCCATGCAGACTATTTTCAGCATGCGGCAAGTAGGAGTCGTTTCTTGTCAAATCCTTACAGTTCTTGTGATTTAATAAGAATTTGTTTGACTAAATTACGACACGTTTGAGGTACGTTATTTATGCAGGACGTTGCGAGAGTGACAGTGAGGCCTTTCAATATTTACTGCAAGAACTTGAAGCCGACAGTAAGGAATTTGATTCACGAAGTAGATACAGAGATGGTAACAGACGGAATTTTCAATCTCAACGTAACGGATCGGATGAAGAGTATTCTGCAAATCTCAATGACAGTTATTAACAGACTATTCAATTTTCTGGCAGCCATGATCACAAGTATTCAAAAAATTGCCATCCATGAGAACAGTTTAACTACCATGGCAATTGCAGATGCAAGAACAGCAATCGTGGTTTTAGGAACCAAATGAATTACGGTAATAATGGCTATCCGAACAGGAATCAGTATAATGAAATAAATAACAGCAATTGGCAAACTTCAGTTCAGATCGCGGAACTGAGGTTACTGGTTTCAGATCACGCACCATTACAATAAGAGACGAAATGGTTCATGTGATCGTAACAATTACAATGAAAGAAATAATCAGGAGAGGCGTGATAGTAGAAAATATAGTCTGGAACGACTTTCTGAAGTCATTTTTGCGGACCACCTAATCCACGCGACAATGTAGGTGTGATGGTCCATCACAAAAATGACGGAGCATGTGACTTGTCTCCAGCACAGGGAGTTTTTCTACATGTACTATATACTGTGTAAACCTGTTATAATCGAAATGACAGAGAGATGTCAGATAAAACAGAACATACTCTTGGGGATACAAGAACTGATGAGGGTCAAGTAACGAACTTGAAAAAAAAATGGGTTTTTGACTGGGTAATTAATTACATGACTTGACCAGATGATGACAGTGAAAATCATACAGATCTGCATCCATATGAAGTAAGGGACACAAGTAATGACATGGTAGAAGTGCTGGTGACACTTTCTTAGGAAAAACATTTCATTATGTGAATTCAGCGGTGAGACAAATAAATTTTGTTCAGTTTGAGGATACTAGGGAAACTTTGTTGGAACAGAAGGTAGATAACAGGCACTTTTAATCCATCCTATAGTGTTAGTACCTGGAGGAAAGGTTTCTTTATCAGCAGTACTGAACTCTGGTCGTCCTATTTCGGTTGTCGGTGAGGCAGATTTCAGTAAAAGTCAGAAGATAACTTTTTGTGTAACATTTCCATTGCAACAAAGAAAAATTAATGTTGTGATTACTCCAGAAACAATAGAGTTTAAGAACCAGACACTTTTAGATTTTATTTGCCAAGATCATATGTTCTCTGAAATCTTGTTAATTGTGCCCCTTCTGACTACACACATGATATTGGGTGTTAATTTCTTGACTGAATACTAGGCGATTATAGACTTTAACGATGCTTGGGCGAAATCTGAGGTCGATGGTAACTTAGATTGCTTACATTTTGAGGACTGGATTTCAAAGGAGGAAGAAGGCATTGTCTGTTTGAAATTTTTATCTTCATCAAAATCATAACCTTTCTATGAAACCTTTGCTGAAAATTCAAATATTTATCATGAAACGGAGCAGTCCATTATTATCTGTGAAACTATACCTCATAAAGCAGACAGCATAGAGGATTCTTCTGAAGTACGCAGGGGACAACCACTTGAAATTTTACAGTCACTTTTTGAAGTCTTTGTCAAGCATACAAAATTTTCTGGATGAATTTAAAGTCGAGAGATATATGAAATTCTTCGTTCCATCTTATTATTTCTGTTTGGATATAAGGAAAGAGTGAAAAATGAGATCCAGTTCACGTTAACATTAAGTGTCACTGAACCTGCTGTGAGTTCATACCGTAGTTCACTACATGTTATTTGAAAAAGAGATACATCAGTAAGATTGGTGTTAGATTCCTGCAGATCAGTACCATTATCTTACATGAAAAAAATCGTCCTCAGACTTTGGAGGAACTGTCATGGAAATTTTATGTTGTTATCTATAGATTTTGGCAAGCAGAACTCGATTCTGCTTGTCAGGAACATACAGCTTTGATTTGATTTTGTAGCTGTTACGTTTTTTGAAAAATGTCCTTTCGAATTAGCATTTAATCTTCTGCCTTCATTCATGGATTAAATTCTATTATTCCTGATCACTTTGAAGGAATGAATCACCACCTATGTTGATGATATATTTATTGTGGAAAATTTATGGTTGGAACATATTAGCCCTCTTAATTCACTGTTACAAATATTTGTTGAGTATGACATTACATTAAATTTGAAAAGTCACAGTTCGTCAAATCTCATATTAAGTTCCTTGGTCATGTCTTACCTAATGAAGGAATTCAACTTGATCCGGAACAGTTAGGAGTTATTGGAAGGATGCCTGTACAAACAACCAAACGTTAGCTCAAATGGTTTTTAAGATTCGGTAATTTCTACCAGTGTTTCATTAACTTGAAAAGCTTGAATACTCCTGATTGCATCATTCGACTGTCAAGAATATCGTGTGGGGCTGGGGTGAGGTAGCTCAAGATGAATATCAAAATTTGGAGGATATACTTCTTGTTGCATCCATATTATTCAACCAGATCTGTCACATTATTGGTTTCTCTACTGTCAGCTTGTTTCGAGAGTCTGGGGGAAATGGTGTCGTTGCACGAAGGACTATTGCATTTGCCAGTAGCATTTTATCTAAATTAGAACGCTATTACTCTGTGACCAAACCAGGAGCTTTGGCTGTGGTTTGGGCCTTTGATAAATTTTGCTTTCTTGAATGGCAGACATATGAAAGTATATAGTGATCGACTTGCTCTTCAATTTCTCATGATGGCTAAGTTAAACCGTGATCAGATAAAGCAATGGGCACTAATTTTGCAGAAGTTTCAGTATACTATTGCTTACATTCCAGGAGCAAAAAACATGGTAGCTGACATATTGTCACATTCAAGTATTGGCCTTGTCAAAGCAACTGAAGAAGATTGTCAAGTTCATAACTTTAGTATATTATAGGTCCAGAAGATTGGATTTGAGAATTGCGTTTCATGAACACTTGATGACATTGCTAAGGAACAAGATACGGATCACAATATGGAGGGAAATCAAAGGGAAGTGGAATGACAGGGACAATGTAGCCATTTGACAATTTTATCTGATATGGAACAATATTCTTTTGAAATGTAGGAATCCAAATAGTGCATTATGGGTGGTATGTATCTCTGATGACTTAGTAAACAAACATGTGGAACATACACCTTGGTTATGCCTATTTTGGGACCAGAAAATGTTTTCTAAATTATGTGGTAGAAATTATTTTTACAGTATGGAGAAAAGAATCTGCACAGTGCTTTCAAGGTGTATAACTGTGTCAAAAGGCAAAACCTTCTGCTATATCACATTATGCTCCACTGTTTGCCATAACTCCAACTAAATTAAGACAAATCACAGTTGTTGATTTTTTATTTATTTTGACCTCTTCCCAGAACAAATAGAGATTTTTCTATTTGTTTGTGGCAGTACAACTTACATTGAAATTTTTGTCATTTACCCCACTACATAGAGCAAATTCTACGTCTGCAGCATTTTTTAAACACTTCTTGAAGGAAGGTGATCGCAGAGACAAAATAATATCTGACAATAGACCTTAGTTTTGATCTCAGCATTGCTTTTGTATATTACGCTTTAGGAAAATTAAATGTATATTTCTCTCCCTGTATCATGCTTCTTCAGACCCTTATGAATGCCTAATAAAGGGGCTTGGGAAATGCTGCAGATCGTATTGTCACTGTAAACACAATACCTTGAATAGTCATCTCCATTTGTCTCAGAATGTATTGAACGAATTACCAAATCTTTCTACATCTTTGTTCCCACTTCTGGTGTTAAAAAAACAGCCTTCTGACCATGCCAGAGAAATTATTCCTTTACACAAACAGAGACGCCTACGTCATCATGAGGTGACTGATTTAGCTTTATCTAGCATTAAGAGCGCCGCTGAAAATAGGAAGAAGTTGCAACAACTTGCAAATACGAAGTAGTTGTACAAAGGCCAAAAGGTGCTGGTGAAATCTCACCATCTTTCTCACAAGGGAACATTACTTAATCATAAGTTATTTCTACTATAAAATGGACATTTCGATTTATTTGCGTTGTTCACGAAAGTGCTGTGGAAGTGTGGAAACACTGAGGACATGTAGATCATGATGTGTTCATCATGTATTTAAAAACCAAGCTTTTAATGCGTCGAGTAGGTAGAAGATCAATCTATCTATGACGCTTACACCAGCTGCCAACTGATGCCTTCTCGAACAGGGTGTCACTGTTCCATCTTTTAATTCACAATGGACTCAATTTGTTCTACTGTTCTATTTAGCTGAGAAGCGTAAATAATTCTCTTTTACTATCCTAGTGTATATATGACGAAGTAGATTTTGAAACTAATTGATACTCCATTTCTTCGTTTCCAAACTGGTGATGATTGCAATTTTCTATGAATATTTTTTAATAGGTGAGTTTCAGTAGTGATGTCACATTGATATTTTTGAGAATAATTACGTGAGGCTAACAAACCTCAGCTGTTGGCTGCTGATAATACAGAGGTGTTAACTGACAATTCGATCTGAATGTGTATACTGTGAGAAACGTGTCACAATATAAAGAATGATAGAGAATTAGGAAACAATAACATTTGTTCAAAGAAGTATTGACATCAGAAGGTAGTAGATAATGTGCCTATGATGCAGAAGTATTTGTGTGATGAAATAAGATGTTGATATTTTGTAATAGTAAAGATGTGCCTTATCTTGAGCAGTAGTGAACAAATAATACATTGACTTATGATACATGTATTAAGGTGTGAAGAAATTTTTAAGAAGTATTATTGCTGAACACCAATTAGAAGTAAAGGAATACTTTGTCTTAGTAATGATGGTGCATGTGGTTTAGCTTTGACATTAAAAGATATGCTGCGTAGTAGTGGAAACAAGATGTAATATGCATTAACGTGAACATTTTCTTTCACTACTGTGCTCTGTATTTACGAGGAATTATTAAACAGATGATAGACCTTATTTGTGGCTGACATATAATCTCAGAATTTTCAGGAATTTTCAGCTTTTTAGTGAAAATATAATTAATATACTAGTCTTTTAGAGCCAGGAGTGACAACTGTTTTGTAGTCTCAATGACACCAGTGGACTTCTATAGGCGCTAATGTGATGTAACCGCTATGCGTTTCTCCATTTATATTAGATGCATTCACTGATATATGGCTGACATTAATAGCACACTGATAAGATTTTCTATTCTAAGACAGTATGTACACAATAACCACCTATTTTTGGTGAACACTATAGTTATTCTTAACTTTTAATATATGGTATATGTGGAGTAAAAAAAGATTTTGCGTCAGTAACTATGATTTGTGTGGTTTAATTCTAACATAACAGTTACACTGCGCAGTAGTAGAAATGAGAAACCAAATGCATTTACCAAGCACGTTTTCTTTTGGAACTGTGCTATGTATTTGTGAAGAATTATTCAATAGCCAGACAGGTACATGGATGTAGCTAGAAAACTGTATAGAAATCATTTCATTTTCATTCAAATGGCTCTGAGCACTATGGGACTTAACTTCTGTGGTCATCAGTCCCCTAGAACTTAGAACTACTTAAACCTAACTAACCTAAGGACATCACACACAGCCATGCCTGAGGCAGGATTCGAACCTGCGACCATAGCGGTCGCGCTGTTCTAGACTGTAGTGCCCAGAACCGCTCGGACACTCTGGCCTGCATTTCATTTACGTAATGTACATTACGAGTAGAGATGAATACTTAACATTGAAAGATGATAGCAAAATGATGATCAATTTTATATTTGTTTAAGCAATGTGGTTAAAATGACATCCGAATTTTACTGAAAGGTCGTCTACATGATTCATCTGATATGGAGGTTATAAGCTAAACATTTCTATTCTACAAATTATATAAAGTCTTTGAATAATGTACATGTGCATGGAATTATGTTTTACAAGACAATTCATTATGGTACTGAGTCGGATGTAACTAGTTATCTAATTCCTTTGTATGGGATATGACACTCAACACAAAGCTTAATGAAAGTAATGAAACTGCATGATTTTGTATAATTTGCTGTGGCACTATACTGGGTGTCATATCATGTCTCAGATTATGAAAGATAGACCAATGGAAACATTGTTCATTATGTGAATCCTACACTTCCTTCTTCCCAAACTATGCCTGGTAAACGTGCTTTTCTTTGAGCTCTGCGAGTTCTCGGGAGTGAAATTAAAACCAAAGCACTACGCTCCCTACTCCATGAGTCTTCCCTAGAAATGTCTTGGTGTGACTGTGATATGTGTGTGTGTGTGTGTGTGTGTGTGTGTGTGTGTGTCTGTGTGTGTGTGTGTGTGTGTGTGTGTGTGTGTATGTGTGACATAACAGAGCTGCATGTGACGTTTTGATTTGATAATTTTTCCTCTCATTTCATGACAATATTGTTATAGGTTTTCTCAAAATCTGAACAGACAATTATAAATACTTCGTTATGTGTATCCTATGCTTTAAAACGATATACAAAAATGTTACTGTATTTCATCAGAGAGGATTATGGGTTCACTCCGAAAGCATTTTGTTATTCCACGTTTTCTCTATTTTAACAAAAAGTAAAATGATTTAATGTTGAAAATTTGACACATCTGTCTGTATGTATGTAATGCTACTAGTACTTGTTCTTGTCATACATTTTGTATGTATTGTTACCCACCCCAGGCGTTTGTAGCCACACATTTTTTGAGTGTCTCCTTCTATTGTATCATCGGAAAAAAAATCTGCAAAATTCTTGTTTAATAGGGGAGGCGTGATGAAATAGGCTGTCCTATTTGCTGTGATAATTCTGAGTATGTCATGTGCCACAAATATGGGTGAATTTTTAACTCTGACAAATGTTCTCATTCCTTGGAATATCTCTTTAACAATGCCTTTATAATAACACACGTCGGAATTGCGTTAGAGAGCAGAGATGTTGATCAGCGAGCTTAGTTTTACTTCGTCAGAACGTGCTAGTAGTACGTGTGTGGTACTCTACTAGGTTTGAAATGAATGGAAATTTACCTCCCCTGGATTCGTGGCGCAGTGGTTAGCACACTGTACTCGTATTCTGGAGGACGCGTCCGGCCATCCTGATTTAGATTTCCCTAAATCGCTTCAGGTTAATGCGGGGATGGTTCCTTTGCAAGGGCACGGCCGACTTCCTTCCCCATCTTTCCCTAATCCGATGGGACCGATGACCTCGCCGTTTGGTTCCCTCCCCCAAATCAACCAACCAACCAGTGGAGGCAGCATTACTTAGAGTAATTTTTGTAACATGTTGTTTAAACATAGATATTAAGCAGAGGGGTCGTGGTTTGTTATAGTTGAATTATTTAGCAAGCTGTTTGTTATAATAGTGCTTATGGTTTACATTTCCTGTAATGTTTTTCTAATGAAGTGAATAAATGTATAGCGGACATTTTGCGTTTTAGTTCTTGTGTTAGATGTGTCCAAGTTGTATTTTTGCTGTGACTTAGCGAAGCTCATATAAGTGTCGATATAATTGTATCTTTATCGGCGATATTAGTACCCGAGTTTACGTCTGCATTCATGGGACTGCACTTCGCATTGCACATCGTAGTTGTGTGCTGAGTAACACGAGTATTGATGATATACCGTCTCGCGTTGCACATCACGAACACAGTGAGTGAATATGAATTTTGCAAAGCAAACGAGCAGTCTATTGCGCTTAGATAAGCGATAAATTTGAGTATCATTGTAGTTCATATCCACAGCTAGGCACAGTGATTATCAGAGTGCATTTCCGAGAATAATATAAGTTCAGTGGTTAAATATGAGAGAATAATACATATATAGGCTTGCGTTTTATTTAGCTGCCGTTTATTGTGTAACTCCGATAACAGTTCTGGTACGGCATTTTTTTCCAAACTAACAAAGATTCGCAACTTTCAGCACCAACTTTTAACACAAAGTCATTTTGTCACAGACAGGGTGCGTAAATTTATTGAGAAGAGATTTGGTTCTCGTAGTCATTTTAGTTGTCTAACAGTTCACTCTAGATTTCACATCGCTTAGCATTAGCGTCACATATTTCCATATCAAATAATCTTCAAATATGTGCAGTCAACATTTCTCAATTATTCATATTTTACTGCGTTATTTCACAATTATGGGAAATTTAAAGGTTGCTTTCAAGCCCTTCCTTTTGAATAAATCAACCAATGCGTTATTGACTTTTTCAAGTTTTGAAGCTCTTTCTCTTGAATTGTTGCTTCGTTGTGCGTCGTTTTTTTTTTTTTACTTTTTCTCTCAGTGTGTTCGTGATTTTAAAAGCACTGTGCTTAATTGTGAAAGTTAAAATTCGCCCCAGGTTACTATCTTCTTCCCTGTAGAGGATATGTTGTTGTTGTTGTTGTTGTTGTTGTTGTGGTCTTCAGTCCTGAGAATGGTTTGATGCAGCCTCTCCATGCTACTCTATCCTGTGCAAGATTCTTCTTCTCCCAGTACCTACTGCAGCCTACATGCTTCTGAAACTGCTTAGTGTATTCATCTCTTGGTCTCCCTCTACGATTTTTTACCCTCCACGCTGCCCTCCAGTACTAAATTGGTGATCCCTTGATGCCTCAGACATGACCTACCAGCCGATCCCTTCTTCTGGTCAAGTTGTGCCACAAACTCCTCTTCTGCCCAATTCTGTTCAATACCTCCTCATTAGTTATGTGATCTACCCATCTAATCTTCAGCATTCTTCTGTAGCACCCCATTTCGAAAGCTTCTATTCTCTTTTTTTCTAAACTATTTATCGTCCATGTTTCACTTCCATACATGGCTACACTCCATACAAATACTTTCAGAAACGACTTCCTGCCTCTTAAATCTATGCTCCATGTTAACAAATTTCTCTTCTTCAGAAACGCTTTCCTTGGAATTGCCAGTCTACTTTTTATATCCACTCTAATTCGACCATCATCAGTTGTTTTGCTCCCCAAATAGCAAAACTCCTTTGCTACTTTAAGTGTCTCATTTCGTAATCTAATTCCCTCATCATGACCCGACTTAATTCGACTACATTCCATTGTCCTTGTTTTGCTTTTGTTGATGTTCATCTTATACCCTCCTTTCAAGACACTGTCCATTGCGTTCAACTGCTCTTCCAGTAGAGGATATAGTATTGCGAATTCAGATGAATCATTTAGAATTACGCTGTACTATTGCAGTATTCAGTAAATAAAATTTTACCTGCTTGCTGTGCCGTGTATAATGTGAAGTACTATTAACAGCTGAGGCTACCTTCAGGAGAGAATTTATGTAGATGAAAGGAAGCTTGAGAGCTAAAGCGCCGTCGTCGCCTCGGATGGTCTTTGTGTACAGAGCCCCACTGTTTTTTTTCATTTGGTCCGCACAAAGCACTCCTCACAGCACGCCGTTTCATATCAGCGGGCATCGACGCCTGTCCGGAAGGGGGCGACTGGCCGCGCACCTTTCTCATCGCAGAGTCATCCACCCCACATCATACCAATCTGAACTGAGTACTCCTGCATTTGGACCAGACGTAACACAGCTTTCAAATGCCAGCCGGTATTTATTTCGAAGAGCTGCACAGGCCGTTAAGAGAGTGGAGTTCCTGTGCGACAAAAATATTCATGTAAGTGTACCGCCCAATCTCACCTTAGAGATGGGGTCGTTTACAACCGCCGGTAATTGTCTTTGAGATGGCCCGTGGATAACGTCAGTTTGGCTATTGTCATCGCTGAACGACGGTGTGGGTTTGGAGTGCATCGGAGCGGGGAGTCGGCCAAGTGATTTCATGGAGCACAGTTGATGTTAACGGGAGACTCGGAACGAGTAGGCAGCATTTTCATGATGATTTAATCTTTGGTGGAAGTTCATTTTACGATGACTCAAAGTGTATCAAAATTCGATATACACTACTGGCCATTACAATTGCTACACGAAGAAGAAATGCATATGATAAATGGGTATTCTTTCGACAGATATATTATACTAGAACTGACATGAAATTTTTATGCAATCTGGGTGCATAGACCCTGAGAAATATGTACCTAGATCAACCACCTTTCGCCGTAATAACGGCCTTGATTCGCCTAGGCGTTGGATGGCGTGTACAGGTACAGCTGCCCATGCAGCTTCAATACGATACCACACTTCATCAAGAGTAATGACTGGCGTATTGTGACGAGCCAGTTGCTCGGCCACCATTGACCAGACGTTATCAGTTGGTGAGAGAGCTGGAGAATATGGTGGCCAGAGCAGCAGTTGAACATTTTCTGTATCCAGAAAGGCCCGTACGGGACCTCCAACATTCGGTCGTGCATTATCCTGCTGAAATGTAGGGTTTCCTAGGGATCGAATGAAGGGTAGAGCCACGGGTCGTAACACATATGAAATGTAACGTCCACTGTTCAAAGTGCCGCCAATGCGAACAAGAGGTGTAACCAGTGGCACCCGACACCATCACGCCGGGTGACACGCCAGTATGGCGATGGCCAATACACGCTTCCAATGTGCGTTCACCGCGATGTCACCAAACACGGATGCGACCATCATGATGCTGTAAAGAAGACCTGGATTCATCCGAAAAAATGACATTTTGCCATTCGTGCACCCAGGTTCGTCGTTGAGTACAGCATTGCAGGCGTTCCGGTCTGTGATGCAGCGCCAAGGATAACCGCAGCCATGGTCTCCGAGCTGATAGTCCATACTGCTGTAAACGTCGTCGAACTGTTCGTGCAGATGGTTGTTGTCTTGCAAACGTCCAAATCTGTTGACTCAGGGATCGAGACGTGACTGTACGATCCGTTACAGCCATGCGGATAAGATGCCGGTCATCTCCACTGCTAGTGATACGAGGCCGTCGGGATCCAGCACGGCGTTCCGTATTACCCTCCTGGACCCACCGATTCCATATTCTGCTAACAGTCATTGGATCTCGACCAACGCGAGCAGCAATGTCGCGATACGATAAACCGCAATCGCGATAGGCCACAATACGACCTTTATCGAAGTCGAACGCGTGATGGTATGCATTTCTCCTCCTTACACGAGGCATCACTACAACGTTTCACCAGGTAACACCGGTCAACTGCTATTTGTGTATGAGAAATCGGTAGGAAACTTTCCTCATGTCAGCACGTTGTAGGTGTCACCTACGGCGCCAACGTTGAGTGAATGCTCTGAAAAGCTAATTATTTGCATATCACAGCATCTTCTTCCTGTTGGTTAAGTTTCACGTCTGTAACACGTCATCTTCGTGGTGTAGTAATTTTAATGGTCAGTAGTGTACTTCAATGCTCGCTTACATTGGTCGTAAAGTGATTATTGATTATATGTAAAACATTAATTGCAAATTTTTGCGACCTCTATACAGTGGCCGCAAACCAAAAGCACATGAAATTCGCTTTGGGAAGACTAATAATCTGATACCTTAACTGATGGACTACTCTGACAGAAAGGTTTGTTGTTGTCCTCAGTCCTGAGACTGGTTTGATGCAGCTCTCCATGCTACTCTATCCTGTGCAAGCTTCTTCATCTCCCAGTACCTACTGCAACGTACATCCTCCTAAATCTGCTTAGTTTATTCATCTCTCGGTCTCCCTCTACGATTTTTACCCTCCACGCTGCCCTCCAATGCTAAATTTGTGATCCCTTGATGCCTCAGGACATGTCCTACCAACCGATTTCTTCTTCTAGTCAAGTTGTGCCATAAACTTCTCCCCAATCCTATTCAATACCTCCTCATTAGTAACGTGATCTATCCACCTTATCTTCAGCATTCTTCTGTAGCACCACGTTTCGAAAGCTTCTATTCTCTTCTTGTCCAAACTGTTTATCGTCCATGTTTCACTTCCATACATGGCTACACTCCATACAAATACTTTCAGAAATGACTTCCCGACACTTAAATCAATACTCGATGTTAACAAATTTCTCTTCTTCAGAAACGCTTTCCTTGCCATTGCCAGTCTACGTTTTATATCCTCTCTGCTTCGACCATCATCAGTTATTTTGCTCTCCAAACAGCAAAACTCCTTTACTACTTTAAGAGTGCCATTTCCTAATCTAATTCCCTTAGCATCACCTGACTTAATTCGACTACATTCCATTATCCTCGTTTTGCTTTTGTTGATGTTCATCTTATATCCTCCTTTCAAGACACTGTCCATTCCGTTCAACTGCTCTTCCAAGTGCTTTGCTGTCTCTGATAGAATTACAACGTCATCGGCGAACCTCAAAGTTTTTATTTCTTCTCCATGGATTTTAACACCTACTCCGAATTTCTCTTTTGGTTTCTTTACTGCTCACTCAATATACAGATTGAACAACATCGGGGAGAGGCTACAACCCTGTCTTACTCCCTTACCAACAACTGCTTCCCTTTCGTGCCCCTCGACACTTATAACTGCCATCTGGTTTCTGTACAAATTGTAAATAGCCTTTCGCTCCCTGTATTTTACCCCTGTCACCTTTAGAATTTGAAAGAGAGTATTCCAGGTAACATTGTCAAAAGCTTTCTCTAAGTCTACAAATGCTAGAAACGTTGGTTTGCCTTTCCTTAATCTTTCTTCTAAGATAAGTCGTAAGGTCAGTATTGCCTCACCTGTTCCAATATTTCTACGGAATCGAAACTGATCTTCCCCGAGGTCGGCTTCTACCAGTTTTTCCATTCGTCTGTAAAGAAGTAGAGTTAGTATTTTGTAGCTGTGTCTTATTAAACTGATAGTTCGGTAATTTTCACATCTGTCAGCACCTGCTTTCTTTGGGATTGGAATTATTATATTCTTCTTGAAGTCTGAGGCTATTTCGCCTGTCTCATACATCTTGCTCACCAGAAGGTAGAGTTTTGTCAGGACTGGCTCTCCAAACGCCGTCAGTAGTTCTAATGGAATGTTGTCTACTCCGAGTTCCTTGTTTCGACACAGGTCTTTCAGTGGTCTGTCAAACTCTTCACGCAGTATCGTATCTCCCATTTAATCTTCATCTACATCCTCTTCCATTTCCATAATATTGTCCTCAAGTACATCGCCCTTGTATAGACCTTCTATATACTCCTTCCACCTTTCTGCTTTCCCCTTTTTGCTTAGAACTGGGTTTCCATCTGAGCTCTTGATATTCATACTAGTGGCTCTCTTTTCTCCAAAGGTCTCTTTAATTTTCCTGTATGCTGTATCTATCTTACCCCTAGGGAAATAAGCCTCTACATCTTTACATCTGTCCTCTAGCCATCCCTGCTTAGCCATTTTGCACTTCCTGTCGATCTCATTTTTGAGACGTTTGTATTCCTTTTGCCTGCTTCATTTACTGCATTTTTATATTTTCTCCTTTCATCAATTAAATTCATTATTTCTTCTGTTACCCAAGGGTTTCTAGCAGCCCTCTTCTTTTTACCTACTTGATCCTCTGCTGCCGTCACTACTTCATCCTTCAGAGCTACCCATTCGTCTTCTACTGTATTTTTTTCCCCCAATTCCTGTCAATTGTTCCTTTATGCTCTCCCTGAAACTCTGTACGACCTCTGGATTAGTCAGTTTATCCAGGTCCCATCTCCTTAAATTCCCACCTTTTGGCAGTTTGAAGGAATCTACAGTTCATAACCAATAGATTGTGGTCATAGTCCACATCTGCCCCTAGAAATGTCATACAGTTTAAAACCTGGTTCCTAAATCTCTGTCCTACCATTATATAATCTATCTGATACCTTTTAGTATCTCCAGGATTCTTCCATGTATACAACCTTCTTTTATGATTCTTGAACCAAGTTTTAGCTATGATTAAGTTGTGCTCTGTGCAAAATTCTACCAGGCGGCTTCCTCTGTCATTTCTTAGCCCCAATCCATATTCAAATACTACGTTTCCTTCTCTTCCTTTTCCTACTGTCGAATTCCAGTCACGCATGAATATTAAATTTTCATCTGTCTTCACTACCTGAATAATTTCTTTTATCTCATCATACATTTCAGCAATTTCTTCGTCATCTGCGGAGCTAGTTGGCATATAAACTTGTACTACTGTAGTAGGCGTGGGCTTCGTATCTATGTTGGCCACAATAATGCGTTCACTATGCTGTTTGTAGTAGCTTACCCGCACTCCTATTTTTTTTATTCATTATTAAACCTACTACTGCATTACCCCTATTTGATTTTGTATTTATAACCCTGTATTCATCTGACCAAAAGTCTTGTTCCTCCTGCCACCGAACTTCACTAATTCCCACTATAGCTAACTTTAACCTATCCATTTCCTTTTTTAAATTTTCTAACCTACCTGCCCGATTAAGGGATCTGACATTCCGCGCTCCGATCCGTAGAATGCCAGTTTTCTTTCTCCTGATAACGACGTCCTCTTGAGTAGTCCCAGCCCGGAGATCCGAATGGGGGACTATTTTACCTCCGGAATATTTTATCCAAGAGGACGCCATCATCATTTAACCATACAGTAAAGCTGCATGCCCTCGGGAAAAATTACGTCTGTAGTTTCCCCTTGCTTTTAGCCGTTCTCAGTACCACAACAACAAGGCCTTTTGATTAATGTTACAAGGCCAGATCAGTCAATCATCCAGACTGTTGCCCCTGCAATTACTGAAAAGGCTGCTGCCCCTCTTCAGGAAACACACGTTTGTCTGGCCTCTCAACAGATACCCCTCCTTTGTGGTTGCACCTACGGTACGGCTATCTGTATCGTTGAGGCACGCAAGCCTCCCCACCAACGGCAAGGTCCATGGTGGTTCATGGGGACGGGGGGGGGGGGGGGGGACAGAAAGGTAGATCGAGACTGGACTTGTGTGACTTCGGCCAGACCAGACTTAAATGAATTTAAAAATAAATTGAAAGTACAGTGATATTCACAGTTAAAAGTGTTTCACATTTTCCTTTCATTAGTAATATGTAATTTAACCTTTAAGTATTCGCGGACATGCTGGAAATGCAACTTTCATAGTCGTGAACTGATATTTCATCTTTTAATATTTAGTGCAGTACAGCTCCACACCTACTATCTTGTTGAAGTGTCTACTAGGAAAACGCACGCAGTACCAGTCTTGTCAACGTATTTGCAACGGGTTCATTTGTTTTACCAAACAGAGAGGTGTCAGCAAGTGAAGAAAAAAAAACGCCATGTAACCAATTAGGTATTGCTAATCGATTATTTTTTATATTAATTTCCATTTACATTTTTAATAAAATTCGAAATCATTATGTATTTTTCACGTAATTTTAATCCTTAATTTATTTTCTAAGATACCTGAACTATTGTTGCTTGCGGTTTGTTGTCGATTCTGATGGATACAATCCTGTCACTGAACTGTTCGCAATAACTCATTTTTTGCTCTACTTCGCTATTCATAACGAATTCTACTCTCGCTACACCATTTTCTGCTGCTGTTGATGTTACGTTATATTCGTTCTTGCTTAGCGAAACTGTAGCAGATATTGGATTATCCTTTATTGGAAGAACCGGTTTCGCAAGACTAAGTCGCATCATCGGGTACATCTGAATAGAAAAAAAACAGAGATTAGAGGAAGAATTTAAAAAAATTTAACAAGAGAAACAGTGAAATCAATGTGTACCTTGAATGGTGTTTAGATAGTAAATAAACAAGATGTACAATAACACACAAGACATTCAGGTACGCAATATATGCTTATTGTATATATGGTTCTCTTGAGGGTAAAGGTCATTGAAGTTACATATTGATTTGACTGGACCTCTTATGTTTTTCTGTTCAGATGTATCTGGTGATGCAACTAATAATGGATTATTCAACAGCTTCTGTGATATTACTAACAAGAATGCATTATTGCAGCTGAGATTACCTACAATATAAAGCACGTTGGTACCTTATATTCGTCTGACAGAAAACCTTATCTCCTCTCCATAGCTTCCTCTCTCCCTCCCCCCCCCCCCCCCAAACCCTTTTTGTCTTCTGACTGATCTGATGTTGCCTGCCACTGTTTTCTCTCCTGTGATAGCCTTTTCATCTCAGAGCAGAACTTGCAACCCATATCCTCCATTACTTGGCGAGTGTACTTCAATCTCTATCTCCCCATACAGTTTTTAACCCCTACAGCTCCTGTCATTTTTCCTTATCAGTTTTTACCACATATTCCTTTCGTCGCCAATTCGCCGGAGAACCTCCTTATTTCTTACTTTTTCAGTCCGTTTAATTTTC